>NW_025954987.1:0-429572 GCF_022376445.1 Fomitopsis serialis | reverse complement strand
GATAGGGAAGGCCATCGGGATGGAGTTCGTGTTCGATGACGAGGTGAAGATCGTCATGAATGTCCAAGTGGTAAGGGACGCTCCTTTCGAGGTGCTCCTGGGTCGGCCCTTCTTCGCCGCGAGCTGCTGCGAGACCCGGGACTTCAAGGACGGAAGCCAGACGGTTGTCCTCACCGACCCGCAGAGCAACCGCCGTGTGATGGTTCCCTCCTTCGAGCGCCGCGGGGTCGAAAAAGAAGAGTGAAGGACGCCCGGCCGAAGATCCTCCCGCGGAGGATTTTTAGATGTCGATGATGCAAGCAACGCGAGCGGAGACGATCTTATGGGCCACTACTCAGTATATGTCTGGGACGGAGAGGGTGCGGAAGGAACGGATGCGCCTACCGCCAGGCTTAGCGACTATGGATCGTCGATGGACTCTGCAGATACCCTTTTCCCGAGTTGTAACGAGACCTTGGATCTTAGCGACGAAATACACGAGACCGTTGCTCAGTACGAGGTTGCGGGAGGCAGAGAGAACATCGACGAGGGTGAAGGAAGTCGAGAGGAGTCGGTGGGAGGAGCGCGTGGGGTGAGGGACGATACGACGAGTTGACGGAAGGAGACGGCGACTCAGCGGAAGAAGAGTACGAGTCGGCGAAAGAGGGACCCAAGTCCGGGGAAGGAAACTACGAGTCGGCGGAAGAAGACTACGAGTCGGCGGAAGAAGACTACGAGTCGGCGGAAGAAGACTACGAGTCGGCGGAGGAAGACTACGAGTCGGCGGAGAAGACTACGAGTCGGCGGAAGAAGACTACGAGTCGGCGGAAGAAGACTACGGGTCGGCGGAAGAATTCGAGTGGGGGGAGGAGGTGTTCAAGGTGGGAATGAGGTCAGAAATCGAAGTGCTCGCCTACAAGAAGGTAGCTCGGAAGGTACGACCAGTGGCCGCAACGCTCCCCGAGGAGTTCAGGGTGGTGCGCAGGGCGCCGACCGATCCGCTAACGGGCATGCCCGTTATGCCGATCGCTCCGCCGGAATTCGTTCCGCGCGGAAGGTACACGCAGGAACGAAGGGACGCACTAGATGTAGGGCGAAGTGGATTCCTATGGCCGGAGGAGGCGAAGCTGGTGGACTGGCTCGTAGGGATGCACGAGAAAGTGTTTGCCTGGGATGAAACGGAGAAGGGGCGGCTCAGGGAGGAGTATTTTGATCCTGTGGTGATCCCGACGGTCGAGCATGTTCCGTGGGTGCTGAAGAACATCCCGATTCCTCCTGGGATATACGACGAGGTAGTCCGCATCATCAAGGATAAAATCTCGTCGGGGGTGTATGAACCGTCGAACTCGTCGTACCGGTCGCGATGGTTCTGCGTGGTCAAGAAGGATGGGAAGTCTCTCCGCCTGGTACACGACCTGCAGCCGCTGAATGCGGTAACAATCAAGGACGCGGCGGTCCCTCCGTTCATTGAGCAGTTAGCGGAGTCGTTCGGTGGAAGGGCGTGCTATGGGCCCTGGACCTATTTGTGGCGTTCGATCAGCGAGGATTGGCGATACGGTCGAGGGATCTTACAACGTTTCAGTCGCCACTAGGAGCGTTGAGGCTTACGGCGGTCCCGATGGGGTACACGAACGCAATGCAGATCGTGCATGGGGACGTGACATTTATTATGCAGGACGAGATCCCGGAAGTGACGATTCCGTTCGCCGACGACGTCAACACTAAAGGGCCGAAGACGAGGTACGAACTGCCGGGAGGAGGGTACGAGACGATCAATGGGAACTCAGGGATCAGGCGGTTCGTGTGGGAGCATCTGGCGAACATGAACCGCATATTGCAACGGATGGGTGCAGTCGGAGGGACGTTTTCCGGCAAGAAGGCGCATCTATGCGTGCCGGATGTCGTAGTTCTTGGACACAAGTGCACGTATAGCGGAAGGGAGCCGGACGATGCCAGGGTGCAGAAGATTCGCGACTGGCCGGCGTGCAAGACGGTGACGGATGTACGGGCCTTCCTTGGTACGATGGGGCTGGTCCGCATATTCATTAAGGACTTCTCGAAGATAGCGAGGCCACTCACGAGGCTGACGAGGCGGGAGGTCGAGTTTGGATGGGCAGGGGAGGAAGAGTTAGCGATGCAAACGTTGAAGGACGCGCTTGTGAACTGCCCTGCGCTCCTTCCGATCGACTATACAGTGGATCGGGTGGTGATTCTAGCTGTGGACTCCTCGGTAATCGGGGTTGGATTTGTCCTGCTCCAGCGGGACGGGAAGGGAAGGAAATGTCCAAGTCGATTCGGGTCTATAACGTGGAACGAACGGGAGTCACGATATTCACAGGCTAAGGTCGAGCTATACGGACTCTTTCGAGCGTTGCGGGCGTCGAGGATCCACATCATCGGGGTGCGGAAGCTGGAAGTCGAGGTCGACGCGAAGTACATTAAGGGAATGTTGAACAACCCCGATATCCAGCCGAACGCAGCCATGAATCGGTGGATAGCGGCGATCTTGCTGTTCGATTTCAAGCTAGTGCATGTTCCAGGGGTGCTACACTCTGGAGCAGACGGGCTGTCGCGGAGGGAGAGAGCGGAGGAAGATCCGGACGAGGAGGGGGATCCTGAGGAGTGGATCGACGAGGCCTGCGCATTTACGATCGAAACTTGGAACTCCAGTGAGCCGAGCTATCGGCGGAAGGGACTGCGGGCGCGGGAGGAGGAGCGAGTGCTCTGCCTGATAAGTGGGGAGATGGTCCTGGGCGCGGAAGGGGTTGAAATTCCGCAGCACGACAAAGCAGACGCGGCGGAAGAAGATTTGGTCCGCATTGAAGAGTTCCTGAAGACTACCGAGAGACCGGAAGGAATGACGGACGAGGGAGCGTTCAGGAGATTCGTGCGGAAGGCGGGACGGTTCTTCTTACGCGGAGGGAAACTCTGGCGACGAGATCCAGGCGGGAAGCACAAGCGGGTGATTCGGAGGGAACGGAGGTTGGGACTGTTGAAGGAGGCACACGACGACCTTGGACATAAGGGAGTACTTACGGTGCGGACGAGGCTGCTGGAACGTTTTTGGTGGCCGTTTCTGGACCAGGACGTACGGTGGTACGTGAGCACCTGCCACGCATGCCAGCTCAGAAGCACGCAACGGTTGAAGATCCCTCCGACGGTCGCGATACCGCAGGGACTATTCCACAAGGTGTACATGGACACGATGCACATGCCTGCCGCGGGAGGATATAAGATGGTGGTCCAAGGGAGGTGTTCGCTTGGGTCGTATCCGGAGTTCCGGAAGCTGCGGAAGGAGACGGGGACGATACTCGGGGCGTGGATTTACGAAGACATTCTCTGCCGGTGGGGGGCGGTGGCGGAGATCGTGACGGACAATGGTCCCGCGTTCCTCGCGGCGATGGAATACCTGGCGAAGAAGTACGGGATCCGTCACATCAAGATCTCGCCGTATAACTCAAGAGCGAACGGAATCGTCGAGCGGAGGCACTTCGATGTGCGTGAGGCGACGATGAAGCTCTGCGGAGGAAACGAGTCGAAGTGGCCTTCGGTAATTGACGCGGTTTTCTGGGCGGAACGAGTGTCGATACAGAAAAGCACAGGGATGTCGCCATACCGAATCATGCACGGGGTGGAACCCATCTTCCCATTTGACCTGGCGGAAGCAACCTACCTGGTCCCGGCACCGGAAGAAATGCTCACGCAGGAAGAGTTCATCGCGCATCGCGCGCGACAGCTGCTGAAGCGGAGGGAGGATCTTAACGAGATCCATCGGAAGGTACTTAAGGCGAGGTATAGGTCGGTCAAGGAGTTCATTAAGCGGAACGAACATACTATCAAGGACTACAAGTTCGAACCTGGAGAACTAGTGCTAGTACGGAACTCCCAGATCGAGACGGAACATAGTCGGAAGGCGAAGCAACGGTACCTGGGCCCAATGATCGTGGTACGGCGGACGGAGGGAGGATCATACATCCTCGCGGAACTGGACGGGAGTGTGTCTAGGCATAGATACGCTGCATTCCGGGTGATACCCTATCGCGGAGGGACAAGGCGCGGGTTGAGATCACGGACTTAGAAGAATGGGAGGAGTACCTACCAGATGAGAACGAAGAGCTTGAAGAGCGGTTTGCCGTGGACGATGAAGAGGAGGAGTCGGACACGGAGGAAGGGGATTGACAGGGAGAAGGGGAGGCGGGGAGTCAAGCGGAGGGGGCGGAAGGTGCGGGCGTCGCGTCGGAAGGAGAGCGTGACCCGCGGAGGGGCGGAGAGGGATGGGCAGACGAGCTGGATGGGGTGGAGCGGATATGCTCAAGAACGTATGAGAGCTGGGTCTCGATGACGTCGAGGGCGGCCTGGACGGAGGAATCGTTTTGGATAGTGTCGAGACGGGATCGGATATAACCCCGGAAGGCCTCCAGGGCGCGGACCTTCTCGGCGAGGGTGTCGAGTCGACGGTCAACGGTGCCACGATCGAAGCCGGCGCGGATCTCGAGGCGTCGCTGGGTGTTAAGGAAGGACTCGTAGTTCCTCCGGTGCTCCAGGAACAGATCGAGGAGTCCGTTAACTTGGATCGCGATGCGTGTGTCTCCGCGATCGATATCCCTGGCGTGACTCTCGAGCATCGTGTTAACGGTGCGGCGGAACTCGACGAACTCGTCCCAGATGCGCTCCTGTTGGCGGATCTGCCGGGCGGAAGAAGCCTCAAGACGGGTAAGGCGCTCCTCGATAGGAAGGGTGGAGATCGGGACGGGCGCGGAAGGGTCGACGGGTGAGGGCGACGGGGGAACGGAAGGGGAATCTCGTCGGGATCGAAGAAGGGACGACGCTCGACGCTGGGGAGGCGGCGAGCGGCGGAGGGGACGCGAGTCTGAAGGCCGCTCATGCGGAGGAAAGAGGGGGCAGGGAGAAAGCGATGTGCAGGGCAGGATAGCTGCTCGGGGCACGAGTTAAGAACGATGTGGGAGATGGGATGGATGGACGACTCGCATACCCGAGGCAAGCACAGATCGATGGCGATAATGGGGAGGAGTGGACAGTGGAAGGGGAAAGAGGAGGATCAGTAGCCTTGAGGCGTCGGCACCACTCGAAATCAAAGTGATCAACGAGCTAGATGCACAGGATGGAAGCCTCGAGGTGATTGTACAGGGCGGAGGCCTCGAGGCGATTGGAAATCAACGGGCAGCCCATCCGGTGGCCAGCGAGGAAACGAGTGCGCGGCCTCGGGGAGCTTATCACACGGGTGGACGAAGAAGGCGCGGTCAGCGGGGCTCGGGGGGGGTAAGCAGGGATACATTGTACAATTGCGGACTTGGGACGGAGGGAGGTACATCGGAGGGAGGAGACTACTGCGGAACCACTACTACACTACCTACTGGCCCTCCTCCGACTCAAACTGACGCTCAGGCTTCCCGGGACCTTCCATTTCGACATCTTCCTCCAGCTCGTCGTGCTCATCTTCTGGGTCGGGGATCTCGGGGGCGCCGAGCATACCGGGGCGGCGGAAGAATTCCCGGACTTCCCCAGACCGGCTGGCCATCCAATCGAGTCGATCTTGGACGGTTCGGAGGCGAGGAGGAGCGGCAGGCACGGCCAAGGGAGCGGGTGGAGGCTGCGAGGGACCGGCGACCGGCTCGGGGGATGCAGAAGGAGCGGGAGGTCGAGTAGGCGGCGCTGGAGCACCGCGGAAGGGGAAGTCGGCTCGGATATCCGAAGGACGGGGACCGACGAGGGTGCCTCCTGGGGTGGTTACCCAGTCGTAAGAGGCGAGGGCGGACTGAGGGAGGTCGGGATGGTGGCCTATATAGAAGAAGCTTGGCGCGCCTTCCTCTGGAAAGCAAGGGGATGAGCAAGTAAGGACGGTAGGCGGAAAAGGGACTCACTAAAGGCACTGAACGCGCACCTCTTCTTCCGGGAACTACACGCGGCGCATGCGTGGCCCGGAAGGGCGTCGATGCGGCACCGGAAGCGATTTCGACGGCACTCAGGGCAAGGGGTGGTCGGAGAGTACACGTAGGGCCCGTACCGCGGGCGCTCGGCATTGGAAGTGCGCTGCGGCACCGGAGGGAACTTGTCGGGGAGGGCGGGGGACGGAAGGAGGATTGTCGGCGAAGGGGGAGCAGCCGAAGCGCCTCCGTGGTCGGGAAGCTTGAGGAGGACACGACGCGGCATTGGGCGAGACGGGCGAGGAGCGGGAGGAGGGGACGGCTGGGTTGGGCGGTAGAGCCGGGTCCCGATGTTGCTGGCGAAAATCGCCTCTTCCAACGCGCGAGGTGACATGGACCGCTCCAGGGCGTCATCCTCGATGGTGTCGATCGGAGGGGGAGTCGGTGGCGCGCGAGACAGGGCGGTGCCGCGCGGAGGCCCGGGGGAGGAGATGGTATGGACGGCGCGATGGGAGGTGAGGGCGATGGCGCGAACAGAGGAAGGGGCGCGACGGGCGTGCCTCTCTCTGTGAACAGAGGCGAAGAGGAGGGTGGCGGCGAACGCGCGGGCGTAACGGGAGGAGGGACGGAAGGGTCCCGCTCGGTGAACGCGAGCGAGGACGCGCGGGCATAATGGCCGGGGGCGGAGGGAGCCGGCTCGGGGAAAGGGAACCCGAACGGCCCAGCCACGGAGAGGGCGGGCTCAGGCGCGGGAACGTCCTCGAGGGCCGCGAGACGCACGGCGGGCGAGGGAACAGGACCGTCCTGGGCCGCAGGCTCGGGCATTGGCTCGTCGTACTCGAGAGGGGACGGAGGTCGAGGTTCGTGGGGCGGCGACCGGGGAGGCTCGGAGACGGGAGACAGATGCGCGGCGGTGGCGGGGAGAGGGGACGGATGAGGCACGGGCGATGGGGACGGAGCGCGAGAGGCGGGACGACGGGACGTGGCGAGGACGGCCGGGGAGAGCTCGAAGGTGGTGCCGGCCCAGTAGCCGGTCGAGCCGTACCGGCGGCCACGCAGTTGGGCCTCCTGCCGGAGGGTCTGGAGGGAGCCCTGGTACCGGGAGGGCTGGCTGGCGAAGCCGTCCAGCCGCTCCCAGAAGGCGTCCAAGGCGGCCTCGGTTTCGGGACGCAAACGCGTCTCGAACAGCCCGTTGGTGAGGACGTAGTCGAGGTGCACGTCGTACACGGCCTGGGAGGACCCGTGAGCATGGAGGACGGGGAGATAGGTATCAGAGGTGCTCACCCAGGCGTAGCATAGCTGGCGGCCCCAGATCAACCACGCGCCCGCTTGCGCGTGCGATGGATGGCGGCCCATGGTCGGCTCTCGAGCGGCGACGATGCTGATTCGCGCCTCAAGGGAGACCAGTTCAGCGGAGGCGGCGAGGCGGACTGGATAGTCCTCGTCGGGGAGACCGGCGGTGAAGTCCAGAGTGGCGGAAGGAGACGGGGAAGGACGAGACATGGGTGACAGGAGATGGGAGGGAGGAGGAAGGAGCACGAAGGAACAGGAGTGCGGCGAGCCTTATACGCGGGGAGACGAGGCCCAGCCACACTGATCGGAAGAAGATTCCCCGATCAAGAGACTATCCCGGCCAATCAACGCGTCGGACGAAGCGCTAGAGAAGCAAGGCGAGCAGAAGGCCGTGATCGATCACCGATCGCTCAAGACTTGGGACGATCCTGAAGGCGGCGTAGGAGTACCATATCGGGAAGAATGGGAGTCTGACCGGGGACGGTCAGAATTTCAAGGTGGGGGTAGATGTGGGGCAGGCCCACATGGGAACAGCGGTACGAGCCCGGAACGACACACGCACTCAGGCCCGGGCAATGCGGAGCGAAGCGACATCCATTGGCGGAAGGACGACTCGGCGGAAGGACAACCAATATAAGAACACGCGGGAGGAAGACGGCTACAGTACATGGACAACGGGCTCCTCCCCCATGGCGTCCTCAACCTCTCCTTCCTCCAGATCATCGACATCCCTAACCGGCGCGAACCGCAGGCGGCGAGGTACCCCAGAGTAGCCGTCCGGGACGTAGACTCCCTCCGACAGGCGGGCGTGCAAGTCGCGAACACCGCCCTCCACCGTATTCAGGCCTCGGGCGATACGAACAGCTTCGGAACGAGTGTCGCGGTTAGCGGTGCGGCACTCGTCTAGGAGGCCCTGGAACCGAGTAAGGAGGCTGTCGAGGCTGTCGGACGAAGCGCGGTAGGACGAGAGCTGTAAGGGACGCTCCAAGTAGCGAACCGGAAGGAGGGGACGACCAATCTCTGCGTCGGCCTGCTCGGCGGTGACCCGATTCGGGGCCCAGGCAATCAAAGGGAAGGGTTCGCCCACGTAGCTATGCTGCGACGGAAGAGTGAGGAAGACTTGGTCGAGGTACTCGATCAGCTCCTGCACGTCGGGATAGCGGCGGACGAGCGGAAGGGAAGCATCGCCGTGGGCCACTGCACGGGAACGAGAGTCGAAGAGCATTCGCTGCGGGGAGGACGGCTTAGAGGGGGATCAGGAATCAGGATGAAGGGGAAGACGCACGATTAACCACCGAGCTCCGTGGGCCCAGGCAAGCCACTCGTGGTCGCTATCGGGGTTCAGACGAGGCTCGACTACACGTTCGTCACGGAGAAGATCGATGAGGCGGTAGAACCGGGTGGTGAAGACGATGGTGGACGGGTTCGGGGGAGCATCGGCGGGCATTGCAGACGGTGGGGAAACACTGAGAGCCAGGGGGAGGGAGCGGAAGGAGCTGGAGAAGGGTATGGCGAGGCGTCGGAAGGAGGCGGAGGGACCGGAAGGAGCTGGAGAAGGGCACGGCGAGGGGTCGGAAGGAGACGAGGCGGGTGCGGAAGGAACGGGAGAGGAGAGGAACGGGTGCCAGCGAGGGTAGGACGTGGGAAAACGGCGGCGGGAGGAGACTTAGGAGGGGAGAGGGAGGGAGGAGTTAGTTACCCACCACTACCTCTCAGGACTCCGTATCTAGGTTGCGACGGGCAATCTCAGGCTTCAGGTCTCGTATTAGGAGGAACTTCAGGCTAAGGAAGCTCGTCAAGGTTAGGCTCAGGCTTAGGAAGAAGGACGCGACAGGTTTAGGATCGTCGGAAGGAAAATCGTCGAGCGCAGCAGGCTTAGGAAGGCCGATATACGCCCACGGACAGGGCAGGGGAGGTGTTTATCGTATCATCTCGACCTCCCTCTCCTCCGCGAGGTACCAGAGACCTCGCTCCCTCCTTCCGCAGCCGTCAACTCGCACCAACGACCCCCGCCCATCGTTTTCACCGATACCTAGAATTCCCTTCCGCGTCGTCTACGCATCGGGGACTCGCAATCACCACAGCGCGCAAGTCGCGCGTCGCACCCTCTTAGAGTCGCCAACGCCGTACGCAGCCCACGAACATACTGCGGGCGCGAGCACAGTGAAGAGTGGACGGCTGGGAAGGGCGAGTGGCTGGTGGGGGAGGGCGAGAGCGAGTCCCCATAGGTGAGCGCAAACGCACGCGAGCGACCCCACTAACGCAGGTACAGGACGCGGCAACGTGCAGCACGACTCGCACGGTTACCGCGAGAACGCAGGTCCTCTGCCCTGCGTGCAGGCACGGCCAATGGACGGCTGGACCACTGGACGAGCGGACGCGCGCGCACGGGCAGCCAGCATACACGCTGACTGCGAGCGCGCTGGGCAAATGTCCAGCCACCGAACGCGCGCAACGCGAGCGGGAAGGCGGGCGGGCCGGTGAACAGGCAAGTAGTACATGAGTGACTGGTCGAGCAGGTGAGCAGACAGGCACACGGGTTGACAGGCGGGTGAGTAGGCGGGCGAGGAGGCACACGAGGAGGCACACGAGCGAGTGGGCGGGCGGGTCAGCGGGCACACAAGCAGGGGACCACACACACGCCGACCACGAGCGTGCTGGACGAATGCCCAGCACGCAATCATGGCGGACGAACGGAGCGCGTGCGCGAGCTCAGGATGGGAGACAACGACGACGCTGAGCAGGGCCGGGGCGTGCGCAACACGCCGACCACGAGCACATAGGGCCAGTGCCCCGCGTGCAAACGCAGCCGACGAGAGTGTCGTGGGCCACAACTTGGAAGGTAGTACTTTGATGTGCGCGACGCGCTGGAGTCCGAGTCGCGCGGCGCGGACTCGCACGTCGGACTAATAGTACTGAAGTATTCTGTAATGACCATAGAGTGTTGATTGATCGACGTTAGTGTCGATCGTATAGCGCGAGTGTATAGAGCATTAACAAATATATTAGAATTGTGTATTGACACGGCTCTAGCCCTCACCCTCACCCTCGCCCCCGCCCGCCCCCGCCAGCCGCACCATTCCCAGCCGTCCACTCGTCGCTGTGCCCGCCCCCGCGGTAGGTTCTAGGCTGCGTACGGCGTTGGCGACTCTAAGTAAGAGGGCGCGACGCGCGACTTGTGCGCGTACGGGAGGCCGCGCCACAGCGGAGTCTGAATGTGCCCTGCAAACCCGCTGGGTGATTAACCTCAAGTGGGCGCATGGTGCCTGTCGATGATGTGCACTACATAATCTCCGTTCATCCTCAAGCGCCCCTCCGTGCCCCGCGCCCCGTCGTAGATCGTGCCCAGCCCGTCGGTGAGTCATCTTCTATTGTACGACCTATACCTTACTCACGCACCATATAGCACCCGATGCCGTTCATGGCCCTCTCACCCGAAATATTGCTGCTAGGATTGGGGAGGCGCTCGAGCGAGGCGAGATGGACGATCCTACCGTCGCGATGTTTGGGGGGCATCATGAGCTCGACCCGGGTCTACCATCTGGCTTCGACCCACTTGCGGAGACATCGTTCACCACAGATGTTACGGAGGTTAGCCAGGGAGTCCCCAAGGAGGAGGTCCGTTCTCCGGACTTTGCCACAGTTATATCGTTTCTCCCCACGGGAGACGAGCTAGAGTATGAAGAACATATCTTGTTCTTACACGAAGTCAAGAGGTATCCGCCCGGCTACTTTGAACTGAAGGCGAAGGCGCGGAGTGATGCCGTCTGGGGGATAATGGAAGACACTGTCAAACAAGCAGCCGAGCAAGCTTACAGGGTGTTCAACGAATATCTTGATGACGATGTGGTGCGCGTCATGCTACACGTTGGCATCTGGTTCTGCACCGTTACATTCGATCGAAAGCAGACCGAGAAGTTGGTGCCACGATTCGTGACCGAGCCATCTTCGAGTGACAATTGGCAGAGCGTACCGACCAGAGTATCCGAAGTGCATTCCATGTACAACATCGCAGTCTACGATGACGAATGCATCGGGGTCGAGGAGTATGGACAGCAATTCAAGGAACGTAATGACAAAGGCGAGGAAAGCACGCGTCAAGGCATATGAAGAGAAACATGGCCTGAAGAGCAAAGGGCAAGGCGCGGTACAGTCCGAGTAGTATTTCGTCCAGGTAGTGTGGTTATCAAAGTCTTGTATGACGGGGCCGATCGTCCTCTGTTACAATATAATTTTCACTCCGATGTTCCTACAACGAAGGTCAGATGGAAGACTCGCGTGCACCCTCGCCCAGAATGCTGCTGCTGCTAGTTTCATTTCGACATCTCGCGGCGATGTTCTTCCCATATCCTTCCTCCCGAAACGGCTGCGCGCTAGCATGCTACAGTAGCCCGACTACGCGAGTGTGCACTGACGGCAGGGACGTCTCTGTACGATATTTTTTGTCTGAACGCGCCTACTAGGCAGCACAGGTGAGCTCGACGGGGTAGCTAACCAGATAGCGTACTCGGAATGTCCCTTGTCTGCTGTCGAACCTACCATCGTGCATCGCGACGCGTGCCGCGGCGCGAAGTGGGTAGTGCATGCCACTGGCAAAGATAATCACAGCCCTTCGTCAGCATGAGAATGCAATATACTATAATGTTTCCGTATTACATGCAGTCTGTATATACAGTACAGATACGTACATACATATCCGCAACCGCAAGTAGTAAGCACATGGATGCGGAAGAGATGCGAGAGACGAGTGGCAGACTACACATGACAGAACGAGGTCAGTCAACGCCAATTGAACATAGATGAAAGACGCAGCAAACTTACCGCTACTTATCACCAACTGTACGGATCCCTGATTAAGTACCAATCGTACATGTCCGAATCAATGTACCACTTCGGCGGTGCAGTGATCCCCACGGCCTCTCCGAGCTTCCGGATATCCTCAGGCGAGGGGAGGTCTTTGCGAAGGAGATGGAAGTTCGAGTAGACTGATATGATCCGCTGCTCGCCCTCGCCGTGCTGAAGTGTGGAGTGCAGATCCAAAGTCGCCACCCGCAAACCGTCCTTCGATAGCTGAGTGGAGATATGTTCCAAGGCAGCTACCATTGACGCAGGTTCGTCGATCCGGTGCGCTTTCAGGAAGAGCGGCAGCAACGGCTTGCGAGTCCTCTCGACAACGACTGCGCCACTCCCATCTGACTCGTCGCCTCTCTTGCTGGAAGAGTCATCATCGTCACTTCCAGTGTCCTCCGTGTCGTCGTCAGTGGATGAGTCGCTAGCGTCATCGTCGCTACTCTCCCCGTCCGATTCGTCAGGAAGCGGTGGGTTGCGCCTGTGCATCATCAGGGTCAAGCCGTGTTCCTTCGCATAGGCCAGAAGGGTCTCCCTAGGAGCAGACCATCCGTAGTGCATCGTTGGTGGCCTGTAGATTGCAGCAGGGATGGGGATGAGCATGCGAGGCAGCAGGGCAAACGGCTCGACATGGCACACGTCCCATAGTTCCTACAACCTTGTCAGCATGATACTGCAAGCTGAGACTGCGAGATCACATACCTGTCTCGTCACGCTGCCTGCATGAGGCTTGAAGGGAGGAAGGAGGTTGAGTCGCTGCCCATCATTGGGAGGAGCGATTGTCGAGCGAGCGGCCGGAACGACCGGAAGGGGGATCACAATCATCCTCGATGCAGGCATGGCGTTAGAGAAGGACAGAGAGAATCTGTCGCAGCCGGTCGCTGTCAATGCTGTGTCGCCACCGGCGCGCGTCGATGTTTTAGCTTCGTGGTTCAACTCTGGTTGGCTCCGCAGCAGCCCACCGTGTACCGTCCGTTCACGTGACCGCGCGACGGGAGCCCCGCGTGAAAGGCTTCCTCAGGCTCATCGTTCGCTGTGAGATCTATATACATTTGCTTGCCTTCGAACTCGGTGTCCATGATGAACCACGAACCACATCCCGTGCGGCGCGGGGGTGTTGCTGGTTACATACAGTTGTTATATACAATATGATAGATCATAAGTATGCCCACAACCAAACGGCAGTCATGTTACGGCAGACTACAGATGACACACGAGGTCAGTCAATGTAGATGAAAATGCGACGAACTCACTGATATCACCGCCTGTACGGGTCTCTGGTTAGGTACCATTCGTACTTCTCCTGATCGATGTACCACTTCGGCTGTGCAGTGATCCCCACGGCCTCTCCGAACTTCTGAACATCCTCAGGTGAGGGGAGGTCCTTTCGGAGGAGATGGTAGTTCGTGAACACAGATATGATTTGCCGCTCGCCTCCACCGTGCTGCAGCGTGGGGTACATGTCCATAGTCTTAGGAACCCGTAGACCATCCTTCTCGGATAGCTGAGCGAACATATGTTCCATAGCAGCTACCATTGACGGACGTTCGTCGATGTTCGTCCCCTTCGCTCTGATGAAAAACGGCAACGGCTTGGAAGTCTTCTCGATGCCACTCCTATCTGACTCGTCGCTTCCTCGACCGGAAGGCTCATCACCGGTCCTATCATTGTCCTCTGCGCTGTCCTCCGCAGATGACTCACTGATGTCATCGTCGCTGCTCTCTCCGTCAGACTCATCGGAGAGCGGTGGGTTGCGCCGGTGCATCATCAGGATCAAGCCGTGTTCCTTTGCGTAGGTCAGGAGGGTCTGCCTAGGAGCTGGCCATCCGTAGTGCATCGTTGGCGGCCTGTAGATTACAGAAGGTACGGGGATGAACATGCGAGGGAGCAGGGCAAACGGCTCGATGTAGCGCGCGTCCAACAGGTCCTGAGATATTGTGAGCATGATATTGCGAACTAACATTGAAAGATTAATGCCTGTCTCGTCGCATAGACCTCCTGGGGCTTGAAGGGAGGGGGAAGGTCGAGTGGCTGCGTTCTCGGGAGGGCGATTGTCGAACGAGCGGCCGGAACGACCGGAAGTGGAATCGCAATCATTTTCGCAGGCGTAGACATAGTGCGTAAGTGTAGCTGTTGTCGGTAAGAGGATTCAGGAGAAATGGGGTTACCGTCACCGTCGGTGGCTGTCGGTGGTCTGTGGCCGCACCTATATTGATTGAACGTTGAACGTTTGAACAATGGCAGTCGGACATTGCCGACGACAGCCACGTAGGCGTCGCGGGCCGCCAGTCCGGTCAAGCCACCAATATTGTGGCTGATAACTAGGATTGTATACTTACAGTGAGAGAGGAACAACAAAGGCGTAGTACAGTCCGTGTAGTAGTCCAGGTAGTATGGACCGTATTTCTACTGATGAGGTCGAGGTTCCCGTGTTATAACATGATTATCACTCACTCTCGTTTCGTTGAGCACTAGCGAGAAGTGAGAGACGTGTCGTCGCAGGTTGCATTCTACTCAACGAACCAGTCAACGCCAACCAAGGCAGACGCGAATGTGGCCAACTCACTGATATCAACGGCGACGCGGGCCCCGGCTGATCATATACCATTCGTACTTATACTCATCGATGTACCACTTCGGCGGTGTGGTCATTCCCACAGCCTCTCCGAGCTTCTGGATATCCTCTGGCGAGGGAAGGTCCTTGCGGAGGAAATGGTAGTTGGTATAAACCGATATGACTCGCGGTTCGCCTTCGCCGTGCTGCAGGGTGGAGCGCAGCTCCATAGTCGCAGGAATACGCCAACCGTCCTTCTTCGATAATTGGGTGGAGATATGTTCCAAGGCGGCTACCATTGACGCGGGTTCGTCGATTTTCTTCCTGTGCGCTTTCGGGAAGAGCGGCGGCAATGGCCTGCTTGTCCTCTCGACAACAACTGTGCCACTCCTGGCTGACTCGTTGCCTGCCTGGCTGGAAAAGTCATCATCGCCACTTTCAGTGTCCTCCGTGTCGTCGTCAGCGGATGACTCGCTAGCGTCATCGTCGCTGCTCTCCCCATCCAACTCGTCAGGAAGCGGTCGTCTGCGCCTGCCTATCATAAGGATCAGGCCGTGTTTCTTTGCGTAGGCCAAAAGGGTCTCCCGAGGAGCGGACCATCCGTAGTGCATTGTTGGCGGTCTATAGATTGCAGAAGGGACGGGAATGAACATGCGATGGAGCAGGGCAAACGGCTCGACATGGCACGCGTCCCATAGTTCCTGAAACATTGTCGACAGGATACTGCGAGCTGAGACTGCGAGACCACATACCTGTCTCGTCACGCTGTCCGCATGAGGCTTGAAGGGAGGAGGGAGGTTGAGTCGCGGCCCATTGGGAGGAGCGATTGTCGAGCGAGCGGCCGGGACGACCGGAATCGGGATCGTAATCGTTTTGATAGTTGCAGACATGACTTGGAAAGGGAACCAAATGAAGATGGCAATACTGACGCCGGCCAGGATCTCGGCCACCCTAGGCAGTCGGTCATCGCACTCCTAGTCTACTGCAACCTGTCCTCTAGCCACGAAAAAAATACTAGGGTCGAGCTATCCATCTGTACAATGTATATACACCACCTCAAGCCAATACAGTACGAACTGAAGGTAGAAAAAATCAGTCTGTACGATGCTGTCCATATATGGTAAGTGCCGAGTGCATATTCTCAACCCATCGACAGTATTCAGCCATTGTGCTTGTATCTCGGGCTGAACAGCTGCTGAATTACTGGGGATATATCTATTGACATTCTGGAGTACATATATGCTGATTCGGATAATGTTAAGCCTTGTAGCGGGCCAGCTCTGGCTGCATGGCCGACTTCGTAGTCAATCTGGTTCCCAGGATTCTTGTCACGAAAGTGCTTACTACCTTCGACCCAGTGGTCAATAAATTCTTCTAACAATTTTCCTGCATACATAGGATGTTCTAACGTGGTCCCAGATACTCACCCAAGCGGTCGAAGTAAACATGGACCCGAAGGCCCGCATCGACTCCTTAGGTGGCCGAGATCCCGGCCGGCGTCAGTAAGTAGAACTCAGCGAAGGGCTCTGCGTCCACGGTCAATTATGTAAATGATTGTCTTGAGTTGTAGAGCGGCACTGGCAGCCACTGAGCCTGAGCCAGAGAGGCGCTACGCCACAAGTCACAGGTACAAACGCGATTACCAAACTCGGTATCCCCGAACTTGAGACGGAACCATTTGGTGGCGCTCACTGGCCAGTGCGCATTGGTCACACACGGCGCTGCCAGTGCTGCAGCTACGACCGTATACCCCACACCGACCTGCTTCTGCTCCTCATGGACGTCCACAAACGGTAGAAACATCACACCCGCATCCGAACCACAGGACTTCATCTGCACCCACACCATGTCTGAAGGTCTGACGACGGACTTCTGTTCCGGAGTCATCTCGATAGCTTGCATCGCTTGCCTCGATGTTGTGGCTGGTGTCTTGACTGACTTTGCGAGCGTCCGTGAGTGGGATAATCTCAGAGGTAAGTCCTGGCAAGTCATCGTGTAGTATATCTGATATCAATTCCCATTGTTCTGGAGGATAAGTACAGTAACCTAATCAGCGAGACCACTAAAGCCCAAAGCAAAACAGCGACTCGGCCTCCTCGCCACCGTCGTCACCGCCTTCAAGTTCTACGTCTGGTGCCTCATGCAGTGGAAGGGCGAGGTCGGCGGCTGGTGGAAACTCGCCCTCGGCAAGCGTCCGCCCCAGCTCCAGCACCGCGATACGAACGGCAGCCGCGCGCGCGCGAATGCGAACGCGCTTGGGTTTGAGAAGGACGGCGGGAATGGAGAGGTTGAGAGGAGGATCGAGGAGCTCGCGGTCGCACTCGGGATTCCGAGCAAGGATCTCACGAACGTGATTGCGGGCGCGGTGAGAGACCACGTCCCTCTCGCTAGCTTGTCTTCCATTGCCGCACACGAAACTGGGTGCGTACTTCTTCCGTGTTGCATACTGCGCGGTGAGATTGACTTCATGCGGTAGCGAGGTTGTAGGGCACCTGGTCGACCCCTCTGGCGCGTCCGCCTCTGAGGCGCAGAGCGCACCCGGCTCGACAGCGAGCCGAGGCTTCTGGGCATGGAGAGTGCCTTTGAGGCTGCAGTGCGCATGGATGAGCCTCCGGTATAGGCTGCGAGGGGCCTGAACAGCGAGCAGGAGAGAACCGCCAAACGAAGCCATACCGAACGTCTTGGACTCAAGTATCAGCATTGTATACATATTTGCAACTAGTGTTTGTAATGCATCTTGCCTCTTGTTGCACAAGAGTGAGACCACGCGCTTCCCCGACCTGCTAGCAAGTCCCACATGCCGACTATGGTCCGTGCCCTTAAAGTCGCGCACCATCCATGTTAACGCGCTCACGCACCCCCATCGCCTTTAGCCGTACTTCCACTCGCACAGCTCCTTTCCGACCCATAGCTCACCCTCCCACACTCTCCCAACCCAGCCTCTCCACCACCGTCCTCCCACTCGTCTACCCCGTCCCCCTCTGCTGCGAACGAAGCGAACACGAGCTCCGCATCCATATTCCCCACCAGCCGCGACGAGAACGTCGCGCTGTCTGCGGGGCCCGCATCGCCCGAACGCGCCCCCCTGGCGTCCAACGGTGACGACCGATTCTTGTCCGCCGACCAATGTACGCTTGTGTTCGCGTCCGCGTCCGAGTCTGAGTCGCACCCCGCCTCGGAGACCTGCCGGAGGTGGAGGAGGAACCACGAGACGAGTATTGGGGCGACACTGGTCGGCGTCAGGTCAGCAATGCACGCGAAGCGATGAGGAAGGGAGGCGGGGGGCACGTACGGGACGATGGTGTACCAGTCGTCGCGGGCGTCCACGGACGTGCTGGACGTGGACGTGGAGGCATGCACGGAGCTCCGGTGGACGCACAGCTCGATGGTGTTGACCAGCAGGATCGCACTGTCCAGCGTCCACGAGCGCACATCAGCCTACCAAAAGCACGCACGAACAGGCGTGCTCACAGAAAGTACCGCGCCCCACGAGTCAGCCACGGGCAGGGCGAGCGGAGGGAGGACGTCGAAGGCAGAGCGTGATGAGCGGGCTTGAGACCCGCGCCTCCCGCGCCCAGCGCACGAACGCGTACGTGCGCTTCCACGTCATGCCGACCGCGAGCAGGTCCGCGAGGATGACGCCTGCCCAGGCGGCGTAGCTCACTGTGTGGTGGGGACGCCGGTCAGCTCGTGCGATGGGCGAGGTCGGGGGCGGGTAGGCTTACGGCTGCCCCGTTGGTGTGGTCAGTTTTGATGGAACTGGCGTGAGACGGGAGACTGACGAGAGACGTACATAGTTCCTGCTGAGGTCGGGTAGTAGCGCGTCCGCGTGTAGAGGCCACCTTCACCGATGAACGAGTATGATTGACGTACGATGGCATACTATGAGAGGAAGACGCTCATCGGTATCATACTTCCACTCGGCCGGCAGCTCAAACCTGCGCAAACACGCACCAGGGTTACGACGAATGGAGTCAGCCCTAGGGCGGGAGGAATGGCCGCGAGCGTCTTGTTCTTGAGGCTGATCGCGTAGACGCGGAGGGAGGAGAACACTAATGGAGAAGCCGCATCGAGAAGTGAGTACTGGCAGCGTGCTGTGTCGTGGCTTCGCAACTGAGCGCAACCACACGCAGGCCGTCAGCCGCTGACCTTCGTCCCTTGGAATGCGGCGCAGCATGCGGACAGAGACGTGCGTAGATATTTGGATCACCGTGCCGATCCGCCCTTTTGCCTACTAGTGGGATTATATTTTGCGCGACAGTAAGATGCTAGTAGCTTTTTTCAGTATCGTATTTAAATCTGGCCGGAGAGCTGACAGTGCTCGCTCTTCTACCACAGAGCGTGTTCGTAGTGCGTCAGCGATATAATGGGTCGGACCCTGTAGAATCGTTTCGCTGTGAGGCTCACCTGACCGGTATGTTCAGGCCGACCTGCTCAGACTGAAAGTATCAACATGATTGAACTGACATATTGCTGACGATACAGATCGCAGGGGAGGCAGTAGGGCTTGGTGCAAGGCTTGGTGACTCGTGAGAGGATTATAGGTCAATGTCAGGATTCAGCAATTCCGGATAAATAACTACGAAGAGAGTTACCAAAGACGTCTCAATCAATTGTCTATGCCTGCACTACACGATACTGCTCCGTGCGTCTGCCTGCTCCAACCCGAACAGAGGCAACAGCGCCAACCTCGTCCATCAGTTGGGTGAACCACCTATCACCGCTATGGCTACTTCTTGCACCCCTTCGTCATTCTCTTCACCGAATAGCGGATCATCTTGAGAGGCGTTCTCCTCCCTTCCCGCATCTGCATCCACGAGCGCGCCATCCACGTGGAGAGCTTCCTCATCATTGGTCCTGGCACGATGAAGAGAGTCTTCAACAGGTCCGGAAGAACCTCTCCACTGTATCGAGCCTGAAACATCAGTCGAAAGCGTACGATCGACATCAGCATCGGCCACTTCGCGCAGATCCAGGAATAGGCGGGAGAGGAGGATAGTCGTCAAGCTTCACAACATGTCAGTGATTCTTTTCGCAGAGCCAAGATCGGTCAGCTTACACGTCCACAAAGAAACTGCGTCATCGCTGATGTCGAAGACGACATTCTGCAAACGAAATCATTAAGTATATTGCACGCCAACATACGCGGGCACCATTGATGCAACCACTCACCCTATTATTCAATATCGATGACAGCGCGGTACCAGCATTCATGACGAAGAGCGCGCTGGAATGGATGTCGCATGAGTCTCGCGTGTATGGCACGGGCTTCCCGACTTGCCAGAAGTATGCAGTCCCTGGAAGCGGTATATTAGCCTGAGGTAGCACATTTGATTGTTGCACGTAGTGCACGAACCTCCGCGTAGCAATGTGGTTGAAAGTGATGGCTTTCCGCCTAGCATCTCACGGAGCCCAACCGTCCGCCCGCCTTCCTCCATATAAAAACAAGGCACATCCATCGGCGACGGTCACAGATATTCGTATGACAATTTCCACTGCAGCAACAATAGATTGATATGTTTGGTCAGTCGCTGTTCGACTTCACTACAAAATTTGACTCGCATCTGAAAGGGGTGGACGTGATAAGTTATTTCTATCACAGGTCCGTGAAATGCATGTGACACTTGCATAGTGTGCACAGCTACAGGGGTCCTCGAGGTTAAATCATAGCCTTGTTCCGGCTGTGAGGCGATGACGAACCAGGTAGTTGCATTATACTATGTTCAATCGGCACGATCAGATAACACTCGCGTAACAAACAACGAACGTACGATGTTGATGCCCACAGGTATCAGCCACCAAAGAAAAACAAATGCTGGCGCATAGATACTACTGCCTCTTCCATTGACGGCATACACTCGCATTGCGGCAATGACTGGGAGACTGGTGAGTTCGTGCGTGTAATTGCAGCTACGAGACCAAGATACGCACATCCCCAGGTCAGGTAGAGGAGGCAGACCGAAATATCCGACATGACGTCCATCGCCCATAAGCTGTCCCATCCCACTCAGACGAAGGAAATCGCGGTACGAATACCACACTGACCTCTGCAATAGATAGGCGTGCTTGTTAGTGGTAGAGCGTAGAGGGGCTAATGATGCTCGTTGGCTCACCTGAAGCGATATCACTGTAGGCGGGCAAACGTACAACAGCAAGTACAAAAGGACGAGCATGTGCATTGATGTGTAGAGCACAGGTATTGCAATACCGATCTTCTTTCGGCGCCATATCATGTCGATTTCCGACCCAAAGGTCAGTATGCGGTCGTAGACATAAAGGGCTACAGAGGAGTTCATGAATGAAAGTTGCGGTTGTGTCATTTCTGCATCTAGTACCGACCGAGAGCTGATGTCACAAACATGTCACCAATCCTACGAGCAAACATCAGCGACAATCTTACGACAAGAGCCAAAACCAACGCAGCCGATGAGAGACACTCACACAGTGTAGCGGGTGTCCTCCACAAGGATAGACTCGCTCGCCATCGAGAATGATTCTTCGTATTTGAGGTGTAGTGGATGTCCTTGGGCAGGGAGCATGCCAGATGGCGGGCCTCGCCAAGAATGGCCCTCTTTTAGCTACTCCCGGCTGCTACTTACACAGCACTCATGATCATTGCAACTCCAGGCGCAGCACAGGGATGTGGAAGAACGGTGGAAGAACAGCACGAACATCCATCGAACATCGTCAGTTGAGGCAGCACACGCCATTCCGCAATAGGTAGAGATAACGCCGCACTACCGTTGTATCACTGCCTTCGCAGCTCAACACGCGAACGCGAGACTGTCCAAGATCGACAACTCAGACTTCGACGCTGGATCCCAGCGCAGAGGCACGAACTCACAATCGGTGTGCTCCACGCTGGCGCATTCTGGATAGAGGTGGCGGCGCAGAGGACGAGGGCGTAGCGGTTGGTGAAGAAAATGGTAGGCCTTGACAGTTTGCGGGGCTTCTAGTAGAGCTCGACTTCGCGCGAGAGGGTGGTGGCATAGTCGTATATGACCAGCGCTGCGGGGACAGGTGTCTGATCATGAGTCAACCAAGAGTGATGATTCTGCCTTGAGCACGTACCGCCGTATACGACACATACATTCAATGTGTCGTCGGTACTGCGAAGTCGACGACCAGTCAGTTCGAGCCGGCGTTCCGCAGGTGAAGAGGGACGCACGCAGCGATCGCCACGACATCCTGGGGATCGTAGTAGCCTCCAGTGCTGGGGATCATCCCAGCAACGATCCGTCAGTCCAGCCTCGGATGGATGATCGCAGACTTTATGAACGCTTTGTGTGGGATCCGCCGTGTCGTGGACATAGCCCTATAGTGGCTATGTTTCCAGGCATGGCAGCCGGGTTCTGTCAGTTGGCCACTGCAACAGCTGGGTATGGCATCATGGCCTAGAGAACCCGTGGACGTTGAACCTTTAAACGCCCACGGTGGGGTCTCCTTGGCCGGAACTCTCGTAGCAACACAGACGCTCTCGAGACGAGGCCCTTTGCGTGCGATGGACCCGCAGTGGGTGGGATGCCACTCACGATGTGGAGACAGAGTATAGATACACAAGCTCATGTCCGCAACCGGTAAGCATAGGGATTCAGAAGAACTCGAGAAAAGATGGGAGATGTGTCGTGCAAGGCTACACATTACAGAACCAAGTCAGTTAGTGTCAACGAGAGACGTGACAAACTCACTGGTATTACCGTCGGTATGGGTTCCTGACCGACTGCCATTCGTACTTATCATGGTCGATATACCACTTCGGCGCCGTCGTGATCCCCACGGCATCTCCGAACGTCTGGATATCCTCAGGCGAGGGAGGTCCTTACGAAGGAGATGGTAATTTGTGTACACCGATATGAGTTGACGCTCGCCTCCGCCGTGCTGCAGAGTGAGGAATATATTCATAGCCGCAGGGAGCCGCAAACCGTCCTTTGTTGTAAGCCGAGTGAAGATATGTCCCAAGGCAGCTACCATGGATGCTGGTTCGTCAACATCCGTCCTCGTAAAGAGCGGCGGCAACCGCTTGAAGGTCCTGGAAGTCTCCTCGACAATAGCCGTTCTACTCCCATCTGATTCGTCACCTCCCTTGCTAGATGAGTTATCATCGGTCTTTATGCTCTTTGTGCCGTCGTCAGTGGATGACTCGTTGGCGTCATCATCACTGCTCTCCCCGTCAGACTCGTCAGGAAGCGTTCGGTTGCGTCTGCGCATCATCAGGATCAAGCCGTGTTCTTTCGCGTAGGTCAGAAGGGTCTGCCTAGGAGCGGGCCATCCATAGCGCATGACCGGGGATGGTAGACTGCAGAAGGAAAGGGATGAATGTGCGAGGGAGGAGAGCAAACGGTTCGATGTCATCGCGCGATAAGTCCTGAAACATCGTCAGCATGACACCCGAGCTAAAATCTGATACTTCAATACATACCTCTCTCGATACGCTGACCGACCGAGGCTTAAAGGGAGGAGGGAGGTCAGGTCGTGGATCTGGGAGGAGCGATTGTCGAGCGAGCGGCCGGAACGACCGGAAGCGGCATTGCAATCATGTTCACAGACGTAGACTTGGTTTGGAAAGGTAAGTAGTCACAAAAGGTAGCGATGAGTAGAACATCAGTGGAAAGCTCATGATCAGCGTCCACGGTCAATTGATGTTTGCTACTTAAGAGCAGCCAGAGACTCAAAGGGCCCTAGAGGCGCTGCGCCACAGAAGCCACAGGTACAGATGTCGATTGCCAAATTCGGTATCCCTGAACTTGAGACGGAACCATATTGGTGGCGCGAGTCACCCACACACCTGCGCTGCTGCAGCTACGACCGTATAGTACCCCACATCGACTTGCTTCTAGTCCTCCTCATGAACGTTCACAAACGGTAGAAACCTTACACCCACATTCGAACCATAGCCTGCACCATGTCCGACGACGGAGTCCTGTCTAGTGTCATCTCGATAGCTTGCATCGCTTGCCTCGATGTTATGGCGGGTGTCTTGACTGACCTCGCTAGTGTTCGTGAGTGTCAGAGGTGCTCCTTTCTCGATTTTCTAACGTGATACCTAGGACATGCGTGCACAGAGCATCTATGTCAATGTGCTTGCAAGTGTGGCAGGCATTCGGACCGTCTCCAAGCAGATGAATCCTCTCCGTTCGCACCGGATGAGTGCGAGCCGCTGATCGCTGCGTCGGGCCAGCGCACAGAGCCAAGTCCCCAGCCGAGTATGCAGGTGCCAGGAAAGAGCTAGCAATTGTGACACCAAGCAGCGCGTTGCCTGGGATCTGGAGTGCATGCTACGGACCAGTGGACATGGAATTCTGATCATTTGTACTTTCGCTTTGCGTCGCTTTCCCGCATCCCAGTTACTGCACAGGCCGGCTACTGTCGCATTCGCATATCCTCGTCATCGTGTAGTATATCTGATATTAATTCCTTTTGTTCTAGAGGACAAGTAACCTAATCAGCGAGACCACTCAAGCCCAAAGCGAAACCACGACCGACGAGTACTAATGTACATAGAAAGGACAGGTGGGAGGTGTGCGTACAACCTATGGACACAGGATACTACAGAGACAGTGTTCTATGTCAATACCGAGACTCTACGTCGTGCGCGAGATACACGTTAAGTCCGTACAAATGACAGAAGAGTGGCATAGATATAGCCAATGTTCGTTCTCACCCCAGCCTAGTAAGAGAAGATCATGAACCACGGGTTCAGGACAATCGGGTAGAGAAGGTGGCAGCCGATGGTGATGGCGAGCGGGAGGATGACGGCCCAGTCCCAGCTGAAGATCTGCCAGCCCGAGGGGATTGCGGACGTGCTGAAGATGATCATGACTGCAACGAGCAACAAGCAGATGACGAGCGCGAGCCAGAAGCGCTTGAGGATCTTGGGCACCTCGAGCCAAAAGTTGGAGCGCTCGACCTCTTTCTTGGTCGCGCCCCAGCTGATGTCGTAGGAGAACATGTGTGCGAGGATCGCTTGCGAGAGATGGATGGAAAGGCCGCCGAAGAAGAAGAAACTGCGCAGGGCGTGAGTATGTTGAACGCAGAAAGCACGGGTGAAGATACTCACAAGAAGGGCACCCAAGTGAGGTTCTCGATAAGGGAGTCGAAGAGACTGCGTTGGCCGAGACGGTATTCAAGGAGCGTGAAGCCGACGTTACCGGCGCCTGGAAAGACGACGGTACATGCCAGCCAGATCTCGAAACTATGGAGGTAGAAGCCGTCGACTGGGAGGTTCCACCCGAGCAGGAAGTAGTTCAACGTTGACAGGATGGCGGCGGCAGCGAGACCGTCTAATGTACGAATGAGTTATAGCATATCGTGGAGACGGCTTTACGACTTACAGTATGAGAACATGTAGGACAACATGCTAACCTTGTAGTGAACGGGGGCGGCGGACCAGATGAAGACGCGAAGCTGCTTGGTGATTGGCCCATGTGCCACCAGTGAACGAGAGGGTTGAAGATCAGCTCATTACAGCCTGCACGCATGTCAGTCAGCATGTCAGAGAAAGACGCCTAACATCTCGCTCACCGTAAGAGTACTTCTGCCATCGATTCAGCTCGTCGTCGCACGTCAGCGAGACGCCCTCCTTGAAGCCACCCTCCGAGTACGTCGACCACCGGATCATGTACCCCTTGAGCTGCAGGCGCAGAGCCATATCGAAGTCCTCCGACACGTTCGACTCGGACCAGATCTTCTGCACTCCATCCTCAGGGTCGACGAACGCCGCGTCCTGGAGGGCCGACCAGCGCAGGAACGCATTGTGCCCCACGAACGGCGCGACCTCACCGTTCGCACAGCCCATCGAGATACACTTGTTGATCCTGCGCGTGAAGTGCGCGATGCCGTTCTCGAAGTAGTGGTGCGCGACCTGCATGACGTCCGACTCGTGCTGGATGATCGCGACCTCGGGGCACTCGTACAGCTCGCGCGCGGCGTCGCGGAAGCAGTCCTCGGGGACGATCGTGTCCGAGTCGACGATGAGGATGATCTCGCCGACGCGCAGCGACCGGCCGTTGCACGCCCACGGCCGCCAGCGCTTCCCGCTCTCCTCGTAGATCTCCTCGACGGCCATGTTCATCGCCCTGTCTTCGAGCGATTCCTCGCCTTCGACGTGACTCATGCCTCGTGCGGCGGCCTCGAGTGCGAGCAAGTGCTTCTCGAGCTTGAGCGAGAGAGCGAGGCCGTAGTTCATGTTGGACGCCTTCTTGAAGCGACCGGCGCGCTTGTACCCATCCGGAGAGCTGTCGTGCGGCGGACGGGCGACCCAGCCAACGTTGTGGTCCGCGTAGAAAGCGATACGCGCCTGGCGGTCTTCCTCGCTGATGAGCTGGAGACCATCGTCGTGGACGAAGATGGAGGAAGTGCCGCCTTGCCTCGCGTATGTCTGCATCGCCTTCTTCAAGGAATACACAGAGGGAGCGCTGTAAAAGCCCCGTCAGACTCCGATGACGCCGAAATGACGCATATGCAGAGGAAGAATCGAGAATAAGCTCAAGGTCCATTCGAGCTTAATCGACATCCCGCGTGAAGCGCGATCGTCGAGGGCGGACAGCACATGATCCCCGGTGCAGCCGTTCCTCGCGATATGCTAAACATGACAACACATGATGGAACAGCACAGCAGGCCGACGACGGCAGCGGCGACTGCGTCCGCGAGCTAATCTGCACGAAGACCCTGCATGATCGAGACGACGATCGAAAAGATACTCACATAGTCTCCTTCAGGCTCTCCTTGTAGACTGGCATCTCGACCGTGATATGTGGCAGGTTCGAGTCCACGAGCTTGTTGGGTGCAGGGTGGATGGCAGAGTAGTACTTGGAGTTCTCGTGGAACTGAGCGACGGGTCCGAGCATGAAGGAAATGTTCGTGATGATCTGTCCAGAAAAGAACTAGCAACAGCAATCTTTAGCATTGAGGACATATCGGATGCCAGATCACTTACCAGGGAGACGCAGAACAAGAACGGGATAGTCACGCAGAGGGCCCATCGGACGTACGTGTCGTCCAACACCGACTCCTCTATCACCGTTGCAATACCGCTGGCGATGAAGACTGCCAAGCACCGTCAGTTAGCAGCGCACCATTGATCGAGCGTGATCACTTACAGGTCGACAAGGCAGCGGCCAGACCACCATACACGGGCGCAAACAATCTTATTGGCCTGTTGCTCGCGGTCTTCTCCGAGTCATTGTCCTTCGACGACACCCAGTAGCTGAAGATGCCACAATTCCGCTTCTTCGTCCTGGAGTTCTCCTTCTGCTGTGCAAGCTCGGCGACCTCCTTCTCGGTAACGACTGGCGCCTGCTTCTCTGTCAGGTTGACATTCGAATCGGAGACGTTGGTCGACGCCATCGAGGACGCGAGAGAACCGAATGCGTTACGCTGCTTCCATACGAGATGTATGAGCTTTTCCTCCAGCTCGCGACAGGTTGGGATGATGGTGTCGAGCGCATAGGACCAGACGACAAGGACGGACTCGTCGCGCTGTGGAACGCATCAGCGAATGTCAGGAAGAAAGAGGAAACCCTACGATGAATGCAGCACACTGTTCCTTGTCAGCACGGGGCAAGAACGTCATCGTTTCCAGATCTGAATGCGGGTATCGACATCAATGAAGATGGCATCCGCATCGTCCTTGCTGCATAAGTGTCGACACATTAGCGCAGCCCGAGTTAATATCAAGGAGAGCCTGAGAGCTCACACAGTGGTGAGTGCCGCATGAATAGCAGCACTACGAATCTTGACAGCCACTACCGGGTTGAGCTGCCTTATGGCAGCCTCAAACGGCTCGAGGTAAGGGTTCTCGTAAGGGAAGACACGGAAGCGTCCGGCGTCAACACGCAAGCAGACACCCGCGTGTACATTCTCTTCCGAGGGCTTGAACCAGGCGTCGCCTTGGTCTATACCAGATGTCAGAGAGGTATGGTAGAAGACAGTGCTGGAGACTTACCTGCTTGAAGACGTGGTGGAGCAAAGCGTCGTACGCGTCGTAGTCCATGGTCGTCGCGGTGTAGAGTGAATGATAACGAATGGCACCCAGGAAGACGGGGAAGTAGACGCTTGCTTGTGGCCAAGCTCACCTAGAACCGAGTGATGCGGGCGGTCGATTTGCGATGAGACTGTAGGATGGCTTATAAGGAGGGCGACATAAGTATGCCTCCGATTTGGGTTGGACTCAATGTTCGTCAAAAACATGCAGGTACGTGGGATGTCCTCCGACAGCTCCGATCCCGGCCTCCCAATACTAGTGACACAGTAGAATGAAAACAAACCAAGCCGCAGACCTGTGTAGATGTCGTGCGGTAATACAATCGTCCTGGAACGACAGTGTGGCCAGGGCAGACTCGATGTCAGCACAAGGTGCCTGGGATGACTGGTCCGAGACGGCATGACAGACAACAGGTGCGACATTGAATGCGAGATCTGGAATGGCCTGGTAAGCATTCATCGCGGGCTCAGACGGCCACAGCGGACTTAGTGAGCCGATATATCGTTACGATGCACCGCATACAGGATTCCTCGTGTGACGCCCATCGACAACGCGGGCGCTGACGTATGGGAAGTTGACGGCAAAAAGGGAGACAAACCCGAAGGAGACGCGTACGTGCCCTGTGTGCCTTGATATCAGACTGTTCGATGGTGGAAGATTCTGCATTCCCGGAGTGCTGGAAAGACAGGATCAATCTCTTCGAGGCCGGGAACACGTTCGAGTTCTGGTTCCTTCGGAACCTTCGGAAGGGGGAGCGGCTGAGAGAGCAGCTTGGCCACCAAGGCATCGGGCATAGCAAACGGAGAAGGGGAAGGTTGGCGCAATGTGTAGCATTTTACGGCAGAGTTCAGTCATGTACCCATTCCTCGGCTCGGGAAAGGTAGTCGTGAAGCGGAAATGGTGCGAACCGTCGGCCAACGGACTCCAGATCTCGACGGTGCGAAAGCTCGAGGGCATCAACTGCGGACATGCAGGAGTAGCAATGGGTCAGTAAGACGATTGACAGAAGTCTCGCTGGTATTCCACGTTTACTATCTCCGCTGAGGCATCGTCGGGGCGGCGTCCTAATGAACCTAGGTCCTGTACACGTTGGTAGCACATATCGCTGGGCGGCCCAGACCCATGTGTGAAGGATCCCCACCAAATTGGACGACACACATACCACTGGCAGTCGAGAATGCTGGGACCACGCATCCGGATGCACCCCCTCGGCAGGCTCGGAGACGAGCGGGATAACATCCACCATCCGCGTGTCTGTCAGATTTCAGGTCAGAACGCTTGATCCTCGGTGCATTCAGCAGCAGAATGTGTCGCGCGCGACAAGATAGATGACAATTCAGAGCAAAGTGGATTGGCCCAGATCATCGGCGCCTGCCCGGATATCGCGCCTGTGTTTACTACACTTTGTCCGCCAATACATTTATGGTAAGTAGTTCATAATTAATTACATGTGGCCACCTCCGCCTAGGCGCCGTCCTCTCAGCCGGAAGTTGTTTTTCATGACCGAATAGTACCTCGATATCCTATGCACAAGCCTGCAGTCATACACTTTCTTGCGGGCGACATACCGCCTCATCGAGCGATACTGACGGGGATAGCGAGGCTGACAAGCGACGTCGCCCCCGCCCTGGTTTCACCTCTATGCATGCTGATCACTCTGCATGACATCGACGACTTCAACTGAACGCGACAATTGGAAAGAGACTTCGTCTCTTCTTCTACCACTGATGTGTAGGTGTCTATGTGAAACATCGCTCTGTCCTCGGAC
Source organism: Fomitopsis serialis (assembly GCF_022376445.1). Classification (NCBI taxonomy): domain Eukaryota; kingdom Fungi; phylum Basidiomycota; class Agaricomycetes; order Polyporales; family Fomitopsidaceae; genus Fomitopsis; species Fomitopsis serialis. The sequence goes on along the minus strand of NW_025954987.1, from coordinate 400,262 downwards.
CCGACGCTCGCAATACCCTGCCAAGGCGCGCCCAACGTCGTGTGGACTATATCTGCGATAAATGGGCTACATGACGCCGACCGACACGCGTGTACCGGGCGAGGGTAACGCGCGCGGTATCCTTGCCGCACCATCACCTCACGTCGTGCTCAACAAGCTTCAAGCTTCGACACAATGACTGGCCAATACGGTGCCTGACAGCGTCAAGTGTCTCAGTGAAGGTGAGCATTTGAAATCGATGGGCCACTACAAACTACCGACGTCCAAGTTAGTGTCAATACTTTGTGGGCGACGGAGACAGCCTTGACGCCAGTCAGGGGGTGCCTACGAGACCCTGTGGTTCGTTAGTCGAAGTCAAGGCCAAACAATTCCCCAGTCGTTTAGTTCTTTTCCTGTTGCAAGATTTATGGTACTCACGACGCTGTCAATAGACGACTCGCCGCCAGAATCCACTCAGTGGCCGAAATTTTCAATGCCCTGGGGCTCTCAGGCGGCAAACACCTACGCAATCTTCCGAACCGCGTCAATGCCCGGCAATTTGAGTCTGGGCTGTGTTTGGTACACGGATCGGTGGGACGCCCGGTTAAGTCTGTTTGATACAAAGAAGGCTTCCGTCGTTGATCATGAAAAGGTTGCAGAGTCTTTTCGCGAAACAGAGTGGGCTGATCCAAAGCTACGATGGCCATCTATTGTATCGGCGTTTGTCGACCCAATACGAGGCATTCGCACGCTTGCTCCAAGTGGACCACTGACCAGCAACTCGCCGCATATTACGCTCTGTCGTTGTCCAGGAATCATCTATCGGCAAGTACGGCAGTGCGTCACACAGACTTAGGGACCGTATGCTTACTACTATGCTTACTCGCGTGCAGTCCTGAATCGATCTCCCGTCAATCCCGACTGCTCGATCCATGATCGCGGCCGACTCGGAGGATGAGCCTAAGATAAGTACGCACCTACGAGCAATTGAGGTCATTGAGGAGATCGAGTTGACATAACTTCCCAAGAACTTCCTGTGGATTGTGGAGCGGGAATACCCGCACAATTGTCGAGGCACTCAATGGAGTGTGTTCGCAGAGGCCTAGGCCTCTGCGAATGCGGTGCATTACGTTCCATCTGCGTTCCAGGACCCTCGGTAAGTCGTGACAAGTCGACGCTTAATGACGGCCGCGATGACGAAACAGGTGTCTGTCAATATTGCCAGCGACGGTGTTCGACGGTGTTCGACGAGTAGGCTCATTTAATGGCGCGAGAGTAAGTTCAAGACGGCCTTTGCAGTAAGTTCGTTGCCTTTGTGCGACTATACTCTCCCAGATCGACTGATCTGTAGACGGTGAATTCGACCAACAACTTAAGCTTGTATGCTTCGCACTGATTCGTCTGCAGGCCGGTTAATGATAAGCTGCGTCATGCCATGGGAAAGAATCTACGAAGCCTCGGTAGCACTCAGCAGGGGCCTCCGGATTATCGCAAGCGCTAAGTTCACAAGAGCCGGCTCTATAGTGTTCTATGTTTATCGCAACAGATGCGCCCGTACAACGGAAGCCCTGAGTATCCGTTCTTCTGATGCCCTGTGCCGACACGGCAGAGTTGTCTGCATTTGGTCAATGATCATGCATCATGAACGGCGGCTGAAGACTCTGAAGGCGGTTGGCAAGCACAAGGATGGCCGAATGAACAATGATTGTGTTTCTGTGCAGCTTGTGCTGGATGTTGGGTGGCGCATGCTACATAGCTTGATCAGACGTAAAGTCTGCTAGATTATCCACCGGTCGAGCCTGGCCGTGGTTCTCAGTTGAGAAATACTGGCGATAATCCGTGATATTGCATATCTTCCCCCGACCCTCGCGTCAGCAGAGCTGTGAACTGAGTCTGACAGGCGATACATCGCACCTCGAGGCTCACGCACGGGTCGATATGGGCTGGTCTGGTAGCCTGCCCGCTGCTACCGCAGTCGTTCAAGCTATAATGGATCTGGTAACTCAAATACTACGTGACTGATCGCGTCGGGCCTGGCCGTCAAATTCGGTGTTTCGTGGGATCTTCTCAGTTCAAACGTTCACTCCACGGGGCTGGGGAGACATGTACCTTCCGAACTGGATCTATGATAGATCGTACCTCGGCCCAGTATAGCGGTGGCTTCATTATGGCCCGCCGCAGAAGAATTAGGCACAAGATCTGTTTGAAAGGGAATCGGCGAAGTCTCAATATCGTTTGCTCCGAGTGGTAAATACAGCTGAGATTGCAACCGCGACCATCGAGAGCATGTCCAAACGCGGTCGCTGATCGCCGCCGTACCGATCAATCTCCGTCCTTATTTAGAAAGTCCGCAGGAGCAAGTCGGACTTGGTGAATTGAATGGGCGTCTCCTGAGCTCTCCTCCTTCTGCCTCTACTTACAGCTTGCATGTTCCCAGGCTGCAACACTGTCAATAGCCTCCAGGGTCGCTTCGACCCCCACGTCTTGCTCTATCGATGTCGACCGGCGCCGAGCGGCCTTTGCCGCCGCGGTGAAAAAGCCGGTTTGAGACGAACCTAGCGGGATCGCCTGCAGAGTTCAGACAGCTTCGTGAGGTAATGTCCTATCTATCGCACAAGCAAGGGACGCGTCTGAACAAGCACAGCACACGGACGCCATAATTCCAAGGACCCTGCGGTGAACACATCACCCTGTGGCTCAAGAGAAATTTCCGATCGGATTGGATGGACGGGTGCTTCATATTCTTCATTCGAGCCCCGCCGGAGTCCCACTCGGCGGATTCAGCGTTGTCAACTCTGACCTCGCAATTGGCACACGCTTGTTCAGGCTGTGCCTTTCGTTCCGAAAGCTGTGCCATGAGCCGGACGTGTATGTATCTGCATGCAGCGTCGGTGAAGAAGACCAGGAAGACGGCTGTCGATCCTGCCAACGCGGCGAGCGCCCACCGCGCACCGAGCAACTTGACTGGTCCTCGGGCATGGCAGGTGTCCTAGTACGCCCCGGTAAGCCCGTTCTCCTTCCTTTCTCGTTCGGGCACCTGCATTGTGGCTGCGACCACATTCGGGTGTCAGCTATTGAATGGGATGATCTGAGGCACCGGCGGATATAACGCGGATCGCGACTGAATTGTTCCTGGGATGGGAGTCCTGGCTGCTGGCAGATCTTCTCCCAATTGTACAGCGGCTCCGGAATGCTTCGAGCGTCCGCATCCTCCAGAGATGTCGAGTCTGGCCCGCGACTCCTCCTTGATGCGTCGCCGAAACAGCCACCGCGACATAATTGCTGACATCCCGTACCAGATCCTGCATGGCTATGCACGTATGTCAGGGACGCGTAAGCATTACCAGTTCAGAGCTGACATGTCCGTCGTGCCTTGGGACCCAGTGGGAGTCTGGAGTATCATCACGGTGACACCGTGCATTCCGTAGCGCAGTACTAAAACCTTCGATGAACGCCGTTGTGCACTCCCTACGCCTCCAACAAAGGACGGCCGCTTACTTTCCTTCAGTCCAACCCTGGTCTTTACCGAGGCTGACCATCCACCCGCAATGTCGACATCGTCGTCCACTCCGTCCTCCCGAGCGTCCTCCTCCCACGGCTCAGCTACGCATGTGTCGCCCCCGACAAATGGGTCGAAGCGGCATCCGCCACTGCAGCCTCCAACCCCACTCTTCTTCATCGACAGCAAGACTGAAGAAGTTCCTAGGGACCCCTTCCGGACTCCGACGCGTAGCATAATGGACGAATCCGTCCCCACTACGCCCAGGAGCGAGGCCTCCGACCCGTTCTCACCTCCAGCAAGCGTGGTCAACTTCAGCGCAGAGCAGACCGTTCCCGGGACCCCTGGTGTTCACCACCAACGGGTACGTAGTGGCGGCTCGGACAACCTCCGCCGCAAGGGTTCTCAGCCTTCTTCCACCTTGCGCCATGCATCGTCAATCCCGTCCGTACCGAACGTCCGGGAGGTGTCGCGCGGCAGCATGCCACGCGTGGACTCGATGATCCGCAACTCCTTCATGTCGCCTCCGGTCATGCCGCGACGCGCGACTATGTATGACAGCTCATCCGCGGCAGAGACGCTCGCCCGTCCCTCGCCGAAGCACCAGCGCTCGACGATGCTTACAGGAGAAGTCGAGAAGCCTTGGATCACTGACAAGGACGTCTATGTGCGGATATCATGGTGGCTCACTTGGACCGTCGCCATGCTCGGCGTGGTCGGGGGAGCCATCCGTTGTTACTTTGGATGGAGGAATGTCCCCCGCGTTGGCAATCTGTGCCTCATAATGGAGGACGACTTCAACACGTTTGACCTTCAGAACACCTGGACACGGGATGTGGAGATGGGCGGATTTGGGTAAGTTGCATCGTCCACAACGTTGTTATTTCGAAGCTCACGAACAATCTGCAGCAACGGCGAGTTCGAGATGACGACGGACTCCTCCAACAACTCCTTCGTCCAAGACGGCCAGCTGTACATCGTCCCGACGCTCACCTCGGATGTCATCGGGTACAACCACGTCATGAATGGCTACACCTACAACATCTCTGGCTGCACGAACTCCAACCACTCGGCATGCGGAGCCGTATCCAACTCGAGCGCAGGCTCCGTGATTAACCCGGTCATGAGCGCGCGGATGTCAACCGTCAAGAGCCACAGTATCAAGTACGGGAAGGTCGAAGTCGTTGCCAAACTTCCCCAAGGCGATTGGCTCTGGCCTGCCATCTGGATGATGCCTGTCAACGACGTCTACGGTGCCTGGCCAGCGTCTGGCGAGATTGACATCATGGAGTCGCGCGGCAACGGTATCAACTACCCAGCACAGTGAGTACAAGGTTTCGGTACACGCGCCTCGGTGCTCATTCCATTGTAGGGGCATCAACTACGTGAGATCTTCCTTGAACTGGGGCCCCTTCTCCTTCCTGAATGGTGTCTCCAAAACGTACGGGTGGTGGACGAACCGGCGCAAGACGTACGCGGATGGCTTCCACACATACTCGCTCGAGTGGACGCCCGAGTTCATGCGGATGTACGTCGACACGCGGCTCGACCACACGCTGCAGCTCGCGTTTAACGAGCCGTTCTTCGACCGCGGCGACTTCCCCGAGACGATCGCGAACGGCTCCGAGTACATCGTTACCCCGAACCCGTGGGTGAACGGCACGAAAACGTCGCGCCCTTCGACCAGCCGTTCTACCTCATCCTCGACCTCGCAGTCGGGGGACGAACGGGTGGTTCCCGGATGGCGCCGGGACAAACCTGGCTGGACGCGTCGAGCGGTGCGTACATGAGTTCATCATGTAGAATAGGGTGCTGACTTTGGGAACAGCTGCGATGCATGACTTCGCCCAGGCGCAGGATACGTGGTACGCGACCTGGCCGCAGAACGTCCAACAGCGCGCGTTCATTATTGACTCCGTGAAGATGTGGCAGGCGTGTTAGAGCGGCAAGAGATAGGCCGCGCTGCATGGCTGGTACTCTTTCCCATGGACTTAGCGCGTGCGCATATACGGAACGCCCAAGGACATCGGAGGTTCCTGGCTGCGGTACTGAATACCTGCTATGTTGGACATTGTTGTACAGGGGTATCATGATACGCCGTCCGGTCCTTGTTTTTTGGAAGTTCTCTCTACTCGGGTGGTGGGTTTGTTTCTATGGTCGCTTGGTTAGTAGCTATCAGTATCTTACGTTCTACCGGTGTCCTCTACCGCGTTTATTGTGTCTTTTCGGCGCTTGGTTGTACTGTAACATACTTCGCCGTCCGCAGACCTTATAGACCATGTAGCTATTTGTCACCAGAGGCTCAATACACGCAAACAACGCTCTCAATCTGCGGTCGAGACTCCTTACACGACTCGCGTGCTCGTATGCAGATACTTTGGGCTTTACAAGCGCAGGCCCAGATCCTAAAGGCACTATCACACTACTGATGCAAGGTACAAGTTCGGAGGCTACGTGTCAGTTGTCATACACCGGCGGATGTCATAACCGCGCAGCTCGGGTTGTTGAGGAGGTGTTGGTAAGCTACGCTCCCATGAAAATGTTACAGCGACGGTGAAGGTGACCGCGAGCGTCCTTGCCGGCGCTGCTCCACAAGTAAGGCCACCCCGACGGCTGCAGCTGTCGCCACCAAGGAGCAACAGTGGCAGCCAGGTGGCAAAGGTGCCATAGAAGCTTTTCTTTTGCTTCTCGATCGTTGCCACCTTCGCCTTGGTCTCCTCTTGAACAGTCTGCAGCTCCTCAGTCGTCTCGCTGTCTCCTGCGCGGAAGGCCTCCTGCATTTCTTGCTGCAGTTCGCCCAGCTCTTCGCAGTACTTCTGCCTTTGCTCTTCTATATCGCGCGCAAGCTCCGCGCCGACGGCGGTCTCGGCGATGTCCATGTCTTGCTCTACCAGTTCCGTCTGGAGGAGCAAAGGTGCAGGCGTATTCGGGATAAGCTGAAGCATGACGGTGACAGCGGAGTGGTACGTGTTGTCGTGGCGCATCATCTTCGCGCCCTTCTCGAGCGCAGGCTTGAAGAACATGGGGTCTGACGCGAGCTCGTCCTCGCGTGCAAGCCCCCGCTCTGCGTTGACCTCGCCCCACATGTTGGTCACGATGACGACGTTCTTGAGCGTGTCTTCGCCGCAGAGCTTGCGGAAGAGGTGGAAGTTGCGCCTGGAGATCCCAGTCATGCGGAAGTCGGAGATGCGCTGCATGTAGATGATACCGCTTAGCTTGTGTCCATCTTCGTACCTGACATTGCAATGAGCAAAAGCGCGGCCTCATTGTTCAAGACGTCACTTACATTTGGGACAGCGCGACAGCTATCATTTTCAGCACCTCCGTATCGGTCCGCGTAGTGTCGTCAAAGCCCGGGGTGTCTATGAGCCTGACAGTCCTACCGGTCAAGCCGAACGCTCTGAGAACTCGACTTGACTGGTGCATGACTTGAGACCGTCGCTAACGGCGAGATCTGAGCAGCTGAGAAGGTTGATGAACTGCGCAGTATGAGTATCAAGGCCACGACAATAGTCGCTCCGAGGTTCTCAGGCTGACCGTAGACTTTCCGGAGCCAGTGGCTCCCATTACGCTGTGTTACGGTGTACTTTGATGAAATATCCAAATTTGAATGTTGGAAATAGTGCGTACGCAATGGCAACTTCCTCCTCGTTCACAGTGTGGTCCCCGACGACCTCATAGCCATCTACAGCCAATGACGAGAGTAGTCGAGACTGGTCACGGTCGCCTTCATTCGACATTTGCCATGAGCTTTGCATGCTAATGATTTGACGACAAGCTTGATTGTGCCAGATGGGAGTGCTGGTCCGTAATTACAAAGGAATGCCAGTGGATAGGAACAAGTACTGTGGCATCCACTAACTTGAACATATTGAGCATCCGAGGCCGGGATTATTTAATTCGATCACCTCCCTCGACGGATCAATCTGTGCACGTGATGAATACAGACAGACTGAGTTCGCCCAGTCCCGACCCGCTACTTAACGTTCGCCAGTTGTCCGCCAGCTCGAGCCCTAGAGGACGCAGCGACTGCTCCGCCGTCTGGTAGCACTCGGAGGAGTCTCGTCGACGTGAGTGCGAACACTTTCTATCCGTATTATCTGACAATGTGGACCCAGTTGCGCAGTACTTTGCTGGCAAAAGCAGTCCGGAGAAAACTTGTCATTCGGTACAGCTGAGCTGGCTCCTCGTTCGCCTTGTCCCCAGGCAGCCGTCGTTTGCTCCAGCTTTCACTGAGCCAGTATGGCTACGCAAGCGTTTCAGACCTACCTGCGGACGAGACCACGCTTTGCCGCTGCTTTCGTGGGCAAGCCCTGGGCAGCGCGACGACATGCTGCACCACTGCAGCAATCAAGCCCGCTGAGGATGTCGTCCCCGCACCCCCTTCATATCCTCTCTCAGAACAGGATCTGCGTCGTCTCAGATACCAGCGCAACATCGGAGTGTCTGCGCATATTGACTCTGGCAAGACGACATTGACCGAGCGGATACTGTACTACACTGGACGTATTCGGGAGATTCACGAAGTCCGAGGTCGAGACAACGTCGGTGCGAAGATGGACAGTATGGAGCTAGAGAGGGAGAAGGGTATCACCATTCAAAGTGCGGCGACTTTCTGTGACTGGGTTGCTACCATGCCGGCGACTGGTGAGCAAGAGGAGTACGCTATCAACATCATTGATACTCCAGGTGCGTCGAGCAGTCAATGTCCCTGCGTCGTAAGCTGACGTCGTGCAGGCCACGTCGACTTCACTATTGAGGTTGAGCGGGCGCTGCGTGTCCTGGACGGCGCAATCCTGGTCTTGTGTGCAGTCTCCGGTGTACAGAGTCAAACAACCACGGTCGATCGGCAAATGCGGCGGTATAACGTTCCTCGGATTTCGTTCATCAACAAGATGGACAGGTACGTGATAGAGCAGTAGAGAGTTTGGCAACAGCTGCCGGAGTTCAATTGACAGCTGTTGTGAAAACGATAGACCGCTCGGGCACGGGGGTGTATGGAGCGGGGTTTTGGCTGGCGAGATGGCCGACGGTTGGCGAAGTCACGCACTGGTCAGAGCCCGCCGTTGCCGCTCAGAGATATGTTCCCTAACTCGACTTTGACGTCAGTCTCGCTCACAGCGAACTGTCGGCCCAAACCCCAGCTCCAATCCCGGCGGAGGCCGGCCTATCGTTTCCACAACAGCTGGAACAGTCAACGTGGAGCTGAGGTCTGGTTGTCGTGGAGTTGGTCGAACAGTGTCTCCCGTTGCAGATCCAAGGGAAGATTGGTCGCGTCGGCGCTGCTGTCTGGCGGTGGCGTGAACTCTAGGAGCTGCTGCCAAAACTCTCTAATATTCCAGTTATGGCTAATGCTCAGATTGCCTGCAGACCTGGTGCAAACCCGTGGCGTGTCATTGAGCAGATTCGGACCAAGCTGCGCATATCCGCGGCAGCTCTGCAGGTTCCCATCGGTGTGGAAGACGAGCTCAAGGGCGTCGTCGACCTCGTGCGCTGGAAGGCCGTCTACAACGAGGGCGTAAAGGGGTAAGTTAGAGCCTCCGTATATGCACCCTACACTAACCCTAGCACCACAGCAACAACGTTGTGATCTCAGACGAGATCCCGGACTCCGTCATCGACTTTGCCAAGCAGAAGCGTCGTGAGCTCATCGAGCAGTTGGCAGATGTTGACGAGGAAATGGGCGAGATGATCATCATGGACGAGGAGCCCAACACGCAACAGCTCGCGGAGGCTATCCGCCGTGCGACCGTTGGCCTCAAGTTCTCGCCGGTCTTCATGGGTTCTGCGGTCAAGAACACTGCGGTACAGCCACTGCTCGATGGTGTCTGCGCGTATCTCCCCACACCTGAGGAAGCTGGAGCTGTCGCGCATGACACCTCACTGCCCGTCGATGCTCCAATGGTACCTCTTGTCCCTGCTGCTCAGGCACCACTTGTTGCGCTCGCGTTCAAGCTCGAGGAAGGCCGCTTCGGCCAACTCACGTACATGCGTGTCTACCAAGGGAGCTTGCGTAAGGGCCAGTTCATCTTCCATGCGCGCTCGGGCAAGAGGGTCAAGGTTCCGCGTCTCGTACGCATGCACAGTAACGAGATGGAGGACATTGAGGCGATCGGGCCAGGCGAAATTTGCGCCATGTTCGGTGTCGATTGTGCTTCCGGTGACACCTTCACTGACGGTTCGACGTCATATTCGATGGTACGTGATTGTGCATAGGATAAGTTGACCGGATATTGAGTTGCCTTGTAGATGTCGATGTTCGTGCCTGAACCTGTCATCTCGCTGTCTCTCAAGCCCAAGGGTCAAGAAACGCCCAACTTCTCTCGTGCCCTGAATCGGTTCCAGAAGGAAGATCCGACCTTCCGTGTGCATGTCGACGGGGAGAGCAAGGAGGTGATTATGTTCAGTACCAGTCTATCTCTTCGGCTCAACGTCTTGGTTTCCATAGACGATCATCTCCGGCATGGGTGAGCTGCACCTCGAGATCTACGTTGAGCGCATGAGACGCGAGTACAACGTCGACTGCGTCACCGGCAAGCCGCGCGTCGCGTTCCGCGAGACGATCACGGAGCGCGCCAACTTCTTCTACACGCACAAGAAGCAGACAGGTGGTGCCGGTCAGTACGGGCGTGTCATTGGCTTCGTCGAGCCGATGCAAGCAGACCCGGAAACGGGCAAGGACGTTGAGTTCGTGAACCAGGTCATGGGCGGAAACATCCCAACCAGCTACATCCCGGCTTGCGAGAAGGTGAGGTGCTCGCTCGATAGCGATGATGTAGTGAGCTGACGGGAAGACGGCAGGGTTTCTACGAGGCACTCGAGAAGGGCACGCTATCTGGGAACCCAATCTGCGGCGCCCGGCTCGTCCTGCAGGACGGTCTAGCGCACTCGGTCGATTCGTCTGAGCTTGCTTTCCGGCTGGCAGTTATCGGCGCTTTCCGTGAGAACTACAGGAAGATGAATCCTATCATCCTCGAGCCCGTTATGAAGGTTGAGGTCGTCTCACCTGCCGAGTTCCAGAGTACGTGTTCTCAACGAATGGGATCTGATGGAAACTGACCGGCGATGTGAAGGTGCGGTCATCGGTGGTTTGACTGCGCGTCGCGGGACGATCACAGACAGTGAGGTCCGGGAGGAAGAATTCACGTGTACGGCTGAGGTCGCGCTGAACGATATGTTCGGCTACTCTAACCACCTCCGTGGCGTCACTCAGGGCAAAGGTACGTGGTACAGGCCTGGGAATAATTATCCGCTAACAACCTCCTTGTACAGGTGAATTCAGCATGGAGTACAAGGTACAAGATCGACTCAGCCCAGTATGCTGGCGTGCTGACTCCCGCTTTCCTAGAACCACATGCCTGTCATGCCTCAAGTACAGAAGGAGCTGGAAGAGGCGTACAAGAAGAGCCTGCCTCAGGCGAAAAAGTAGACGTTATGGTATCATTGTACAGCATCTAATCTTGGTCTTTGCTTTCGACGTCATCATGGCCACTAAGACGTATCCCACACTGTGCTATAACATATCATTCATCCTAGCTTTCATCAATGATCAGACGTTACATCACCCCTTGTGTTCTAGTCGGCGTCACGAAGGTAACTTTCAATCTCGTGCTTCACTTTCCCGTGAACAAGTTTGGAAACCCTGACATCTAAGCACATCTAAGCTGCTTTGTGGTATGTCGTCCGTCACGGTCTCAGCTGCGCTTCTGCGATCATGCATTACTCACTGCGGTAAGTCAAGGTAAGGCTAGCGACGGAGACCCAGCCAGAGAATACTGCTGACCAGGCCTAATCATCTCATACGCGGAGCTGGTACGCTTCTGCTTCTCATGGCAGAATTCGTAGGTGCGTGTGCACCCTCCATGGTCCTCCGTTTCTTCTTACCCCTTGCAGACTCGTGCAGTACGTTTGCTAAAATAGCCGCAGCCTGGAAGGCAATCTCATTGTCATTGAAGTACATCTTCAATCCAAGAACTGCATCTGGGTAGGTAGACGATGCATGTTTTGCTTCTAATGCGTTTCAAACGTAGTTTAAATTTCCCACAGGCAGCAGTGAACCTCTAGGCTCGTCTCTGGCATGTTCAAAGATGCGAAGTATCACCCGACGCGCCGAACATTGGGTGTTTCGATCCCCTCATGGGCAGTGTCGAATCAGTTCCGTTCAATAGGTCCAGTTCGCGAACCTTAAATGTCTATACTGACGGCTAAACCTTATGAACGTATCAGGTCATCCGTGTTGATCCTACGTGGCATTGACCTACTTAAGCCCGCGTGTCGTCAGCGCGGACCAATACATCCTTCACTGGGGCCTTTGAACGCCTTCAGCATGTCATCTAGTGCCAGTGAACAAATTGCGACGTCTCAACAAGTGTACGCATGTCATATCTTGTCTGGAAGACATTGGCACTGACGTTCTACGGGCACTAGCAATCTTACGGGCTATGCATGCATAGCATTTAGCAGTGAGTCATTGCAGACTTTCCCTCGCTACGGATCGTCGGCGATGAGTTCACTAACGTCCAGATAGCCGTTATTTTCTACGACCATATCATCACCTTCACAGAAGAAGTGCAACTCATCTGGAGCAGGAGGCTTACCGGCGCGTCTTGGGTCTTCCTCGCAAATCGACTTCTGCTGCTGGTATACGGAGTCGCTCTGTTGGTACAGGATGTCAATTGGGACACAAACTACTAGTGCGTGCTTTCGACACCTGCAATTTTTTCGAAGCACTCACACCTGTGTAGGATTGTGCAATGCTCTCTTCTTGTTCTATGCATCTAATATCGTTCTGTGCACGGTTGTTGCAGGTTCTTTCTTATATTCATTCTGATGATACCGAGGCTCACGCTGCCTCCCTGGCAGTATTCTCCACTCTACGTGCATACGCCATCAGTGGCAGAAATATTTTAATCACATCCTCGGTATTATCATTCGGGTTAGCACCGGTTTGCATGAACATTGTAAGTCGTTCCGGTGTGGATTAATCGAAGCTGACCCTCGTGATCACACAACGCATAGTACATGGTCGCATCATCGCATGTATACACTGCCTCGTTCGGTGACGGTCCTTTATGCCTTCAGAGGGTACAATACTCCATTCATACTGCTCAGCTGTGAGTCCAAAAGTTCCGCCTGTCGATTACTTTCACTTAATTTGAGATCATAGGTGTTGAGTTTATCTCACTAGCCATCTTTCGTGTCCAACTAACAACCTTTGTTTCAGTATACTGCTTGGCTGGCGCATCGGCAATCCTCTCTGATTCAATCGTCATTGGCACTACTTGGCATAGCACATATCTCATCAGGAAGCAAGCTAGAGAAGCACGCGTTCAGGCTCCATTAGTGATGCTCATATTGCGCGATGGTACCACTCTATACTCCTTGTACTGACCCAGTTCTAATTGGTCTGCGCAGGCACGTTATACTTCTTGTGAAGCATGCCACCTCTATCTTCCGGGAAGAGCCGAGCTGACCGGGTATATATGGCTAGATCCATGCTGATGTTGAACATTGCTGAAACTGGTGTGGCAACGTTATGGTTCAGCGACACAGCTGTAAGCATGCATTTTGCGCACCAAGCAAGCGCGCCTGAACAGTGAACTACATGCTATGACAGGCAGACGTATCTTATACTTCATACTTCGCCATCCCGTAAGTGAAACTGCATCCACTAGATTTCGCGATGTACTGATATACACACCATTCACCTGAATCAATCTCACATAGTCTTGGCCCAATTCTTATATCGCGCTTCATCTCAACTTGCGGCGCACAGATCTGTCAGCCCAGTGCACTTCGAGGGAAGATTACACCGACGGCATGCAAGGCAACCATTCTGCGGTATTGCAATCGCGTAACAGGACAATCGAGTTTACATCTGGCATGGAGGGCGATATGGGAGGTTCACTCACATTTGCGCCTGTGCTTGATTCGGATGCATGCTGGGATGATATAGAGGAAGTGGCTCGCGAGGACGACGCGAATGCACGAGTAGGTATGTCACCGTGTGTAGCTATGCCCACCTGGAGCCGAATGTGCCGTATACATGGGGACTGATATTAGTCTCCTCTGTAGTGATGTCGGTCCTGGCTGGGAGCCTCAGTGTATGAGTGAGGCATATATGATGCAAGTCCTTCAAATTGTGAGTCGACTATGAATACCATGTTCCCCTCATCGTCATCTCACCAATTCTTATACACAGCGCCTGGCAATTTTCACAACAACGAAACGCCGCGGCCTATTGATCTACACACTACGCCTGCAACGGATCCAGAATCTTGAATGCAGAATACGGGTGCACCGTCGACTTTCTGGGCTACGGTATCTAGCTTGATGGTCTGATCGTGCTGGTATCCCGTAGATATCCAGGTCTCATTACTTTTGACGTTGTTCTGACATGATCCTCCGATATCAATGACAGTCGCTGCACAAGTGCATTCTTCAGCCAAACACCTGTAGCAAGTCCGCTCATCTTAGCATCATCGAGCTACTGCAGAGTGTTAGCGCACATCCGTACCGGGATAAGGGGCGTCCCTGCAAGATGACAACTATGTTATGAGCGACTCCCCTGGCGAGGATGAATGTGAGTGTTCGGCGCAAGCATCACGGCTTTTGTCTGACCTTCGCCGTAGGAATACCCGAACGAAACCTCTATTCATAACGTTTTTCCTGATTTTTTCGACTCACCACATCTGTGCTCCACCGACACTCTTTTCTCCAACCTGCTCGTCTATTTGCGAGCGAACCGCCGTCGGAGGTTCTCTGCGAGCGACCAGCGGCGCGGGGTTTATTGGTGGGTATGGTATGAATACCGGAGCATCGCTAACGACGAATGATGCACGATAGCCCTGAGTCATCGACTGTTCTCTCGCAAGAGAGTTCGTGCGTGACTTCCTTTTTCTCCGGCAGGAAGCGAGCGCCGTCTCGTTGAAGCAGTCCGGCTCCTCCAGAAAAGAGTGCACGCGCCGAGCACGGTTCGGAGTTCTATGGCGCACGGCAGCTGAGTACTTGAGTACTTGCACGCGTATCAGTATGGAGGTCACTCGGATAATCATCTACTCATCGCAGAAGATTTTGAGTCGTCAGTGACGGAAGACTCGGATCGTAAAGCATTGCTTCGTCAAGCTTGGTCTATTCGTTAAACTGCCCAGAGGGTACCAGTCGGGTGTATCGGGTGCATCCTGTGCTGGATGAGCAATGAGGCACGTGTATACGGGGCTATTCAGTTTTTCAATTGCTGAGTTGTCATAGGATCTGATCATGCATACAGCATCTCGCGGCATGTCGCCCTTACGACATGTCGATGCAGTGAAGCTACGAAAGCAATCATCTGCGCCCGGGCGCGGACTGCGCATGTCATGTCGAATTCCTTCCTGTTTTCGCAATTGACAAGGTCCCACTGGCAGTTACGTACCGCGGTGCCGTCTCTCACGGTAGCTCCCGAGTCACAACGCAGCATCACGGTGTGTACGCGGTCACTCATCGCTGGGCTCTGGAAACCTTGTATGCGAGGTTGAAGCCTTGAACAACAGCTCCGAAGACCTTCCACTCACAGGGCAATATAGGCGACAAGCTATGTCTACGTACAGTACTGGTAAGTACTTTTGCTGAGTATGCCACGTGTATTCAACATTGCGCAAACGCGCACTTTCGGAGTTAAAGTGAAGTGTCAGTTTGTTCATCATCCGTAGCCTGTCAGAGTCTATGATGGAGCATTCGCCAACATAGCATCAGCGCACTTCGGCAGCCTTCACTAAGGCCCTGCTTATCATTGTTATGAGCACCGCGCCGACTCAGAGCTTGAGAGGCAACTTTGTCCCCTTGCTCCGAGTGCTTCCCCGAGTTCGCTGCTCTGACCTTATTCTCTCATTTGGACATTGGAACGCAGCATACCCGTAGCGATGCTTTTGACCAGACTAACATCACAGACAGCACACTAGATGTTGAATCGTGAGTGACTTTGGGCACCGATCTAAAATCGCTGGTCACTATTACTCACAATCTCTAGCATCGACACTGGTTACATGTACACTGCGTTTGCTGGTGAGCGGGAATTTATCTCATACTCGTTTAAACCCTGACCGTGCTGGTCTCTAGTAGTAATCTTCTACGACCACATTCTCTATCTGGATCAGGAATATAGCCTCTTCTGGCGCAAGAAATTTATCGCTTCATCTGTAATCTTCATCGTGAACCGCTATTTCTCCTGATATACGGCGTCATCTGTCTCTTGCAAATCCCAATGTGGAC
This sequence comes from Fomitopsis serialis, assembly GCF_022376445.1. Classification (NCBI taxonomy): domain Eukaryota; kingdom Fungi; phylum Basidiomycota; class Agaricomycetes; order Polyporales; family Fomitopsidaceae; genus Fomitopsis; species Fomitopsis serialis. The sequence continues at coordinate 384,535 of NW_025954987.1, read as the reverse complement.
CACGTCTATGGTGAGCCGACATGCTTTGGAGTGGGCACTTACACTGACGTTGGCATAGGGGTATGCCTTGGCATATCAAATACATACATACAGCTCAATCTCATATGATGTTTGGTCTATAGTTGCGAAGCGACAAACGTGGCATTGTACATCACCAACATTGTATTGTTTGTTGTCACATCGAGTAGGCACACTTCGATCTATCACGACTTGCGATGATGCTGACGTGCCTCTCGTTAGTGTTTTCCGCTTTGCGTGTGTACGCCGTCAGCAGTGGAGGCAGGGCGATCGCTCTCGCAGTTCTCATCATTGGGATAATCCCCGCGGTTATCAATCTGGTGCGAGTGTCCCGTGCGCATGATCCGCAACCAACAACCTTACGACCACCATATCTCGACAGTATACCACGGTGCAGCAGTCGTACGCTTATGTTGGTGTCGACGGATTCTGCTCGCGCACACGCTTCTACACCATCGAAGCAGCAAACACGTACGTTCGTTGACTATGATCGTTATCCTGAGGTTTTGATCCTGTATGACAGTTGTAAGCGTCTGCAAATCTCTGGCATCATGGATCGCGAAGGGATGACAGGGTCTGCTCTCTATCGCAGTTGATGTGGTCGCCTGCGCGTGCGCGGTGGTGTCCGACCTCATCGTCATCGTCATCACATGGTGTAGAACGTACGGACTGTGGCGACGCAGCTCGAGTGAAAAGACTGCCGCGGCGTCACTAATCAACTTCATTCTACGTGACGGTGTGTATTTCAGATCGTTCAACAAGATGACACAGGCTAATCGCTCGGTTGGCCGATTAAAGGCACTCTGTATTTCCTGTGAGTTGTGATCCATATAGCGCGTAAATAATCACTCGCTGACGTGTCGTTTTGCACGCCATCAGCACCTTGCTGTTAGTGAACGTCTTGGAACTCGTCGTCACGCGTTCCTGGGTCAATTCATCGTCAGTGAGTATGCTTACATGAACCAGGGATTAGCTTCGACACTCATGTCTGTATTCCTCGTCTACAGGCCAGTGTGGCTTACACGTCTTACATGCTCGTCCCGTAGGTATCTCTGACAGCTAGTCTACAATGCTTGCGATTTTGACGAGTTACCAACCAGCATCTCATCCGTCCTCATCTCGCACTTCATCATCGATTTACAACAGACATCTGAGTCGTCAAATGAAATCACGATATCGCGATGGGAAGCCGCGACGACGAATGACGGCCCAATACTCACATCGTTTGTCGGAGATATGAGCGCTGGTGTCTTCTCGGTGATTCTGTTTGAAGGTGCGGACGATGGGTTCTCATTGGCATAACATGCATCACGACACAGAGGGATCCTCAGGAGGAACACTCAGTTGAACTACAGCGGCCTTGTACCGCTAGCAATCCGTCCCGGACATATGTAGTCGGCAATCTTCCTCTATACATGTCGCATGTTATGCAAGTATGACATGACCTCAAACAAACATGGGCATCACGGTGCAAACCCAGTGCAATAACTACTAGTACGCCTGACGGACTACATACAATTTGAAGTTAATGACTCTGCAGGGTGGCGCTGGGGTGGCGCAAGGTGGCGACGAGATCTCAAGACGATCCAGATCTCGGATCAACTAGGCTCTGCCGGTTGCCGGGTTGGCGTGCCACACTTGCCACAGCGCCGCTGCCAGCCTGCCACTGAGAAACTCTCCCAGTGCCCACTGCTTTTCCATCTTTGGCACTCATCTTCGCGATGGGAACTAACACTAATGTAAGTATTCTTGTCTTGTGGAAGCGTTACGGTTCGACTCTCTACGTGCACTTGCTCAGCTCATGCCCGTAAGTGCTTCGTGGAAGCTGTCTGAGACAACATGACACTGAGTGCCCCGCGGTACTTACCATTCGTGGCCTCAGAGATATCATTCATGAGCTCGTCAACTTGTCACGGTATTGCCAATGACCAGGCTCGAACTGATGTAACATATTCTACTGCGATATACACCGAGCGAGCGGAGCGCCCTTCCGTGGCTTCCGACTGCCGAGCGCTGCTGAGCTTGTGGCTCCTCAGTGAAGACCTCGATCACCAAAATGGCGTGGCAACAGGTGCGCGTTTCTTAGGCACCATCCCAGAGTTGACGAACTGATCAATAGTGCAACAGCATTGACTGGATACAGTCCATATATGCACTATGTGCGGTGACTAAAGGCCCCGGGTTTCAAGTAGCGAATCCACTCAGTCTTGTTCATGGCATGCTTGTTGAAGAATCCACGCTTCGCATCCATAACTTATCACATTGATATGAAGTCTTCACCCCATCCCTCGCACGGGCCCGCCATTTTCTACGCCGGAAGATACTCACACAAGCCCCACGGTATCACTTCCATCCTCCCACCAGCACAGGTCACTGTTTCAGGAATCATATCCGGCATACGGCTCGCTGACGGCGTCCGTGCGTGAGCGCATGTCCCGTCAGCGCCTTATACCTCGGCCAACTCGGTTTGACTGATACTGTAGGTGATTTGACCATGTGTCAATATTGCACGCACTGATGCCCGCGCTACAGAAGCTGCTTCCCAGCAACATCATAGCCTTGCAGATGCACTACATACGCTCGACGAGTCAGGGTGACAGTTACCGAACGATGTACCTGTACGTCCCGCAACCTTTGCTGTAACGGGCTGGCTGATGTTATTGTAGCTGACACCGTACGGCGCGCTATCATCACTTACGGAGATGAGCGTCTTTGTGCGACGTGGACGCGTACGAAGATAGCGCGCTGCGTGCGCTGGATGAGTGAGGGCTACCGACTTGTTTATCTAGCTTCATCCCGTATGATGCGCCTGAATTCTCCCTTCCGAGTCTCGTGTCTCTCTCCGGTGGACAATTACTGATATGGATGGATTGCACCAAGTCGAAGATGGGTGTACGTATGACAGATATGTGACTGGAGTATCTGACCACACATCATGTCACTTCTTGGTTCGTGTTGGCGCTCTGGTAAGTCATGCCACCCGGGACTCCATCTTACGCTCGTTGGTTCTCATGCAGCGGAGCAGTGATCGCGGCCAGATAGGCAACACAGATCTTTACTGCTTCGGGGTACTCGACCCGGTACGCAATTTGTCACCAGCTTCATCGCCGCGCTAACAGGCTGCGCGTTGCAATGAGGGATAGCGATGAGCGTCCGAGATACAGTACAGTGATACATAGGTAATGCCGTTATGTTTTGGCGCTCTTCCATGTACTAAGACGCGCGGCTTAGGTTGCGCGAGATCGTGTCTTCCCTGTATCTTCTTCCGGGACATCGATCTCCAAAGTTGGTCCCCCCGCCCCCCCGAATTCATCGCCTAAAGGCCAGCCGACTATACTAGTGCCTTTGATCATCAACCTGCTCATGATAGACAGTACCAAAGACGAGGAATCGTAAGTTCTTGCCAAGAGAGAGGAATGCTCAGTAGTTGGTATCGTCTTTGACCAAGAATATAGCATCGCTATCGGATACATATTTACTGCGTTTGCTGGTGAGTCGAGCACTCTAAACCTATATGACTGTACTCTAGGCTGACTGTCGGGTTCCAATCACTGGTAACTTAGTGCAGGCATAGGCTATTTAAGAGACGTCTTTGGTAGGACTATCTTCGTAGTTATTTATCCAGAATTGCTGAATGCTGATATTGACCTATGATCCTCTCACGAGTCACCAAGCTTGCACCAAGCCCTACTGCCTCCCCTGCGACCTGAATCGTCTTCAACGTTGTCAGTCCAATAATGATGATACAACGAGTCTGAGCAGGGCGGCCTGAACATACCGGTCAAGTGAGCCTACTAACAGCGAAACGATTCTCCAGGTTCCAACCACTGTATCGCTGGTGCACCACGAATACGCTCTGTGCCAGTAGATGAGTGAGCACTGCCAGCTTTCCGGCCAGATTGAAAGAAATACGATACTGACAAGAGCTAATAGTAGCAACTTACTGTCGCGCAAAAGAGAATCCCAAGAGGGCGGATCGACACGGTGATCTAAACATCTACGCACGTCTCTGTCCGCATGCTGCGCCGCATTGCAAGGGACGAAGGTTGGCTGATGCCTGCGTGTGGTTGCGCTCAGCTGCGAGGCCACGGGCACGCTCTTCGCGCCGTGCTGAATGCGCTCCTCTTCGCGAGCACCGCACGTGTGTCTTTTGCATACCGCGCAGTACGCTCCCAGTACTCACCATCGCGGCTTCTCCAGTGTTCTCCTCCCTCCGCGTCTACGCGATCAGCCTCAAGAACGAGACGCTCTCGGGCTGACTCCCTTCGTCGTCAACCTGGTGAGTGCGTGCTCTGTCTGCAGCCTGAGAGCAGAGATGGCATCCCGACGAACGTTTTCTCTCACAGTACGCCATCGTACGCTAATCATACTCGTTCCTCTGTGAAGATGGCCTCTGCACGCGGACGCGCCACTACCGGGCCCGACCTCAACAGGAACAATGTACGTCTCTCGTCAGTCTCCCGTCTCACGCCAGCACATCGAAACTGACTGGCACGCCAACGACAACAGTTGTAAGCCCACACGTCCCCGACCTCGCCCATCGCGCGAGCTGGCCGGCGTCCCCACCACACAGTAAGCTACGCGGCCTGAGCAGGCGTCGTCCTCGCGGACCTACTCGCAGTCGGCGTGACGTGGACGCGCACGTACGCGTTCGTGCGCTGGGCGCGGGCGGCGCGCTTCTCGAACCCGCTCGTCACGCTCTGCCTCCGTGACGGTGTGCCCTATCTCCCCCTCCTCTCGCTATCCCCGTGGCTGACTCGTGGGGCGCGTGTAGGGACGCTGTGCTTCCTGTGAGCACGCCTGCCGGTGAGAGTCCGTGCGTGCGTGCAGGCGGGTGGCGAGCTCTGCGTCAACCGGAGCTCCGTGCACGCCTCCACGTCCACGTCCACGTCTAGCACATCCGTGGACGCCCGCGACGACTGGTACACCATCGTCCCGTACGTGTCCCCCGCCTCCCTTCCTCATCGCTTCGCGCGCATTGCTGACCTGACGCCGACCAGTATCGCCCCGATACTCGTCTCGCGGTTCCTCCTCCACCTCCGGCGGGTCTCCGAGCGGTGGTGCGATTCAGACTCGGACGCGGACGCGGTAGCAAGCGCACGTTGGTCGGCGGGCAAGGATCGGTCGTTACCGTTGGAGCCAGGGGCGCGTTCGGGCGATGCGGGCCCCGCGGACAGCGTGGCGTTCTCGTCGCGGCTGGTGGGGAACATGGGTGCGGGCTGGTGTTCGCTTCGTTCGTAGCAGAGGGGCGGGGAGGACGAGTGGGGGACAGTGGTGGGGAGTATGGGAGGGCGAGCTGTGAGTTGCAAAGGAGCTGTGCGAGTGGAAGTGCGGCTGAGGGAGATGGGGATGCGTGAGTTCGTTAACATGGATGGTGCGCGGCTTTAAGGACACGGACCGTAGTCGGACTTGCTAGTAGGTTAGGGAAGTGCATGATCTCATTCTGGTGCAACAAGAGACAAGATGCATTATGGACACTAGTTGCGGGTATGTATACAATGCTATGGTACTTCAGTCCAAGACGTTTAGTGTGGCTTCGGTTCGCGGATCTCTCCTGCTCGCTGTTCAGGCCCCTCTAGCAGCCTATACCGGAGGCTCATCCATGCCCACTGCAGCCTCAAAGGCACTCTCCACCGCCCAGAAGCCTCGGCTCGCTGTCGCCCCGGGTGCGCTCTGCGCCTCAGAGGCAGACGCGCCAGAGGGGTCGACCAGGTGCCCTACAGCCTCGCTAATACGCATACAGTCAGTCTCGCCGCGCAGCATGTGACATGAAAGGAGCACGCACCCAGTTTCGTGTGCGGCAATGGAAGACAAGCTAGCGGGAGGAACGTGGTCTCTCACCGCACCCGCGATCGCGTTCGCGAGGTCCTTGCTCGGGATGCCGAGCGCGACGGCGAGCTCCTCGATCCTCCTCTCAACCTCTCCACTCCCGCCGTCCTTCCCAAACCCATGCGCGTTCGCGTTCGCGCGCGCGCCAGCCCACGGTGCGGTGGCGCCGCTCGCGTCGCGGTGCTGGAGCTGGGGCGGACGCTTGCCGAGGGCGAGGTTCCACCAGCCGCCGACCTCGGCCTTCCACTGCATGAGGCGCCAGACGTAGAAGGCGGCGATGACGGTGGCGAGGAGGCCGAGGAGGTAGTTGAAGCGCGAGAGGGAGATGTTGGAGAAGGGCGGGGAGACGGGGCGCAGGCCCTTGCGGTCGCGCTTGGGCGGGAGGTCGGTGGCAGGGTTCTTTACGGCGGACTCGCTGTGGATGCTCTTGGACATGGTGGGAGGGCTGTGTGGTGGATGGGCGTGACCGCGTTAAGGAAGAAAGTCGTCACGGAGGTCGCTGTAGGGTGGGTAGGAACTGGTGGATCGGTGGAGAGGGGGTGGTTAAGAGTGGGCGGGATGGTGGAGAGGTGCCCTGGCGTTGGCAGCCCTCCGCCGCCCTGCCACCGTCATGACGAGTGTGCGGGGCAGCGTCATGACGTCACGCGTCGCGACGCGTCTCAGCGAGTACATACAGGCGCCGGGCGGACGACTTCTCCTTTCGCTACACAATCATGTTCTGACATCCTAGACCTGATATTCAACTCATTCTAGATGCAAGTCTCGAGCTAGAAAGCTTGATGGAAAGCCTGGATTAGTGGTGACCGCGACTCGTCGTGCACTGTAGCACAGTATTTGGTGAGTCGTAGACCGTCACTGTACTGCGAGGAAGTGTTTCACTCAGGTCCATCGACCCACTGGCAGCGCGTTCTATCTGCCCATTCCCGCTAGTGCAACCCCAGACCACCGCGGTGGAACTAAGCAGACTTGATGGTGGAAGCCGTGACTCGACTTGGACACCAGTGAACTGTCAAACCTGTGGAATCAACCACTCGACTCGGGGTGGACATTCCTTGGACACCTGCCCGATTCCAGAAACTATATATTATGAAGAGATCGCTGCATTGAAATGACGAAGTCCTCGTAATCCGCGAGCCCCGCAGCGTTCGACCACAACGCCAGCCATCGTACAAACGATCATCTGTTTGTCTTCAATCCAAGTCATGGCCGAGGTCGACTTGCAGCAGTTGGTGTATGTATTTGTCTTACTTCAAACCACTGGCTTACTGACGTGCCAGCCTTAAAGTGTTCTCAAAACTCACGCTTCTGCGTCGCGGCGATGATGAGTAAGTGACTGTTGCTACAACTACTGACGTACGAAACCGTCGGATGAGTCTCACCTACGCCGGACGCAGCGCTGTTTGTCTACGAGCGCGTCCGCAGCACGACACTGGAAGTGACGCTTGGATACTGGAAGAGATCTACGTGGCCCAATGCACTCTATGCCCTGATGAATGTCTTTACGTTCGTCTACTTGATGCTGTACGACGTCATGCTCAGGGACGTCGGATGCAGAGTAAGTTCAAGCGTATGGCCATTCAAGCTCCTCGATTCACGGGACTTTGATTTGGGTTTCTACTATATAGAGGTGACCGTTTGCAGCAAGGCAATGTCGTGTTAATCAGGCACTGAACTTCTGTTCTGGGCAGTGCACATCGTCTCGCCATCTCAGCCGCGGCCACAGGCTCTGCTCTCTTCGTCGTGTACGGAGGTGTGTACATCTGTCAAGCTCACTATTCAAAGTACTGACAAGGACGTACCCAGTCATCTCAGCGCTGCGTGTATACGCCATCACTCGCGGCAAGTATACAGTCTCATTAGCGACCTTCACATTCTTCCTCGGCGGCGTAATAGCAAAGATAGTGCGCCACGAGCCCTTTTGAACCCACACTATGTTTGCTTCAACCAGTTGACAGTTGCTTTGCGTCCACATGTATGCCATGGCAGGCCCCCTAGGCTCGGCGTGCATCGTCGTATCCGGAAAGAACATCAAGTGAGTGGATCCATCGGGTCGTACATCCTCTGCTGACGGTTTACTACCCTAGACGTGCGATCCTTCCGCACCAAACTTCCTCACTGGCGTATTGACCACAAAGTTTAGTCGAGGTCACGCTAAGGGTCTGCAACATGGCGGCAGAAACGTTGGTCATGTATACCACCTGGAAACACTCGTACAGCATGTGGAAGGCATCTCGATCCGACGGTAAAAACTTTCGATTGACAAGTCTGTTACTGAGGGATGGTGCGTCACGGAACTGCGTGTATGTGCATCACTCTCACGCGCATATAGGCACTGTACATTTCAGGTAAGTCATGGGGATTCGATAACTTCGAGTCGTAGACAGCATCTCATACACGGACTAGTGTCCTATATGCGCTGAATGTCGCCGCGGTCGTGTTAGACGCTAAGCAGGTATGTCTAGTCCCCGCCGGATATTCACGCGCTGACATAGTACCGATGCATATAATAAAGGTCTTCAGAGATTTCTCCCTCATCCTGTACACGTGCGTCGTGGTGGTGCTCGACATCGTCAAGCACAAACGCTTACTCGCGCATCTTGCTAGGATCAACACGACGCTGCTCTCGCATTTCTTCCTGAACCTCCGGTCCGCCGCGCGGGACCCATCCGTGCCTTCGCATCCCCCGGAGCTGTCGGGCTCCATCCGTTTCGGCCGCGGTGCGGTGTTTGGAAGTATGGGTGGCACACTTTCCTTTGTGTCCGAGGTCGAGCTCGGAGAGTGCCACGATTCCGATGGCAACGAGAGCGAGTCGGAGAGCTTGGCCGGGTCGCCTGACCATGTCGATGTTCACTCAACCGCTGCCTTAACCATGTGTTGACCCTCCGAGTCATGGTTCGCTGTGCTCTGCAGGATGAGGCGACGTCGCGCCGCAGACGAGGAACAGGTGTGTGTATCTACATCCCCTCTTCCGCTGCGTACGAGGACGCGCAGAATGAGATTTCGCAAACCATTCAAGAGGTTTTCTGCCTTAGTGTTACATATGTTTTAAGGAAACGTCAAGAGTCCAAGGCCATTTTCCTCAGCTCTTGTATGTACTGATACAACAAATGATTACATTCTTCAATTACATGGTCCAATCAACCGGAAGTCGCATAGCAGACGAAGGCATTGTAGTTGTAGGTCTCCGGGTTTGCGTTGAATGTGAAGTTCGTACCGGGATCAAGGGAGACAACGGTCTGCCCGTTCCGCGTCAACGTCGCCGACATGCCTGAGCCTGGGACGAGGTCCATGGAGAGCTTCGTCACTCCGGCGGAGACGTTGGATGTCTGCGTAGTCCCAGACGCGGTGGTGATCGCAACTGTTGCGTTGGATGTCGCAAAGACCACAGCCCAGAGTTTGTCTTCGGTCTGAGAGGACAACACCTGCGTCAAGACATCGACATGGGAAGATGTGTGTTAGCTTACTAGTTGATATGAGGTGGGCTTTCCCACAGAGTCATCCGATGCATTCGCGTTCTTGGGATGCGGGCGGGCCCACATGTAGATCTGATCCTCGGTGATAGACTGGTAGGAGCCGTTTCTGAAAGCAGTTGCGTAGTAATTGGTCATGGCCAGCCAGCCTGTGCGGTAATGCAATTCAGCATGTACACAGAAACCAATCCACTAGAGCAGTCGCTTACCGAGATGCGGCATGCCGTTCGTCCATGCCTGGGAGTTCGGCTGAGAGCCCTCGATCGGTCCGATGTAGTGCGACTCGCTGTAGTCGTTCCACGTGACAACCTCCACGACGTCGACCTGGTCGCGGTTCGCAATCAGCGTTTCCCACCGCACGACGTAGGACCAGTAGTCTGCGAGGTAGATCCACTTGCAGGACCCTGTCAGCGAGTGATGACAAGACGTGGCTGCGACTCACGTTCTTGTCGTACGTCTGGGGAGAGTAATGGACGAAGAACCATGGCGTGACGGCGGCGATGTAGGTCTTGTCGGAGCCGGAGACTGAGTTGAGACCGTTGATATACTGACTGTCTGAGGTGAAGGCGCCGACGTTTCCGGACAGAACGCTCTCCGCTGAGGAGGGGAACGTAGCGTCGTCCAGATCCCCTGCGTTGCTCCCGAGCTCAGACTGCGCAGAGGAGTACGTCAGGTCTGTGGGCCAGCCCCCGTTCCACTACCACCACATAAGTTATGTCAGACAGCTCTCGGCAGCCCAGCGAAGCGTCTAGTACTCACGTTGAAGTCGCCGTCCATGATGTCGTTGAAGGTGGTAAAGGTGCTCGGGTCGACGAAGAACGAGGGCACAAAATGTACCGCGTTCGAGCCCGTGAGCTGGTCGATGAACTCGCTCTGCCAGCCCGCCGCGGCAGAGTTCTGCCCAAACGTACAGTCTGAGCCGGAGAAGGTCGAGACGAAGACATTGCCGTTCCACAGGAGTTGGTTAGGATGGGACGCGTGGGCGGAGACGTTGGCGCACAGGGCCGAAGCATCGTTCGCGGTTGTGCAAGGAAAGGAGGTCATGTCGAGCGAGAGAAATAGCTTGAAGTCGAGGCCGAGATTCGCGGCTGCTTGATACCTGGTGGCAGTCGCGTCGCATCAGTAAAATGTCCGCTGAGCTGCGCCCGGACTTCGGAACGTACGCATTCGCCACCTGAGTAGACTCCCAAGAGTTGCTCCCGACGTTGAGTGCGAACCCATCGAGACCTGAATTGTACGCCAGCTGGATGTCGGACTCCCAGTCAGTGATATCGTAGGGATAGGTATAGCCGACGATATGGTGGGCGACTACGAGCTTGGAGTCGGAGGCAGCACGCTCCGTCTTGTCGGTGGAGCCATGAGGATGAGCGTTAGCTACAGCAATGGCTCCGGCCACAAATAACCAGAAACAGTGGATTCTTGAGCGCATGGCAGAGAGGTTAGTGGGATCGTACGACGGGTATTCCTCGAGCCGGAGGATGGTATTTATGTGCTCCCAGAGTCTATCCATGGCTTACCTTGGATCCATGCGCTCAATGTTCCATGTGGGGTCTACGAGCAACGATGCGTCACGAAGGCCCTGTCTGTCAAACAAAATGGAACAACGGAGGAAAACCGGAGAGGAAGCATGCGGGTTTGACCTCACTGGCATGTGATGACTCGGAGATGTTGCTCGGGCAGCGCAGTATGCATAGTGGTATTCAATGCACTTCCAATGTGACATCTTGGTATGTGGCGAGGGCAACGCGGCAAGTGGTGCCGCCAGGCCACCAGAACCGAGCATGCGGGCAATGCTTCGTATACTTTCGAGATGCCCGTCCGAGCGGACGCCGCATGCCAGCGGCGTTCAAGTTGGCTGATTTGAAGCAACGCCGCAAGTGAATCGCATGCGTCGCGAACCTCCGGCCCTCGACGATAACCTACTTACAAGGGCCTGTCTCGCGGGGCTCCTGGCAGCACACGCGCTACAGGCATCACAAGGATCACCGCAGCCGTTCTGTTGCGAGCATCACAGCTGTCAAAGGCATAAGTCCCAACGAAGGCCTCTCTTATCGTCTAGCATGCTTACATATGCCCTGACACTGACATCTGCAGGCGATTCCCTATGCCGCTGCCGAGCTGGAGTACTGGTAAAGATTTCGCGTACTGAACAAGACCTTGACAGAATCATGACTGGGTAACTGCGTCACAGAATGTTGACTTGGCTCCTGGGGATAGTACTCACGAGTACCAGTACTGCCTGCACGACAGCCTTTGTCGCTCGTCTAAAAAGGCGTGGAATAAGCCGGCAGGTCTGAGGTAGAATCCAACAGTAGGGTACATATCATGTAGAGCGGCACTACCGTTACGTAACTGTATGATCGCCCGCTCGGATTGTCCCAATGCCGCTTTCTCAGATTCTCAGCATCGATGAGATATTGTTTCCACACCTGGGTGCGCTAGATAACCAGGACCGACCCGTCGACCGAAAGGCAACCTAATTCAGCACCGGTGAGTAGATGTCGTAGAGTGCACATGCTGCATATTGTAGAAAGAAGGCGTTGAGTGACGTCGCCACGTGATAAACACCTTGCTACCCGATGGCTACCAGCCCTTGTGACGCTGTCTGAACGATGATATGTAGATCAGTCAGAAAGAGATGTCCGTTGAAGGGACAATTACACAAAGCGTACTCTTGACAGCACGGATCATACGACCCGAGCATTATCACGGAGCTCACAAGCGTTCATTTCATACGTAGATGCAGAGTCTGCATATTGTCGCTCTGGGTAGCCTGAAAGAATTCAGCATCGTCGACCCTCAAAATGCACGGCTCACGTCACTCGGATCGAGAACCTAGTACACACCTTAGCGTTAATTATCTTGATTGTGTTACGCGGGTTATTGACGAACACGATAGTGGTTATGAGGTTCCGTGCAGAGTGTGAGATTCCAACATACAAATCCAATCTAGGGTCAAGACTGACGACAGCTCTATAGAGGCCGCGCCACCACAGCAAATAAACCGAAGTCCATAGACAGTCGAGCCACGGACGATCCTTCACGTTGCCATTGTCGTCGTATGTCCACAATAGCAAGGGCCTACGCGCTGACGACGAACGACAAACTGCCTTCGTTCCACTGAGTTGCTACGTCAACGCGTGGCGAGAGAGTATGAGACATACGTATCGACTCATCAGATGCTTGGTTGGCCCCCCCGGCAGGATGTCCTTTCATGCGACTGCATCCTTGGGACGCGTAGATATGTTCCTCTGTGGTGGGTGGATACCCTCCCCCGAGACAGTTGTTCGTGAATTCAGCTTTGGAAGCAGCCCTGTGTGAACGTGTTACGTCCCGCAGGTTCAGATTCACAATTGACAAAGCAAATTGCAGCTTGCCGAAGTGCGGCATGCCACCTGTCTGACTCGGGAAGTTGGGTTGAGCACCTGTGGTAGGGCCGGTATAGCGCTGTAATCGTTCCAGGCAGTGAGGTTCTCTATGATGTCCGGTTCTCTGTGGGCGTCGTTCATCATTGTTCGTAGAACCAGTAGTCAGCCGCAAGTATCGACTTATAAACAACTGCTCATCAAGAGGACGTGTAAAGAGCTGGAAGGTCGTACTCACCTTCTCACCATACGTTTCGTGAGATTCGCCAAGTTGCCATGTCTTATCTGCGCCATGCCCAGTCCGGCTACGTACTATGCATCCACCGTAAAGACGCTGATGTTGGTCTCCAGCATATAGTGCTTTGGGGGCAGGAAAGTGAAATGATTCAAGGCGGAGGCGGAGAAATCAAGATCCAGCGCAGAAGAAGAGTAAGTGGGTCAATCGGCCAGCCACCGTTCCTCTGTTGGGCATGAGCAGCGGTCGTACAGACACTCGAGTACTTATGTCTTCTCATCAGCGGCCACTGGCTCCGCCCTTCAGTCTACTGCTCGCAGTAGACTGAAGTTTGTATCGAGGGGCACAACGTCGTGTTCTAATGGGCGGGGAGCGACGGGCAGGGCAAGGGCAGGGTGGCGCGGGCGGGTGGCGGAGACGACGCCGGGCATGGACGCGAGGGTGGCGGGAAGGGCGACTTGCGCGGAGTGGGCGGCGGGAGATGAGAGTAGGCGTGGCGAGGAAGACGAGCAAGACGGCGGCGGGGTGGCGGCGGGGGGTTAGAACGCCCACCAGCGACGCGCACGGAACAAGACCATGGGTCAATATCAGAATTCAGCATCCAGGATAAATAACTACAACGACAGTTCTACCAAAAACGTCTCAACCAATGTCCCTGCACTGCTCGGTACTACTCGGCACGTCTACCTACTCCACGATCTCTACCACAATTGCAGCAACCCGAGCAGGAGTCGCGGCCCCAACCTCGTCCTCAATCGTGTGAACCATCTATCACCTTATGGCTACTTCTTGCACCCCTTCGTAATCCTCGTCACCGAATAGCGGATCGTCTTGAGGTGACCCCCTCCCCTTCCGCATCTACATCCACGAGGGAGCCAACCGCATAGAGAGCTTCCTCATCATTGGTCGTAGCACGAAGAAGAGAGTCTTCAACAGGTCCGGGAGAACGTCTAAACCGTATCGAGACTGAAACATCAGTCGGCAGTGTACGATTGACATCAGCATCGGCCACTTCGCGCAGATCCAAGAATAGGCGAGAGAGGAGGATAGTCGTCAAGCTTCACAGCATGTCAGTCATTCTTTTTGCAGCGCCAAAACCGGCCAGCTTACACGTTCACAAATTGAATTATGTTATTGCTGGTGGCGATGACAACATTCTGCAAACGAGGTCACTATATTGCACGCCGACATACGCAGGCACCATTGATGCAACCACTCACCCTGTTACTCCATATCGATGACAGCGCGATACCAGCATTCATCCCTTGCTCGCTAGAGCAAGGCTCTCTCGTCTGTAATTGTTGCCGGGCGCTTGAACACTTGTTTGTGGCTGTTGTCAATGTCACATGCGTGAGCAGCAATACATGAGCAGGCACATCGACACCAAATATTCAGAGAGTCAGACAGTTTCACAGTCATGGAGGGTTTTGTTGTGGAGAACAACTACAGGTAAATGAGTACATGATGTATGACCATGCAAAATGAACGAGAATTATTCACTTCGCGACACCGGCGGGCAGCGGTGGTGGCAGTTACCTTGTAAGGTAATACTCGCAAGCGCCCGTTAAATGCGGCTGCTACTGCGACCTGCATGCCCGGAACTGTGCACGGGGCATGATTTTCTAAGCAAAATGAAGTGATTCAGGAGCATTCTATAGCACTCAACGTACTTTATGCCAATTTTCAGTCGCCTCACAGAAGCCTTGCCGGGTACAACGCAGTGTCTGCCTTCTTGCATTAGCCTGCGAATACAAGTGCGGCGGCACTCTTAGTACGCGTCTGTACGATACTTATTCCGCTTCTCCATCGAGGGCCGATATAAGTTATGGAGGTTAGTCGAGCTGCCTTATTCATACCGGAACATGCTCATATCATTGTGCTTATTTCGACTCGCGCACCCGACCTCTCCATATCATGAACTCTGTCTTGCACTCAGTGTGTACAATAGCAGTTTGTACGATAGCAGAAGTCCTCGATCTTTGTACAGTAGTCTACGTTCAGAAGCCTAGGCTTGCCTTTCAAATACTACAGTATTTGTCGATGTCCCCTTCCAAAGACCTGCGCGAGCAAGGTAGCGCCGCCCCTCTTGGCGGCATTTCGAGTGACGAAAAGCGCGCTGGAATGGATGTCACATGAGTCTCGCGTGTACGGCGCGGGCTTCCCAACTTGCCAGAAGTGTGCAGTCCCTGGAAGCGGCATATTAGCCTCAGGTAGCACATTTGATCACTGCACATAGTGCACGAACCTCCGCGTAGCAATGTGGTTGAAAGCGATGGCTTTTCGCCTAGCATCTCACGGAGCCCAACCGTCCGCCCGCTGTTTCTCCATATGAAAAACAAAGCACATCCATCGGCGATGGTCATAGATATTCGTGTAACAATTTCCACTGCAGCAACAATCAATTGATATGTTTGGTCAGTCGCTGTTCGACTCCACTACAAAATTTGACTCGCATCTGAAAGGGGTGGGACGTGATGAGTTATTTCTATCACAGGTCCGTGAAATGCATGTGACACTTGCATATTGTGCACAGCTACAGGGGTCCTCGAGGTTAAATCATAGCCTTGTTCCGGCTGTGAGGCGATGACGAACCAGGTAGTTGCATTATACTATGTTCAATCGGCACGATCAGATAACACTTGCGTAACAAACAACGAACGTACGATGTTGATGCCCACAGGTATCAGCCACCAAAGAAAAACGAATGCTGGCGCATAGATATCACTGCCTCTTCCATGGACGGCATACACTCGCATCGCGGTAATGACTGGAAAACTGGTGAGTTCGTGCGTGTGGACGCAGCTACGAGACTAAGATACGCACATCCCCAAATCAGATAGAGGAGAGAGGCCGTAACATTCGTCATGACTACCACCGCCCATAAGCTGTCCCATCCCACTCAGACGAAAGAAATTGTGTTACGAATATCCACACTGACCTCTGCAATAGATAGGCATGCTTGTTACTGGTAGAGCGTAGAGGGGCAAATGATGCTCGTTGGCTCACCTGAAGCGATATCGCTGCAGGCGGGCAAACATTCAACAGCAAGTTCCCAAAGATGAGCATGTGCATTGATGTGTAAAGCACAGGTATTGTGATACCGGTCCTCTTTCGGCGCCATATCAAGTCGATCTCCGACCCAAAGGTCAGCATGCGATCGTAGACATAAAGGGCTACAGAGGAGCGAATGAGTGAAAGTCGCGGTTGTGTCATTTCCGCATCTGGTACCGACTGAAAGCTGATGTCACAATCATATCACCAATCCTACGAGCAAACATCAGCGACGACTACAGGACAAGAGCCACAATCAACGCGACCGATGAAAGACACTCACTCATCGTAGCGGGCCAACTCCACACTAAACTCGCTCGCCATCAAGAATGATTCTTTATATTTGAGGTGTCGCGGATGTCCTTGGGTAAGGAACAGGCCGGCGAAGTACAAGATGGCGATCCTCGCCAAGAATGGCCCTCTTTTAACGGCTCCCGCGCGCTACTTACACAGCACTCATGGTCATTGCAATTCCCAGCAGAAGAACAGTACGAACATCGCCAGTTGAGGCAGCACATACCATTCCGCGACAGGCAGCTCAACGCGCGAACGCGAGAATACCGCAGATCTGACATCTGCCAGAGGCACTGACTCCGGTGGCCTACCAGGCCACATTCAAAATACAGCATGGTTTGATGAAGACCACTGCATGATCCACTCCGGTCATGTATGCTAATATATACGGGGAGTTGTTTGCGAATTAGTACGAGTCTCAGCGATGCAACTGTCAGCCCACCTTTCATAGTGATGATCCAGTAGTACGCCGCGCACCCTACTATGGACATACGTTGTCTTCGCTGGGACCTTCGGACCCGGTGTGATCGTCCACCACATCATGAGCCCCTGTGCCGAATTCGTCGCAACTCTGTGTTGAACTCATCGGAAATGGTGAGCATGTCATGAAGCGAGCTATTCAGCAAGAAACCATCACCGGAAACTTCAGAACTCCACGAACCTGGGGAGATTCGGGGGTACGTCGCTGGGCGTACTTGCGCTTGTTGCGCCACAGATTGCAAGTATTGACTCGGATACGTACTTACTACACCGACGCTCTAAATCTCCGCTGCTGTGCTACATCAGGGATTCAGCTCTTGTGGCGAAATCAGGAACTCATCTTAAAATAACAACGCTAAGATCAGAAGGAGAATGGCAGTTTGCGGGCAAAAGGGAGGAACGTACCTATACCAACCAGTGCGGCCTGCAGCGACACCGCAATGCAGTCGTAGAACTGGAAGTCTTGAACACCCACGCGCATGCGCGCTATCAAACCGTCCCGCCAGGGTCATCGCGAATTCCTGATAAGCAAGACGCTACTCATTGCTGTAACTAATAGTACACCGCGGGAAGGACCGCGCACGAGCCGAGCTAAGGGATACACATATACACCAGGAGCAAGCCGACAGAGGAAGCGCAGAGGCGGGGCGACGGTCCGCCTCCGCGCCAGGAAGACACTACGAGAACAAGAAGCCGGACAGCAGTACACGTAAGAGGCATAGAAGACATCACATCACAGCGTAGTCAATCGCGCGCGAGACGATACGAGAGCGCGAGGGGCGAGCGGGGCGTACACACAGCAGAGAGGCAAAGGCAAACGGGCACAAGTACACATACACAGCGGCGGGCGCTCGACGGGATCGGCGCGCCCCAGAGTCCGAACGGAAGCAAACACGACGAGCAGCAGACACAGACACGGGGGCGTGCGAAGCGATCCTATCCAAGCAGCGTTTCATCCTCAACCACACACGGAACTCTCACCTACGACTCGCGGCCCTCGCCGACCTCCTCCGCACGCGCTTCCCCGCCCTCGAGGCTCGCCGGCGCCTGTGCCCCAGCGGGCGGCGCGTACCCGTAGTGCGGCCATGGTGGGGGCGTGTACGTTGCGTACCCGTGGGGCTGCGGGTAGTACGAAGGGTATCCGGCCGATTCGGGCGGAGGGTAGCTTTGGTACGCGTACTGCGCGTTTGGCGGCGTCGGCGGGTGTGGCGAGCTCGTCGTGGGCGGAGGGAGGGTGGGGTATGGGCTGGGCGAAGGATACACAGGGGGTGGGTGGTAGCCCGACTGGACGTAGTACCCGTATGTAGGGTAGTGTGGCGCAGGCTGCGTCGGTGCGGCGGGTCGGCGACGGGGTATGGTACTGCTGCTTGTGGCGTCGGTTGCGCGACGTCGGATGAGGGAGAAGTCGGTTCCACCGGAGAGGAGCCAGGGTTAGACGCGGAGCTCTTCTTGCGCCGCTTGTTGGAGGTGCTGCCGTCGTAGGGGCCGTAGCGCTGCTTGCCGCGCTTGGAAGAATCGCTGCTGTCCGGGTAGATTGGCATGCCCGAGAGCGGCGCGGGTAAGAGCGTCGGCGAGGACTCGCTGTCGTCAGCGTCGCCGCGGTAGCGCGGGACGCCGTCAACGCCGACCTCGACTTTGGGCGGGTTGCGGAAATGTGTCTTGTCTAGGTACTCTGGGGAAATGTCGAGCGAGGCGAGTTCAGGCAGGGACGACGGCGAGCGCAGGCGGCCCTTCTCGACATCCTCGATCTTGTAGTAGGATATGAGGTGCTGGGCGACGCCACCGATAGTCAGGGAGAAAGTCTTGAGGATATTCAATACGGGAGACCGTTTCGGTGAGATAACGGATGACGCACCTTCTTCATCATCCACCTGGCTTGAACTTGTAGCTGTTCGTGAGGCTGCCTACAAGGCTGCGCTCGCGCTGGCGGTCGACGCCCGTCAGACGGTGTGCCTCACTCTTTGGCCTGCTCAGCGACTGCCCCTCGCCCTTCGCGTCCACTTCTTCTTGCTGCTCAACACGGGCGCTCCTATGCCCTGCACCGCGCTTCTCCGTCTCGCGGTAGAGTAGGAAATTGCCCAATATACGACTCGGGCTCCAGAAGAACCCGTCCGTCCATCGCTTGATGCCGCTCTCGTCCTCGTCGAAGACGAAGACAGAGCCCGAGGTGATCATCTTGCGCTCGGAATCGACGAGGCGTCGGGTGACGCGAGGAATCATACCGCGCCGCGCCGCTTCGAGGATGAGCAGCGCGTCACCTGTCGTCTCGATGAAGCCCGTCCACGGCGGGTCTGTCCAGTTGTTGGACCCGCTGCCGCTGGTAGGGGACTGCTGGGAGTCGTGGGACATGGCGGCGAGACTGTGGAGCCCATGGCGAGGACGGCGGGGACAGCGACGTCGGCGAGAGGACGTGCGCGGCGATGACGGACATTGCGATGGTCAGCAAAATCGCATATAAAGTTCAAAAACAAAGTTGACTGACCGCGCGCGAGATCTCGTCGGGGTGGGAGGAGACAAAGAAGGTTCGCTCCCCGCCCCCGCGCACGCCACAAGCAGCCCGTGGGAACTTTGCTCCTTTCGACCAGGCGACGACCAGCGACCAGCGAAGCACGACAGAGCCACGGCGGGCCCTTCTCGGCGACTGAGCCCTCGGATCCACCCTGAGCCCCTTGCGTCCGTGCGAGGGCGATCGCGTCCAACACCTATCTTTGCGCGATGTGGCCAACGCCCGGGTGCCGAATTTGGTCGAGTTTGGAGCCCGTATCATCCGCCTGACTCTCGCCCGCCCACCCTCTATGTACGTTCTTTCCCCGTCGTGGGCCTTCGCTGTGAAATCCAGGATGCCGTCTGTGTCTTCTGGCAATGCATCACGCCGTTGGAACCGTCGCGGCTCGCTATCCACGCCCCCGGCGACGCGCCACACGAATAAAGTTCCGCCCATCTCCGTCTCGA
The DNA here is from genome assembly GCF_022376445.1 of Fomitopsis serialis. Taxonomy (NCBI): domain Eukaryota; kingdom Fungi; phylum Basidiomycota; class Agaricomycetes; order Polyporales; family Fomitopsidaceae; genus Fomitopsis; species Fomitopsis serialis. Next base: position 364,841 of record NW_025954987.1, on the reverse strand, counting down.
GCATCGCGGACGCCCGCTCCTGGCCGGTGATTGGCTGGCGCGATATGTGCCGCATCCATGTTCCTCGCAGGGGCCGTCTGCGGCGAGCCTGCGCCCTTCTATCGCCCGAACGTGTTCCTAGACCCGCGGCAGCCCAGCGTCTCGATAGCACCAGCCTCACCGTGGGCCTTGCTCGAAGGTAGGGAAGGCAGGTCCCCCCAGTGTGGATCGCGCTGACAGACGTCGCCCTCGACAGCATCCGGGGCCGCATTTCCTATGTCTGTCTTCGAGACTCCTCACTTGCCGCGGGCTGCACTCTCACGCGGCACTGCGGCCAGGCCCTGTGAGCCGCGCACCTGCACACAGGGTGTCCTCATTTCTCTCTACGGACTCTTCGACACCATAGCCAGCCCGATGGATCATCCGATTGGGAAGCACGACGCAAGACATCCGTACGTCAGTGTGGTCCTATCCTCGTTTCGAAATATCAAGGGTCCGTCCCTGGCATGGAAGGCCCACTCGTCTTCGCGATGCAATCACAGCCTCGCTGACAGTCGCTGCCAATACTCCTCATCGTTGAGCCACTGACGAGCTGCCACTATACCGTGGTCACGCTCAACGGCGACATTGACGTGCAACGTACACACCATGGCATCGAGTCGTCATCTGTGCGCTGCCACGCGGTTCAAACCCTGAGGTCTGAGGGCCGGCGACCGAGGGTTCCCAGCAGGGTAAGTAGGCGCAGATGCGCGCGCGTTCGACCTGTAAGTCGTCACCCAATAGGGTCTGGACCAGAACACCTTCTGACATCTCGAAGCAGACGGAACTGAACGAAAGCGGAGCGGACACGAAGGTCAACCTCTGACCTATGACGCTCTGTCTGTGTTCACGCCGGAAGCAGTTTCATATCGGTGCGGTCCTGTGTGAACTCCCATGGTCTCCCTGCCCTCTACTAGCCGTACACCCGGCGTTGTCTCTCCCCGGAGGTTCTCCAGGTCAAGTGTGTACTCCGTCGGTGTGTACGGCCTTCATGCAAACGGATACTAACATGCAAGCAGTCGTGAGCTGCGTACGTATCGAGGACGTTGTCGTCTATATGTACTCATCATTGCCCCTGAGCTAGAGCGAGCGTTCATCATGCCATCGTGTCATGGGCGCGCGGAAGCACTGCGGGGAGTGTTACCACGGCCACATTGTTCTTCGCGCCAGTGAGCGCGGTCACGGTTGTGCGCTCGAACGATCCAAAGCGCATGCGCTCGACAGACCTAGGTCCAGCCGTTGTGATAGATGTCGTGATGGTACAAGCTTGGGGGCGTATGCATGTACAGCGTACGGCTGCATCTATCGTTGTATCGGTCCCTCGCTTAGACCGCCGCTCGATATCCAAAAAAATGGATTCAACTTACTCTTATCGCACCTATACTCTCAATAGGTCACCAGTGGCTACACGACATGCTGAAGGTGTGTCGTGGGCAGAACATGCTCGTAGTAGAGCTAAGCATGCACGACTTACGTGATCAGAGTTACAGGAAACACCAGAAACGTATAACAACAAATTATCCTGCGCTGTAGCATACATCATCGGCCTCCCCTGCGGCCACTTTTGGACTCTGTGCGTGCGTAGCCAACCAGGACCGAATATGCCAAGATACACTATTGCGCGTACCATGATCCGGGACTCTATTTATCTTGTACCCATAAAGCACCGACGGTTTCGCAACCATCGTGTCCACGACCTGCGCACTGTTCTTCAAGGACAGTGATATTAACATTCAGTATTTCGCCAACGGTGAACGTGTTAGTCAGATTGGACAGAACTTGTGCGCTGAGGCGGCCTGACAACCAAACTGCGTAGTGTACCTGGGATTGCAAGATATCGTGTTGCAAGAGAACCGTTGTTGCAGGCCTACATATGTATGGCCACCGATAATTGCCAGGCCCCAAGCTCTCAAGCTCAAGGCCTCATGTCAAGGCTTCATGCATGTAGGGTCATTAATTGCCTCTATTGCCAGTGTGACGGAGTGAAAAAAAAGCTTGACAGTAAGGCTAATACTGTAGAATTTAATTCAATCCGGCGCGGGTTGTGACGTGTGACGGCCGCGCCGCCTGAAGACGGCGCGGCGCGGGCGATGGTGACGTGTGACGCATGCGCGCAGACGGTGCGGCGGCGCGTCAATGCGCTCAAAACATCACCAAAATGCGTGCTGGAGACCGCCGCCGGAGGCGGCGAAAAATATATGCATTTGTCACGACCGGCGGGGCCCTCAGTGACCTGTGACAAGGGCCGTTTTCCGGTGCGGCGAGGGGCCTTGTGACGTGTGACCGCCGGATTGAATTAAATTCTACAGTATTTTGTCGTCTGCCATCGATACTTGAGTCGGCTTTGAGGGAAAGCTAAGGACTAGAGGGTGAAATAATCTCTTTCACTTCTACCTCACGTTGACTTTCCACGAAATGGCGGTCAAAACATATATCACGTGCGCGGTCTGGACTTTGGCAGACGACGGGCCACAGCGCTAGCGATGCGAGCACCAGGCTACTTACACTCACACTGCAATGATACTAGCTTGAGCTCTGGATCGTCCGTACTGGTTCTACGCGGAGTACATGCAGGCTTTTGGGCATCGAACTCGGAACATCTCGCCTGAAAAGCGACGCTGGAGGCTCGCTCAGTTGCTGTGACGCTCAATCCAGCGTCGTTCAAGTAAGCCTACTAACGTACTGGTGTCATCAAGGTATCATGGTACGATGTCGATGTCTTATCCTAAGCCCAGGAATCCGAGTCGCCGACCCTGAATGGGGAACTTTGCGTGGTCAACTGGAGGTCGAAGTACGACAGCAATTGCTTCCTAGTCTCTCGTAGGCAGACGACAAGTACGACCTCTTTGACGGCGAAGAGGATAGTCGTATACTCCATACCTCCCCGAATCGCTCGTATGGTTCCATGTCAAAACCCTAGTATTCGCATGTATGTGACGTCCTGTGAGTCCCATCATACGAACATCTTATACGGTCTGTCTGGTCATCAACTTCCCCTCTGCCTAGTCCCATGAGATGTCTGTTGATCTGCAGGCACAACCCCACAGAAAGTTTGCGCTCTCATTTTGGATGCAAACTCTTATGTTGGGTGCACGCTCTCATATTGGACGCACACACTGACTGCGACGTGTTAGCGAGGTCGCGGTGATATCGCGGACGACGGATACTAGGGTTCCCCTTCCCACACTGGTACTGGTTGGTCTAGGCATCCTCGGTGTCCCTGGGACGTAGGGAATCTCCTTGTCAGTTCTGTCGATCAATCGTAGTCCAGCGCGCTTTGTCCTCTCGAGGCGATGTATGTTATTGTAAGCGACTTGTACATTGCCTGCGCGGAGTTACTCACCCCGTCTCAAAGATGTAGTCCATTGTATAATATGATTATACTCACGAATGGCTTGTGTCGATCATGATGCGAATTGTGGACCACACCCAAGGTACAGCGTGCCGGCATGTCCAGGTACGCCGTCTTCACCCCGACGTTCAGACACCTAGGGACAGGAGACATGTGGCGTAAAATCTATATTCCCGATGTCTGCAGAGGCTCGGAACATAGTAGGTTGACTCCGTTGGCTGTTGTACAGGCACTGACTGATTGCGAAGTCACCTTTAGCGCAATCTGCGTAGGGTCATCTCACAGCAAGGTTCCCCGTCTGGAAACGCGGTCAGATGTTTCGCGTCAAGACTCAAAGTGACAACACTGAAAGCTGAATGGCGCGTCGCGAGTATCGATTGTGATCCATGGACAAGCCAGGTACGAATGCATCTGTTGGCCCCGATTCAGGACAACAAGACTTTTCTTCCCCTTATAGTTAGTATGGCGTGAACTTGCTTCCCTGGCAGTGTCAGCTGGCAAAATAACAGCGGTACTTTGGTGGTACTGAATGTGCGGTCCCAGAAAGGCGAGACGCAATCACTGCACCAATGCCCAACTCCGGTTGATCCACTTCTCCGGAGCCGCATAATGGACTTACACTTCGGAGCGCGCGATGTCGAGGAAACGGTACCTGGACGCGCGGTTTCAACCTCGATCGACATGAAGCTTTCGTGTACGTCAGCGCATCTGTTCAAACTGAACCACTTGACTGAGCTCGAAGCTCTTCCAATTATCCAGCGTCGGTGCCAATAATAATCCCCTTTTGTGCGGGACAACCACACTGATCATGCAGTCAGACCTCCGAGTCGGAGCATTAATCCGCGAAGACGTCCGAGTGTCGCGGCGTGCCATCTGTACAATGCCTCTGAGTCTCAGATCACCGGAGATAGCGCTGTTTCCTGCAGCGTCAAGGACACTCTTGGCCCGGTCCTTTGGCCAACAGGAAGGTGAACTACGACCGCGCCCGATGTGAGTCCGTGATAGATCGTGGCTGCTCGCTTGATCCGCCCTACACTATTCAATAGAGTTCGTAGTCGCTCAGACGGTCATGTCTATCATTACATGTGTACTGGTAAGCCTTGTGCTCAGATGCATATCACCGCCTAATGAGCCTGCAGCCGCTATGGTTCAATACAGCGGGTGTCCTTGTACCTGCCATCATGTACTGCAGTACGTAGGCGTGATGGGCACCCAGGAACTTGATTACTCTTCGGTGAACACGTAACAGCGGCCGCATGGAGAACCTGTCCAACCTGCATAATTCGGCAACAACTACTGGCAGCTTCCGTTTACTTTGGACAACACGCATCTAGAGATGGGACCGGGAGAGCGGCACAAGTACTACTCTTGGTCGAGACGCTGTCAGTGGCCAATCAAGAGCAACACAGTTTATTCCCGAGAGGATCGGGTATCCGAACAAGATGCTCGTTTTCAACACATAGCTCCAATTTATGGTCGTTGACCTTGGGTTTGTGTGCGCATTGATCTTCTGATGTTGGTTGCAGGCAGTGTGACAGACACGTGAAGACAAGACGGTAAGCTATTTACTTACGAGCGTCAAGGGAAACGGTCAGTACGTGCCGCTCGACGACTCGATACTGATCGATGATCCCTTTGTAGGTAATGTACACTGTCTGACATTGGCGGGGACACATGCGCTGATGGTTCCTACTCGTTCATAATCCAGAGTAGCGCGAGGAACCATGTCAAATCCCCGCCGGATGGGAACCGATGGTGCGGAAGAGTACTGGATCGTATGCGTTATGATTCGGTGGCTGCCCTGTTCAGTAATTTCCTTGGTAATTTCCTCGAGGCCTATGTCTCCTCGTGGCGCTTCAACCGGTCACCCATGACCGAACAATAGTATGGACGATGTCAACTGTGAGCTACTTGCCCAGTCGGGTTTGGTCGATGCACCGGTTCTGTGTGACAGGCCAGGGCTACGATCTTCTATAAAGCGCTGCAAAGTGCATAATGGGAAGCTCGCAGTCGCTGCGTTCGCCGCGAGGCTGTTTCCTAGGAGGATGTCTATCCTCATCCACTCTCTTCTGGTGCTCTCGGCGCCACTGTCTGTCGTATGTTCCGTGTATTGAAGAAAAGGTCTCCACGGACTGACGATCTGAGACAGGTTCGTGCGAAACATGGTCCATTGGGAGCTCGCCTCCAATATATCCATCGTCGTCAGTCCTCCGGTCCAGACCTTCCAGGCAATTGGACTGCTGAAGGATGCTACACGTGGGTGTGTTAGTTATCTCAGGTCGAGTGATGCTCATTCGTCGCGTATAGGGACAATACGGGCTCGCGCACGTTGACGGGGCCCTCTTACACAGACACGTCCAATATGACTGTCGAGTCCTGCATTAGTTTCTGTTCTGACCAGTCAACAAGCTACGTGTACGCAGGCGTTGAATACGCCCAGGAGTGTTGTGCGTGTGGATATGCGACTCATTGCATGCAAGTATCCAGCGATTGACCTTCATATACGCAGACTGCGGCAATGCATTCTCGAACGGGGGGACTCAAGCCCCTGCCACAGATTGCGATGTGCCCTGTACGGGCAATGCCGAGGAGACATGCGGCGCGGGCAGTCCGTTGCATTCTAAGTGTCTGGAGTAATGTCTTACATGATTTGCTGTCAGATCGCTTGAACGTCTATTGGAGCGGCGTTCAGCCACCGGCACCTCCCATCACTGTGCCCAGTGTGGGTCTCTGGGATTCCCTTGGTTGTTACAAGTGAGTGATTGATTTCATATGCATAGTATGAACTAACCGTGGTTGTAGTGACTCCACCAATGCTCGCGCTCTCGCAATCTCTCCAGCTGTGGATGGTGACGTTGATGTCGAGTCGTGTACGACTGCATGCTACAATTCTGGTTACCCACTGGCCGGAATGGAATATTCGACGCAATGCTGTACGTCCTCTGCATCCGTCGTCCGTTGAAGATTGATCGCCAATCTTGCTAGTCTGTGGACTTGAGTTTGACAACGGTGCCACGCCTATTTCGTTGGGTACATGCGACATGGTCTGCGCTGGCAATAGCTCTGAATATTGCGGAGGTCCTAACGCACTGAACGTGAGGTGAATCTTTTTCTTTGACACGACATCCTCTAATGTAGATTTAGGTCTACAACTATACGGGTACAAGCCTTCCCACTCCTCCCTCCAACCCTGGCGGAGGTGGCGGCGGCGGCGGATCCTCGTCGCCTGTGTATCCCGTCACGTCTGGCCTTCCGTCACCTTGGCAATATGCAGCGTGCTATGTGTGAGTCAATTCGAGCGCACGGCTGCCAATATCGGCATTGATGTCTGAGTCTACAGTGACAATGCATACGGTCGCGCGATATCTACGGAGCTTCCGGACAATTCGAATCTAACCGTGGAGTCGTGCATTGCGAACTGCACGGCGCAGAACTTCACTGTCGCCGGATTGGAATATAGTGTCCAGTGCTGTACGTTATTCCAACATTGGCTCTGGTCAGATGAGGTCACTCAGTTGAGACGTTTTAGTCTGTGGCGATAATCTGGTCAACGGCGCTGTTACTACAGAGGACAGTGACTGTAACATGGGATGCGGAGGGAACAGCACGTGCGTATATTCTTCTTATGCAGTTCATTCTGACTCACATTCGTGTAGGGAGGCCTGTGGTGGTCCCAACAGACTATCGGTTCGCCAGTCTCTCGCATCGGCGACTGTAACTCATAATTGAGCACAGGTATACACATCGACTGACAACGTCACCGTATATCCAGTACCAGTCCCTCAGAATACGAGCCTTCCAGGACAGTGGCAGTATCAAGGCTGTCTCAAGTGCGCTTATATCTTTTCGAGATTCAGCCCATGACTTACTGTGGTATGTGCAGAGAGCCTGGAGCGAACAGGACATTCCCCTACCAGAATATTTGGACGTACAACAATACGGTCGATGCTTGCCTGAATCAGTGCGCTATGTTCGGGTATCCGGCAGCCGGTATGGAATATGGCGATGAGTGCTGTAAGTGTGACACATCTCTTGTCGCGACATCGAATGACTGGGTCGCGTAGGGTGTGGCGACGTATCGGACGTCGCGGAATACAGCGACGGCTTCGCTAACGCGTCTGATTGTTCGATTCCATGTTCCGGCGATCCAATACACTTGTGCGGTGGCGCGGAAAGGTTGCAGGTATTGTGTACTCTTCGATGTAACAATTCTGTCACTGACTTCTGTGATCGCACCAGCTGTACTATTGGAATGGCGGCATTGACGTGTGGAATACGCCTGAAAACATCGGCTACTACGAGGTCGGGCTTATTGCTAAAATAAGGCCATAATTATGCTGAAGCCTTATCTCCTTAGTTCTTGATTGGAGGCGTCGTCGTACCGCTGGTGGCTACTGTTGGAATTAACGGCAAGGTCAGCTTCGTGGAGAAGTATGGCACCAGTGAATACGCCAACTCGACTGGCGCATACGAACTCGACCTCAGCCTAGTCGACAATTTCGAGCTAGCGTGGCGTACCATGCACGTCAAGACCGATGTCTTCTGTTCTGGTTCTCTAATCCTCCCGGACAGAGCTGCTAGGCAACTCAACGTCGGCGGCTGGAGCCTTGAGAGCACCTACGGCATTAGGCTATACGCTCCCGACGGCAGTCCTGGTGTCAACGGCACCAACGATTGGGAGGAGAACTACCAAGAAGTCAGCTTGCAGGTGAGCATGCGATGCGCGTAACATGCAGCATGCCGTGTAGTTGATCACGCTTGACAGCGCGGTCGTTGGTACCCGTCTGCGTTGGTACTGTCGAACGGGAGCGTGCTTGTTGTAGGCGGTGAGGTTGGAAGTAACGGCGCACCTGAACCGACGTTGGAGATCCTCCCAACGCCTGCCGGAGGACCCACCTACAAGTTCCTGGACTACCTCAATCGAACCGACCCGAACAACCTGTACCCGTTCCTTCATATGCTACCCAGTGGTAGAGTCTTCATCGGTATGTCTCTGCGGAAAAAGAGTTGTCTACCACGAAGTGGCTCACTTCCGTCTAGGCTACTACAACGAAGCGAGGATACTCGACCCGATCACGCTTGATACCTATCAAGTGCTACCTAACATGCCCGGCTCGGTGACTAGCTTCCTGGCAGGAAGGACATACCCTATGGAAGCTACTGCAGTGCTCTTCCCCCAATACCCGCCCTACACTGATCCGGTGACCGTGCTGATCTGTGGTGGATCGAACTTCGGTGTCGCGCTTGACAACTGCATTAGCATTCAACCCGAGGCAGAGAACCCGGATTGGACGCTTGAGCGGATGGTGAGTACGGTGAGTCGCTCAAGAATTTTATCTGACCGAGGATCATTATAGCCATCGAAGCGCGTGATGACTTGCATTGTACGACTCTTAATCTATGATTTGCTATCCCTTTGACTGATTAGTTCTTGCTCCGTAGGCCCGTGAGCTCAAGCACAGCCTTGGACGCGTATATATCCACTGACTAAAGTCATTCGCATAGCTCTCCCCGACGGTACTTTCCTCATCGCCAACGGTGCCCAAGCAGGTGTGGCGGGTTTCGGCCTCGGGTCCGACCCCAACTTCCAAGCACTGTTGTACGATCCCAGCCAGCCGGTCCACCAGCGCATCTCAGTGCTCAACACGACAATCGTAGCGCGCATGTATCACTCTGAACTCACAGTAAGACATGAGCCCCACCATTACGAAACCGTCTAACCGCGCGAATAGCTCCTTCCCGATGGCCGAGTCCTGGTCTCGGGCAGCGACCCCCAGACGCCAGGATACCCTGAGGAAATGCGAATTGAGGTTTACTACCCGCCCTACCTGACAGATGGCAGACAGCAACCGAATTTCACCGTCGAGGAGAACGACTGGAGCTACGGCGGCACGTACACCATCACCGTGGAGCTATACGAGGGAACGACGGATACCATGAGGGTATCCATGCTTGCCGGTGAGTTCTGGGTCTGTCGCTCGCGACGCAATTTGTCACCTTACGCTGTGACCGCAGCCACGTCCAGCACCCATGGCAACAACATGGGCTCCAGGACCATCTTCCCAGAGTTCTCATGCAGCGGCAACACCTGCACCATCACAGCTCCCCCGAACTCTTACGTCTCTCCTCCGGGATGGCAACAGCTCTTCGTGCTCGACGGACCGACTCCCTCGCACTCACAGTGGATCCGTCTCGGCGGCGACCCCGGTGAGCTCGGCAACTGGCCTAACTTCCCTGACTTTACGCTCCCTGGTGTTGGCCCTCTTTGAACATTCGCTCCTTTTGAGTCTTGTACAATCTATTTCCTACTGTCCTTTATTGTGGTCGTTGAACTGTTGTACACTAACCCATTCGTTTCTTCCGCACGTTCACTTTTTCTTCCCTTCGCTTGGTACCTACTCGATTTGGTTTGGGTGTGCGGTTATGCGAACTGTTCTGGGACTTTGAAGGGGTTACCTTCAGGCAGGGATGAACGGTTGTCGTATCTCGGTTTGCCTATGTCATGTTATCCGCCTGGAGGCAATGCCATCAATACAATTGTGACTCTCCGAGTTGCAACTTCGTAAAACACGCATTGACGGACTGTAAGCGAAGTAGAACGTACCAATTATCGGACCAGTGGGCTGGTCCCAAAGGCTCACCGAGGCAAAAGTTGACTCGGTCACAACGACACATTCCATTACCGAGACTGGTTACCGGTCGGGGTCAAAAGACGATGCGATGCGAGAACGGGGCTATGGAGACACGAATACGCGTATGTAATGTATTGAACATACTGATATAGTTGCGTGGCGACGAACAAGCTGCGAGGACTGGGGGAGGGGAAAACAAGGAAGTGCGAAGTGCATACGACGGACGGACGGATGAAAAGGACAGGGCGTGGGTGTATATCTGAAACGGGCTCGGGGCGTCGTGAGCGTGAACGTCGTTACATCATAGCTTGAAGTCCTCGAAGTAGGGGTGCACCCGCGCCCGCTTCGCCGAGATACGTTTGCCGGTGTCGTAAGTCAACATCGCCTAGAAGACAACGGCTAGGTATCAGAACGAGGTAACACCGTCGTACGTCGACGCAACGCACTCTCAGAAGGTCAAGACCGTCTTCGTCCAACAACGGCACATGGTCCGAAAGGTCTTGCGGCGACCAGTGGGGGAACGTTGGCTTGTAGTCTGGCAACTGGCTAACGCCCGGCCAGCATTCTTCACTCGGCGTCCCCAGTACTCTAGCGTAGGGATCATCAGACTAAGGCGATGACGCGCCGAAACAAGATCAGAGACCGACCTGAAAATCTTGAAGATCTGGTCGATCTCCGAGTCACCAGGGAAGAGCGGGTGGCCTCTCATCACCATTTCGGCGAAAATGCAACCAACGGACCACATGTCGATAGCTGTTGAGTAGTGACGCGAGCCCAGTAGCACTTCTGGTGCACGGTACCAGAGGGTCACGACCTGCGCGTGGCCTTCAGGATGTCATTTGCAACCGGGCATCGCATACTTGCGCACCTCATGTGTGTATGTTCTCATCGGTATGCCGAACGCTCTCGCAAGACCGAAATCCGCTAGTTTGAGGTTGTCATATTTGTCGATCAACAGGTTTTGCGGTTTGAGATCGCGATGCAGAATGCGGTGAGAATGGCAGTATAGGAGACCAGAGTTAAGTTGGTAAGTAAATTTCTATTCACGGAACAACACATGTCAGTTGTGGTTGTCTTGAGAATGAAAAGCCAACTTCAGGATGGAATGTACAGCACCAAGCGGTTTAGCGCTCATGTGCGGTTGACAGGGTCACGTGACTAAATGGCATTATTCGTTTTTCGGATTTTCATCGCCCTGGACGCGTCCATACGCGACGGGCGCGGATCGCACGCGTCGAACACGCGCAAAGAACGTGCAAGATGCGTGGGCGACGGATCCGTCGGACGATAGGCGAGATAGCATGACATGACGGCACCGCGGGACTCACCTTGACCATGGCGGGAGCAATGGGACTGCCAACCTTGTTCGCGTGCTCCATGTACCTCTTCAGATCCACGTCGAGAAACTCGAACACAAGATAGAGCTTCGCATCTGCGTGGACGATATCCAGTAACCTAGAAAGGAGACAACGTCGGCGGTCAGCAGCGGCAATGGGCGCGACGGGCGAGGCGCGCGCTCGGAACTTAGCATCGAGCTTAACGGTTGATCGAGGGCATCGCGGCGTGGACATACCTGACTACATTGTCGTCCTTCAGTTCCTTCAGCAGGCTGATCTCCCGAATGGCCGTACTCGGGACGCCCTCATCCTCCGCCTCGAGCCTGATCTTCTTCAGGGCCACGACCTCACCGGTCGTCACATCCTTCGCCTTGTACACCACACCATAGGTACCTGAGCGACGACCCGCATAAGTTCAAAAGCCTGTGGAGCTTCCGAGGGCTGTGCGAAGCGGACTCACCCTCGCCTGAGTGCACAAGTTGACCAGATGAGCAGCAGTCAAAACAACAGCATGTAGAGCGCACTCACCAACCTTCTCGATCTTCGAGTAGCTGAACAAGATCAGAACGGTCAGCCTGTGCCACTCCGAGACGTGAGCAGCTGAACGGAATGCTCACCGCTCCATGAGAACGGATCGGGGCAGAGAACCGAGGATGAGGAGGCTGTGGGAGGGGCTGGATGAAGCGGGCGTGGCGGTGGTGGGAGGAGAGGACGAGCTTGCGAACGAACTTTGAAGGACGGGAAGACGATGGAGGGCGCCGGCGCGCAACATTCTGGCTTCAACGGCTGCATGATCACGTAAGCGCCAGTACATCGCCCAGAATGGAAGTACTGATGCAGTGCTGCAGGCAACCGCTCCTCCCAAAGCCCGACTCTCGCTCACAATAATCAGCCACGCGCACAACGCACCTGCGAATAGACGTAACATTATTCGTTGTTCCTCCCTCCATCGCACGACCCGTAATTTGTGGCCGTAGATGCTGATGACCTACCCCTGCCATGAAATTGCCAACCGACTAGTGAGTAAGTAACTACCCCCCTATGATCCAGCCCAGCCCACGCGCAAGGCCGAGACACCTATGATAGAATATCCTACATGTCAGGTACTAGAGGGTCTGGTTCACTAAGCGTTCCTTAGCCTGTGCCGATTTCTATGACATCGCCACCCCACCGAGCAACCGCGCCCGGAGGTACACCAGGGTGTATACCATGTAGCCGGATAGTCTCTGCTCGTAAATAAGTTGCAAGCATCTGACTCCACGCCCGTGTGCACGGGCATGGCCCCATTTGAACTTTCAGGGGATATCACCCGATGGATGTGGTAGAGTGAAAGACAGCTCGGGTGCAACTGCTAATGGCTGCCTTATTGTCTTCGAGCATCATTCCATTCCTGCTAGACACCGGGTTACCGATGGCTGGCCGCATCCGCGTGCCATTGCAATCGCGCGATTGTTGCATGTATGCACGGGCCCGCGCTGGCGAACCACGATTAGCAATGCGTCATATAGGATAAGCTTTAGCGTCTCAAGCCCTGTCACTTCTGTGCCCACAATCAGGCATTCACGCGCACGCCCGGCGAGTCGATCTTCCGAAGGTTATGATGGGGATGTAAGGAGATGTGTCTGTCGGATTATCATCATCGGAAGTCAAGTCAGCTGCAATTCCAAATTGGCACGCCTCAACCATCCGGGACGGCTCCAAGTCGCCGATTGGGTAGAAGGAGCTCTCGGCTCGCCGACGGATCCCATGTTATGAGAGCCGCAGTCAGAAGTTGTCAACCTAACAGGGAGTCAAATTCAACACGTTCAGGGGAGTCTAGTCTCATACCAAGACCCTCCACACGGCTGTGCCATCGAACCTACAGGGGAGTCAGTGACAGGACAGGGGAGACTCATTGCGTGTTGTCGTGATTTGTAGACAGACAGGACACGCAGCCTAGTCTCCGAGTCTTACTCGGACAGCACTCCCAATTTCTGCAGTCCGGTCCTCTATAGAAATTCAATCTGACGTGAAGGATACAGTCAAGTAGCAGCCAGTGTTATGGTCATGCAGTTGCGGAGCCATGCCACCGAGAAAGCACGATAATCGCGGTCGGTGTACTGCCAATGCTCACATATGTTGGTCATGGTGCATGGCAGTAATTGAAGCAATGCCAGCGATCTGTCAAACTCTGTGGCAATATACAATTAGTGGATACAGTCTGTTACAAGTTGATCGTACAATTCACGTATTTTGGGCTCCACAATTCACTACCCCGGCCGTGGCCAATTAATCCCTTCGTCGTTCCTACCATGCATCCTCGTCACATCGATGTACTGCCCCGGCCATGGCTCCTCGCCTGCAGTGCACGCGTCCATTAGCGCAAGCCCCGGACTTCTGTGAAATATAGATAAACACGTACTCCGGTCAATGATATTAACATCCGCGTCATCATCTTCGTCTTCCTCATTGGGATCCCACCGGTCCATCATCGCGGCGTTCGGGTTCCGCGCACGGTCGACGGCGAGGTCACCCATCAGCCGGTTCACCGAGTCTTCCTTCGCCTTCTGCAATGAGGCCTCTCGCGAGGCGCGGGCGCGTTCTAGCTCGGGAAGGTATTCACTGCGAACGGCGAGGCGAGATAAACCGAACACTGAATTATGCGGGGACGGTGGAAGACGCACTTTTCGTATTCTGTCCGTGAGGCTTCGACCGCGTCGAAGAATTCTTTGATCCCCGCGCCCGTCATGCTAGAAACTCCTACCGCCTGCGCGGGATGAGAAGGTGTCAGCGCGACGGAGCGAGAATAAAACGAGGACAGGAGCGTACTGTTAGGTGCTTGTAAAATTCGTCGAGCACGAGGCTCATGCTGTTCATAAGGCTGTTCATGTACGTCGGCTCGCCCTCATCATCTGTTGTTCCCCGATGTGACGCGAGAGCCTCCTGGAATGCCTCGAAATCGTGCATCCAGTCGAGGGCGAAGTCATGCGGCTGGACATCGGTTTTATTGAAGACAAGGATGAAGGGTAATTTTGTTTTGTATAGGATACTGTGGAAGTCGGGGTGGAGGCGGAATTTGCGCTGAAACAACGGCTGACATACCTGCACGCGTACAGCATATTGGACATGAATGTAGCGGGAGCGGCCGTCCGCGGTGTGTCAATGATGTACGCAACGACCGTCGGCAATGTCCCTGCGACTGCGTCCGTGATTATAGCCCCAGAAGCGGACCAGGTGAAGATCTCGATTTGGCCGGGAGTGTCGAGAATTACATAGCTGCAAGCCCGTTGAGAATGGCCCGAGGGACAGGGGAAATCAAATCACTCACTCGACCGTCTCCGCCCTCTTCTCCACCAGCCCCAATACCTGGTCGAACTTCGTCGTGAATAGGTTCAGAGCGGTCAAGATGCCGCCGTTCGGCCCGAGGTTGTATCTTCAGCGCGGGAGAGGAAGCAAGGAAGCTATCTGAGCATCACGGACGACGAGCGAGGGGTGGAATGACCACACACTGCTTCATCACCTCGTGATAGTTGACCGTGTCCCGGATGTCGATGTTCGCCTCGAACGGCACGCTGGTCACCGCCGGATCAAGATTGAGGATGTACGGCGGCGAAGGCGGCTCGAGCGAGTGCAGGTAGGAGTTGATGCGCTGCACGAACGTCGACTTGCCTGCGCCGGCCATGCCTATTGTGATGATTACAATGGGCTTTTTCTTTTCTGGAGTACTCGAGGAACTCGCTTCGGACGACATGGTGGTGTGTAAGACTCGGAGAGAGATGTGATACCGTTTTCCGTAGGATCGCCTGCCCGCAGGCGTCGAAGATGATGGGTCGAAAAGTTTATCTTATATCTTATCTTATCTATTGCCACATTCATCCCCAAGTGAAAGGGCGCTTGTTGATCCAATGTCGTTCTGCAACGTACCACCGACCAAGATTGGACCAAGAGGAGCTAGACCGAGTGAAGAAGGTAGGTATACATACTCGATTCACTGGCGACGTGTCGCGACGGATGGTGCCTGGTAGTATACTATTGGCAAGTACTTGAGATGGTCAGCCTTCGGAGGTCTATGTTAACATGACGATGTATCCTGCAGTCATCCGATACTGAACAGTTTGTGAAGTGAGGGGTCCGACTCGGACTGGGAGGATCGCAACACATCATATGCTCTGACGACTCTGCAAAATTCACTGAATGATGCTCATAAGTGGTTTATGTGCGTTGCTCTGGGACGTAGTAATATGGTGCGTACTGTGCCTACGACTTTTCGCAATTCATACTAACATCGGGTATCACAATGACCCCAGAATCCAGCGAGTCGTGCAAATCGTGCGTTCAAGACCTCTGCATATTCCCGTAGGCTCCCCGGCGCCCGCCCGCGCGTGCGGTCATAGACGTATATACATACAGTGCCGCTGCGGTCCAAGTGCGGTCGCGGAACATTCGCATGGTCGTTGATATCGTTGACATGGATACCGAGTTTTCCGCTTGGCAACGCGTGGGCGTCCTTCCTGACTTATTCTGTCAGATAGCCTCATAATGAATGTGTGGCTTTCTGGCAGTCACACCGTGTATAGCGCAACACTACGCTTGCGAATCGCGCAGCATCCGGGCTTTGGGTCCATTGATGTGACGATGCTGATTAGCTTGTCGCGGTCTAGCACACTCGTCGTCATCGTGCCTCATCGTGCGCAGGAAGTCCCCATCAATAATTCCGGCTCCACCACCACACTCATCCGTGGGTTCGCCAAGCATGGGATATACAGTGAGTCTCATCTGCGTGATGCAAGAGTGCTACCATAAGTAAGACGTCGAACCCCGGTCGAGCCGTTTGATTACCTAGACGTTTCGACGCCCCCGGCCCAGAAGCCTTGTGGATTTGCTGTATCCATCCGTGCACCCCACTCACGCGACGTGGTATGCCGGTAGCTGCACCTCTCTTGACTAGGTCAGTTAGCCGATATGATCTTGCATACGTTCCACTGACGTTCGTGGTCTGAGTAGTCATAACGGCGAACGCCTCAATGCGGATAACTGGGTCGCAGAGTCTGTGATCAGTCACTCCAAGGCAATTCTGCATTAACTTGCATTTATTCAACAGTGATAGTCACCTCGTATTGTTTGCCTATGAAGCTTGGGGTACGCTACTTGCACCGGCGTACGTAGTGTCGTCATTGGGATCCTCACAGAATTTCTAGGCCATGCTCGCCCGCTTTGCAATCTAGCTTCTCGGCTGGTGCAGTTGAGAAACGCGTCCGTGACTTTCTTCACCACGCCAGCTTTCTACGATCGTGTCAAGGCAGAGCTAGCTCGTAATTTCGATGACAATGAGCTTCTTATGACCCGGATTAGGTGTGTTACTCTGCACTGTCCGAGTGGAATCATGTACTGACATCAGGACAGGGTCGTTGCGCTGCTTCATACAGGGATACATTCACTCGACAACTCGGTGCTCGATGATTCCTTCGCTCGAGCGTTCGGGAAGCTCGTCAAGGGCGAACGATTGCAGTGTGTCCAGACCGGGACCATATACCAACCCACGGCTCCCCCTAAAGCCGCCATAATCGACGTAAGAAATCTAGACCCCATTTGCGCAACTGACATTTCCCCGCTCACGTCAAACCGACAGTTCTTCGGTCTGCCTCTTTTGCAAGCCGTGCGCCGCCTTAGCATCGAAGGGAACCCCATCAAAGTCTTTGTGTGGTTCGCAGGTGCATCCTCGATCATCATCCGGCTCTGTGCGCCAGAGCGACTGGGGGGAATAGGCGACCTTCGTGCTAAGAGCGAAGAGGAAGCCTCCCAAAGCCAGGTGGATGTGGCACAAGCTGCAGGAGAGGTGCTTACGCTTTCTTCACAACATTGATATTAACTCAAACTCGCGGTTGGGTAGATTGCGCTCGGGAACAAGGGGGCTGTGATCCGGATTCCAGGGCTCCCTCCAATGTATGACTACGAGATCGAACCGCAGATGGTAAGGTACGCTGTATCGATCGGCGGATCTACCTACTGAAATTCATATTTCCAGGTATTGGGCACGGCTTTATTCGGTGCCATGTGCCTCTCAGCACACGAGTAAGCGTCGCCCGGCAGAACTGTGGAACTTTGAGTCACTTACTCGCTTCAGGGTTGTCAATGCCTGCGACGGCATTATTTTAGCAAGTCCGGAATGTTACGAGCCGGAGACCACAGCTGCTCTGCAAAAGTGGATGGCGGAGACCTCCCGTTCCGTATATTGCGCTGGACCAATGATTGCCAGCGGTATGCGTGCAATCACGATTGAGAAGGAACAGTCAGAAGATGCCGCCGAGATTGATGACTTCCTTGAGTCCATCTTGAGACGACGCGGCGAACGGTCCCTATTATATGCATGTCACTTTGTCGCCTTGCATTCTTTGGTTGGTTAATGGGGCTCCAGATATCGTTCGGCACCGTGTACTGGTCGATGGAGCCGGAGAAGATATGGGCTTTCTTGGACGTGGTGATGGAGCTTCAAATACCATTTGTACGTCTACACTTACCTTTATCATGCTCGTGACCCCCCCGTGGTCTTCGTGTTCTGACGAGCTGTGATCAAGCTTATGAGCCTTCCGTCCCGCTGGGCGACTGTACCGCTGGAGGTCACCGAAAAAGTTAGGAACTATGCAGATGGCCTTCTAACTCGGTACTCGCCTCAGCAGCATGTTCTAAGCCATGCGGTATGTGACAATCGTTGTCGCGTCTGTCTTTGCTTATTGCAATGTTTTTCGCGCAGGCGACCGGGTGGTTCTTGACACACGGTGGCCACAACAGCGTCATTGAAGCGGTCTGTGCCGGGGTGCCAATGTAAGTCACCGGGTCATCTTTATCCTCTATATCGTACTCAGGACTTGGCAGGATCTGCTGGCCGTTTTCTTTCGACCAACCGCTGAATGCGATCCACTTGACAAAGAACCTAAACGTCGCGTACGAGATATTCCATGGGCGCACCGGGTCGGGATTGAAGCCTGTACATCGCCTTGGAAAGGCCCCCGAGGGCACGCTAGATGCTGTGAAAGAGGAAGCGCGCGACGTCTTAACCAACGCTTTCGGCGAGGGCGGCCAGCGCAAGCGAGAGCATTTGCAAGCTTTGCGACAGCGAACTCTCGACGCCCGGTCCAAACAAGGCACCTCTACGCGCGACATGAAAGCTTTCTTGGATACGCTGTGATCATGGGGATGTGTTCGGAATTGCTTGCTCATCAACGAGTTCCGAAGCAGGAGGCGAGAGTTCGTATCATAATGTCATGTCAAGCGATCACCTTGTACTGATCAGTCAGATGAATCTTTAAGTACTAGCTTCGGGCGTCACCATTGACTTCCGCCTCCCGTCTCGGCACTGGCCAAGAACAGTGCGGCGGGGGCATAGCCCGGCGAATCGTCGATACTCAAAGTTTTGGTGGGATAGAATGAAGTTGGCGCAACATGTAATTTAAATTACAACGGGATCAGCTAAGTACTACTGTATCGGGCCGGGATCTCGGCCGGACATGGCACTCGGTCAGTCGAGTGCCATAGGCTCAATTCCCAGTCTTACAACAAATTATGCATACCAATCGACTCTCACAATCCTCCTCTACCTCCTGGTATAATTTTCTTGTGATCAACTTTGAGATCGAGCCCACGGTGGTCGACTGACCGAGTACCCTGTCCGGCCGAGATCCCGGCCCGATACAGTACCTGCAATTTATGAGTGAGGTACATGTACATAAGTGCAAATTTGCACTTCCGATATGGTGTAACGGCTAACATTGCCGCCTTTCACGCGGCAGCTCGGGGTTCGATTCCCCGTATCGGAGTAGGTTGTTGTGATCGAGATTTTTGCTGCCCTCGCGGGGACTCATAATTTTACGTACTGTACTGTGAGCTGTTCATGTAGCAGGTAAGCAGCTCAGCCGCTGAGGGGTTCAGTTCCAGGTGCGGACTCGAGCCTAGGACAGCTGAGGCTATGATCTGAGCAACGAATCGCATGTACATATACTGTACAATGCGAAGAAACAGAAACTACTGCCACATGACGAACAAATCTACACATACACATACACCAAAACGAATCTGTCTTGAATGATACATAATCGAAGACCTTCTCCATCGTACACTATCTCCGATGTCCATGCACAAAATCGAACGAATTGGAAACTGACACCATTATCACGCAAAGGCAAGGGCCGTCCAGGTCGCGACAGCACCGACCGTCGCCACAGTCACGGTACGCGCGAGCATAGTCGCCACACGGCGCGCCATGCGCCTACGTTTCGGCATCGGCGCTACGATGCGCGCATCGCTCGTCTCATCCTCGCCGAGGTCGTCGTCCTCCGAGCGTTTGCGCTTTAGCGGGTTCGCAGCCTGTGGGGAGTGAGTATGCACGAGTGAGCTCGGGAGAGGTGTACTGACCAGCCGCGCAACAGCCTCTGCTGCCGCTGCCTCCGCCTGCGCGCGCGCGACCCGGACGGCCTCAAGCTCGAGCGCAATCTGCTTCTCACCGTTCTCGCGAATCGTCTTGATCTCTGTATGACACGTTGGCATCATCAGCGCCGACAACAAACGCATCAAAGACGCACCCTCCAGCATCGCCTTGATCTCCTTCAGGCCATCCTCACGAGGCCCGACATCCGCGGCGCGGTTCTCCAGCACGGACATCTTCCCCTGCAGGGTGTCCATGCGCGCCACAACTTCTGTTATCGCTGCGCTACGTTCGGCTGTGAACGGCGCGGGCGCACGGATTGCCTCATCGAGCGCGGCGAGGCGCGCCTTGACCTCGCGGACGTGCACATCGAAGCGCTCCTCGTCGGTCGTACGGATGTGGCGCAACAGGGAAATGTCCTCCTAGCAGAGAATCAGAATGTGTCCCGCATGCGACAGCCAGGAGAGTAAAAGTAAAACACTGACTTGGGCAGTCTGTATGCGGCCCTCGAGGGAAGTAAGCGAGGCCGTAAGTTCAGGGGTAATCGGGCGATCATTCCGAATGTCGAACTGGCTAGGAAGAGGCTCGACAAGGGATGGGCCTCCACCCACAGGATATGGCGGCTGCGCTTCCACAGACGGTGCGCGCGGGACCTCGAAGTCACTCGCAGGCTGCCTAGGACTCGGTGGCTCGTAGAGGCTATGCCAATCGTCGAACTGAACCTGGCCGGGTTCCAAGGGAGGCTCGTTCATATAGAGGTCGTCATCTTCCTTTGCGTATGACTCTGCGGAGGAAGAACTCTCAGAAGAACTGTCACGGTCAATCGCACCGGGCATGGGCAGAGCAAGCAATTGCGCGAACGCAGTCGGCGTGGGTTCGTCTACACAAGTGGAAGGCACAGCAGGCAGCAGGTTCCTCAAAAGCTGCAGCCTGCCGCTCAGGTTGGATGCCTGCGATGATTGCGATGACTTCATCATTCTCAGAGGCGGCGAGAAGGTCGCTGGCGGCGGGATCTCTTCGATGTCAGAATCTTCGTCCGAAGACGACGCCGAGGAATCGGACGATACGTAGATTCCGTATCGCCCGGAGGTCCCAGGAGCGGGCGACTGCTCCGAGGGAGCGGTGTCGGGAGAGAGGGTTATGCGCTCGGGCAGTGGTGGTGCGATGCTTGCACCTGGTGAGAAGAGGAGCTGTACGCGCGCGACAACGGGTAGAACAAGGTCCTTGTCGCGCCCGACGCTCTTGCCAAAGGTAATGACGTCCCCATCGGCAAGGACAGTAGCGGTTTCGGGTTCGAGCATCTTGGCGAGGGTTTCGCCCGGCCGCAGGAGATGTGTCCCATGGTGGGAACGCAGGTCCATGATGTACGCCTGGGTGGCCTACCAGTCAGTGAAGGCACAGCACATACTGTAGAGAGGCGCAGCTAACATTGCCATATTCCGTGAAGGTGATCTTCGCATGCTTGCGGCTGACTACGGGACAGAGGAAGAGGGCATTGTGAGGGACGCCCTCCGGCCGTGCTTGCTTAGATTTCCGACCGATTATCACTGCTCTGGTGACGACCTTGAGGAATGTCAAGGTCTCTGCTTGCCTGTCACCAGCGGCCTCGATATGCAGCACTACGCCTGATTGCCACAGGGTCAGCGAGACGGGGATCTTGGAGAACAAAGCGATGGATCAGGATACCGTATATGCCCCCCGAGCTTGGAACTGGACCGGCTCCGACTACCTCCATCGTTCCTTGTACGAATATTGAGGCCAAGTCTTGAATAGTATGGGAGATGTAGTTCCTCAACGACCTGAGATGGTGGTTGAGGAGGAGGAGGCTGCGCGCATGCACGGCAGTGGCACGCTTTTGGGCGGTCCGGGCCGCGCGCGACGCGCCCCGGCCACCTTCAGGCTTCAGAGCATGACTCACTGAGACTTATGTATGGCATCCAGCGTCGAGCTTGCATTGCTTACAGCACCAGTCTGGAGAGTAACTATACTGATACAAATGAGTGAAAGATGATTTCCGCAGCGTCTTGTTGTACATCACGATCCAGCAAGCAGTGAAGCAATGAGGAACATAGCAATACAGCCCAAATAAGTAAATAATATGAATCCGTCGTTATATCATTCGTGCTCTATCTTGGGTTTTTGCCATACGTCTTGAGCACGTCTCGCGTCAAAGAGCGCAGCATCTGCACGCTAACACGGGGCGTCTCGCCTTCGGTGGACAAGGACGGCGCTATACTCGGCGACGGAGACACAGAAACACCATTGGTGAAGGGTACGACCCTATCTGCATCACCACTGGACCCGCTGTCAGATCGTAAACGCTTCTGTGAATGAGAGCTTGGCAAACTACAGCAATCCAAGATCGAGACAGTCAGCGTTTGTCACATAGACGTTGATTAATCCCACCTTTCAAGCATGCTTTCATCGTCCTCCGCCGGTCTTTTTGACGAAGATCGTTCAGATACAACAGCGAGCCATCGCTCGCGGAGTTTACCGTTAGATAACTGGAAAGCCATGTCGAAAGCGGCGAGAACATCCTCGAGTACGTCCTTTCCGAAGGTGTATTGGGAAGACGGATTTGCTTGGACTACTCGCTCGGCGGTTTCGATGGGCAGTTTTGCCAGAGCGTCCAAGAACGGCCCCATCATATGTCCTACATTGATATGAGAGCGCCGTCATGCAGAGCAGACGGAAAACACACACCTTTGCCGAAGTGGACATATGACTCTGGATCTGCGATACGTTTGACTTCGACGCGTTGTGCATGACCGAAAAGCGCCAGAAGGATTTGGACAACAGCGCTCTGGAGATTGTGGATAGAGACCATGACGTGTTCATATCGCAGCCAATCGACTGATAGATTTATCAGACGACCTCATACGATCTATGGGAAGGGGAGTGCTCACACTGCTCATCGGCCCAGCAACTGTCCAACCAATCAGAAACCACCGTTGTGAATGGAGTCGTCAAGCGTTTGGCCAAGGCTAGGACCCCTGTGTTAGCATCTTACCAACCATGCGATGATATCCTGTGACACACCCTTCCAAGTGATAGTCTCCATCAACTGGTCTGTCAAATCCAGTGTCGCCATCTTCAAGAACTCTTGAAACTTGGGATCGAGCCTGCCGGATACATCCGGAGCGCTAAGGACATGCAGACTCTTGAAGACGCCGTTGTCCAGGTGTTTTTGCACCTATCCGAAGGTAAGGTACGCAACAAAGGATGGTCCACGGAAGGCCTACCTCCTTAGTAAAGTCGTCCGTCACGTTCGCGTCGGTCTGGCTGATCCAATGTACGACCATCAGAGTAGGAATGAAACGCCGATCCTTGACAGGAGGCAGGCTGGCCACTATGTCCCTTAGTCGTACGGTGTCATCCAGTGTGCGGAGTCGTCTGTGTACGGAAGGTGGTCAATCCACTGACGAATACACGGCAGTAATTCCCATACTTCTCGATGTCATCCTTTATGCGCTCTAGTGGCGTACGCTCGAAAACGATGAGCCCCGGTGAGCCTCGCGGGAACGGTTTTGGGGTAGGGATGGCTGGTAACGACGTGACCAAATCGATACTAAAATCGCCCAGCTTCTCCGCGTCGAACTTGGTCTCCAGCCAGATCGCCGTCGGGTCGAAGAACGGATTGACCGCCAGCCACAGCCGCCATTCGGCTAGCGACTTATTATTCGTGCTTATGCTCTTCAAGTGCGCGCGGAGGCTACGCAAGAATGTGCCCGCCGACCAGCGCATCTTGGACTCTTCGTGATTCTATAGCCAAAGATAAAAGGAATCAGGATATAAGAAAGCTACTGTGACGAGCGGCAATGGTGCTGCACCTCTTTCAACCGTCGCGCGAGCTCCTCGTCCGTGAGCGGGTGTTCATAATGCGAAGCAGCAGCTCGACGCATTCGTCTTGGGCGTATAAGCTCACCCGCAGACATCCTTCGCTTCTTCGGCTCTTCCTCTCGTTGCAAGTTTTGCATCGTCGGTGTGCTGAACGTCGGAGGGAGGCGTTGCCGTTGCCGCCGAACCTTGGCCTTGTAGGCCTCGCCGCGCTCGCATGCCTCCTTCCATCGACCTTGCTCGATGGTCCGGTCCTCCCACCGCTTGTAGTAGTACTTCATGACCTTGCGATTCTTCGCCGCGAGATACTCGGACAGAATCTTCCCAAGATCCACTGGTTCTGCCCTCGCCTTACCCTTGCCTTTCGAAGGAGTATGCCTCTCGCCCAGAGGGAGAGCCTCATCAGGCTCCACGCGGGTTGGCGACTCAACTAAAGGCTGCGCGGGCGACTCGCGAGACAAGGGCGATGGGCTACCAACAGGGCCGGCCTTAGGCTTCGGGAACCCAGGCGAGTTCATCTGCAAGGGACTCAACAGTTCAGCAGAGTTAGACGACGGCAAGAAGAGCTGAGGGAAGCCCAAGCCGGACTTCTTCCTGGTGACGTTAGGGATGCCGGAGGAACCGTTGCCTGATGTGGGGTCGAACCACCGCGAAGTCGGTGTAGGCGGAAGAGACATCGGATGGATCTTCTCCATAGGCGGAGGGACCAGTGGCGAGATGTGTGGCCGGGACCCGCTGCTCCCCGGGGTCTCGAAGTTAAACGTAGACGCGGAGGGTGTTGCGTTTGACGGAGGGGTTTGAGGATGAGGTTGTGGGTGAGGTACAGCGGTGGGTAAACCTGTGAATATCGACGGCCTCTCCGTGGTACGTGGTGGGGCCGGCAACGGGGCTAGAGCAGAAGTTGAAGCTTGTGCATGCTGGTTTGATATTGAAGCCGGTGTAAACGGTGCTAGTGGGGGAGGTGCAGGTGTAGTAAAGCCCGGAACAGCGGGTGCCACCGGCTGGAACAATGGAGCCGTTGCTGCTGCGAGCTGACTTGGTTGGCTCGCGTGGGTGACGGCGACAAATGTAGAGGGGTCGGAACGCGCTAAGGGCGCAGCGGTTGGGGGAGTAGACAAGAAAGATGTTGATGCCGGCTTGGGCGGGGTAAATGCCGTAGCCTCAGGATTGAGTGATGGGGAATGGGCAGTGGCAGAGCCGAAGGTACTGCCATTAGATTGGCTCGTCATCGCTTGCGAAGTATGTTGGGTCGTGGCAGCGGTCAGACCCGAGAAAGTGCTACTCGAGCCTGACGGGAATGCCGTGCTTCCGAATACGTTAGGAGCTGCCTGCGGCGGCGAGCTGCTCGTGCCAGGGAACGTAGCGTTCCCGTTAGCGAAGCCCGCAAATGCTGATTTGGTCGTATTGGCGTGAGACTGAGACGTAGCGTTGGCTGATCCTGCAGCTCCGAAAGCGCTTGTGGTTCCGAACACGGAAGAGCTTCCAAAGGGATTTGGTTTGGACGCCAAGTTTCCGAATGCCGACTTGACGGGCTGGGTGGCATTTGCAGGGGCGGCAAATGACGTCGCCGCGGCCGCGAATGGAGATGCAGTAGGCCCGATTTTGGTAGCGTTCACTTGCTCTATATTCTTCGACGTATTGCCAGAAGGCCCAGGGACAGGCTGACTGGGGTTGGGCACTGAGACGACTGCACGAACGGCAGAAGGCCTCGAGATGCCATCAATAATATCTGGTATGGTGAGGTCGCCGCGAATAGTCTCGATGTCGTCGATCGTGTCCTTCCCGAACAGCCTCTCTAAGATGCATGCGACGAGGTATATCATCACCGTGTCGCCCTGCTCTCTGAGCACCGCAGCGAGCTTCCCAAAGATCTCCATGCCCGAGGCATCAACGACTAGGCGAGAAGTCTTGGTGATGGGAGCACTCTTCGCCTGCACATGTAGGCGAAATTGCGTCGTGTACTGGAAGACGGGGTGAGATGTGATCCACTCGGGGACGTCCTCTCGCCGTTCCTTCTGGTCACGAATGTGGATGAGGCGATGGTATACGCGCATCTCCAACTCGGTTGGGGCTTCATACGCCCCACGCTGGTCTTCGTAGAACTCTTTCAAGCTCTGCAAAGCTATGAAGGGATGAGCACTGCTGTCACGCCGTTGTTTAGAGCCTGACATACTGTTCATCAGTTGTTGCTCTTCCAGAGCAACGGAGAACCTCGGGTTGTCGCGCTCGAGATGGAGGGCAAGAATATGAAAGCGAGCACAGCGATCGTGGCACTCAATAGCAAGCGGCCCATGCTCGTGCTGCATGGTGAAGTCGCTGCGAACCGCTCGTGAGCGGTCACGGATGAAGTCATATGTCTGTGTGAACCCCTCTTTGACGAGGAGAGCGTGGAAAAGGTAATTGAGTGTTTTCTAAACCTCGGTCAGTCATGGAAGTCCCGCCAACACGAGAACTTGCCTTGAGTACAGGAGGAGGTCGTAGATCAGACGGAAGCGTCTTGTCGCCTGCCGCTCGTTCGTAGATCTTGACAGCGCGTTTATGGGCTACACGTTTCGTCCCAGGTATCTGAAAGCATAGCAGCTCTCTCCAGCAGTACTACAAGGGTAACAGAGATGTCCGAACGCACCACCTCCCACTTATCCAGGTTATTTTCACGTTCACGCCGGTAGCGTTCGAACCTGGGACACATGTCCATACACGTCCCAACCATAGTGATCGCCTCGTCTAGTCTTCTCGGAACGGCTGGATCATCCATCTTTCCTTCCGCGATGGCTGTCTTACGTTCCGCTTCCCGCGCTTTCACGAGCTGGAGCGATGTAAGTCGTTCCATGCCACATAGTGGGTGCGACTGCTCACCTCCTGCCAGAACCGCTCACGCTCCTGCGGCGTTTCAGGGTCTGGAGGATATTCATTGTCGTTGTCACCAGCTTCTTCAGCGGTGTCCTCGTCCATGCTATGGTCGTCTTCCGTGCCACTGGCCCCGTCATCCGGGTTGGACACGCCGAGGAAAGGAGATGGAGACGGATGAGCAGTGGAAATTCTGCCATTTTCGTGCTGTTTCCTCCCGCTGCGTTCTCGTCGTTCGCTGTCGCTGGTGTGGCCAGAGCTTGTGTTGTCTTGACCAGCGACCCACTTCCGGTTCTTGGACTGTGTACGGCCGCCAGCGCCCTGTGAACGCGTTCCACGGCCACGAGACGGCTTCGTCTCCATCATAACGCGTCGTACGTGTGCAAAGTCAGCTCTGCAGAGTCAGGTCAGACAGGGTAAACAAGGAGAGGAGGAGGACGAGGAGGACGAGGAGGACAGAGCACGCGCCACAGTTGAGACGCGCTCAGAGCGCGCGCGACAATAGCCACATTACGTAAGTGTCGTCGCGCACTTCTCTACGACCGCTGTTGCTCGTATTACATTCAAATGCTGGGGAATCGTGTATTCTTCGATACTTAGGGAAAGATGGTCACGAAATTTCTTATGTCTGCAGTATTTCTGTATTGCGTCCATTTACTTAAAGAGTTAATGAACTTACCACTCAATACTACTTAGAAGTCAACACGTGATATCTCCGATCGCTCGGCGCTTCGGTTGTCGTCCTTCTCGTCCTCCCCGTCCCCGTCCTCAACCCGTCCTCGTCCCCTCGCCCGCTCGCTCGCTCGTTGCTCAGAAGCGTCCACGCTACTACCAGCTCGGGCCTCTGCCCGCTGCCTTTTTCGTCTTCTAAACAGATTTCTTGGATAATACAGCACGTGAACTATCTGGTGGACGAAACTACTTATTCGATGGATGCGAACGGAAAGGCACCGCAGGATGTAGGTAAGTGACGCCGCGGACACTAGGAGTAGACTTGGTTAGCCCTGAATTTACCTCTACCAGTTGCTATCTTTCATGCCGCATTTCATCCTACCCGGGGAAATGTCGTCGATTGGTCGCTCAGGGCTACCGACGGTACGTTTGCTTCTTTGCTCCGTATCACATAGCTCACAACGGACATCTTCTTGTGTAGACGTCGACCTGAGCCATGTAGAATACAGCTGCCTTCCGAGCGGACTGCACACGATGGAGCGCGACGTTGTGTACTTCACGAAGGACGACTACCAAGGCGTCTGCGTTTTCCACCGTCAAGAGACCGCAGAGGAGGGGCACCGCGGTTATCGCCTATCCTCGCTCGGCATCCTGCTAGCCCACTCTCCTCGCCCGCGACCTTGGTTGCACGTCCCCGCACTGAAGGCGCTCTTCCACACGATACGGTCTTCCCTCGGAGACCGAGACACGCTAATCCCTCTCGAGCACGACTGGGAGCCCGCGCGCGCATTCTTCGAGCAGCGCAAGGCACGTCAACCAGACCTGGGCGGCGCAGGTGACTGGGGAGGCTGGAGCGCCGAACTCGAGGGGGATAGCGCAGCGCTCGACACTGACCCGACAATCCACCTGCCCCATCTGCTGCGCATACTCGGGCCCTCCTCGCTCACGCTGTACAAACACGTCCTCGGACGACGACGAATACTGATATATACCCTCCCGCCTGTCGAGGCTGCGTGTATACTCTGCCAGGTTGCTGCGGACCTATGTTACCAGTGCCAGATGGGAGAGGCCGATACCCCGATTGACGATGATGATACCCAACCAGCGCCGAAACTGATGGGGAAGAGCACCGAAGGCGTGAAGGTGCTCGGCATGGTCACGCTCAACGACTTGTCGAAGCTTGAGGGAGAGAGCAAGTCTAGCCGTGGATGGATTGCGTGCACGACGGATGCCATCTTCCTCGAGAAACCTTCATGCTATGACCTTCTCATTGATCTGCGGACGTCGACACCTAATACCCGACCAGCATTCTACGTGACGAAGCCCTGTGAACCGTCGGGGTCGAAGATGCCGTCGCATCGCCTGTCGGTGGTGCGTTTCACCTGGAGCGATGTCAAGCTGGTAACTACGTTCCCAGCGTTTCCTTTTCGCCGCGGCGCTAACGGCTGTCTAGTGGTCTGAAATCGACCGGTTACTGCGGATCGACGCGGGCGAGGATACCGACGACTGCTGCGACCCATCCTCAGGCAGTGGGAGACCGCGTACGAGGTCTGGCTCCTGGACAGATATCTGGCGCGTGTACGAGGACGTCTGTGTAGTGTGCGCAGGTCTATGGATGGGCTCCTGGCGAGGAAGCCCATCATATCCCTGTAGCTCCAGCAACTGGGGCAGCCTCCGCCTGGAGGGCGATGACGCGCTTTCGCTGCGCGTCCCCAAGACGTACGTGCGCACACTAGGTATGGGGATCGAAGGCCGCACGGTTGAGGCCTCAACATCTACGACCCGCTCGCTACGCGGCATCGCCAGGAACAGCGGCATGTCGGTGTTGGCATGGGCTAGTAGCAAGGGCGATGCGCAGTCCGCTAGTACGAGCCTGTCAGCAGTCTCCGCTCGCCAGCTCAAGAACTCCGCGACAGTCACCCACTTCGAGGGCGACGGCAGCCGTCGCGCGCGGCAGGTCATCACCACGCTCGCATTGCTACAGACGTTCCACACCAATACCTCCGTCACCCTCGTCCGCCTCGCTGAACTCGTCCCGCTAAGACGTGCACAAGCGCGAGCAGAGAGTGGGAGCCCCCTGGACGTGATCGTCTTGACACCGAAAGATGTCATATCGTTTGAGCTAGGTCCCTTCAGCGGGTTGGATGCCAGGTTCATAGAGTGGTTGGGTGACGAGTATGGAGGCGGGTCGAAGGTCACAGTGCGACGCGGCTGGCGAGATCTGGCGGGGCTCATCTTCGGACTAGGTTAGAGCGGATATTCCTGATATTTGCGACGAGCATGTTATAGCCATATATATGTAGCTATGAGTGTGTGTACCTACGAGTGTCATTCTACGCATGCAGCATTATCATCATTCTCGGTCTCTCATCCTGGACCGGAGGATGCAGTCGCTGATAAGTACGACGAGCGTAACTGTCGCCCTTGCCTTCTCCAATACTGAAGGTGTTCTTGAATAAGCCTTTCTGACCAGTCAATGAAGCCGATGAGGATGGTAAGTACACGCATCTGGTGTTGCCAGGTGATCCGAGTCAGCCAAGGCTATGGGCATTTTTTACTAGGAAGCAACACGAAAAAAGACTGCTTGCAAGGAATGTCATGCATCCGCCGGGAGTCGAACCCGGAGCTAGGCCAATCTCCAATGGGAAGACCCAATGTTACCGCTACACCACGAATGCATATAAAGTGAGCAGGCTGTACATATATGATTACACACTTGCCGTAGAACGAGCCTTTGCTCGAACTCGATGTCGCATCCTTGTGGATGCCGGCACCATGGCGTCGACCACCGCACCCCAACCTCAGCAAATCAATGTAACAGATCTGGACCTCCCGCAACTCGCAGATGTGCGGCGACAACTCGAAGAGGTGCGACAGTGCGAACATTCTGATCACCCCACTGACACGCCCTTCCGTATTCCTCTGCAGGAGCTCACCCATCTCACGAATTCGTTCACGCAACTGAGGCAGGCGCAGGCCAAGTTCAAGGCATGCATGGATAATGTCAAGCAAGTCACTCCGGAGAGGAAAGGTGAGCATAACAGCCATCCGTTCGGGTGGCTTTCCACGACTTAGCCGCATGCCCAGACAAGACCATCCTTGTGCCGTTGACGAATTCGCTCTACGTCCCGGGGAAGCTGTGCGACACAGAGAACGTGGTGGTGGACGTCGGTACAGGATACTATGTGAAGAAAGTGAGCGCCGTTCCTGCATGCTATGCAGATGCTATGAGCTGGTGTACTGACCGCCCTGTGTTAGACGCGGGCGCAGGCGGTGAAGCACTACGAGGCCAAGGTGGATTACATCCGCACGAACCTCGAGGCCCTGCAAGATACGATAGCCAAGAAGCAGGACAACATGAACTATCTCATCAATATCATGCAGATGAAACTACAAGAACAGGCAGCTCCGAAGGCATCGTAAGGGTGGAATCGGTTAAAGCAGTGTCAGCCTCGCAGATTGTATACCGTGTACAATCAGTAGTTGTAATGCCTATGTACCACATTTGCAATTCCGATTGCAGACGTTTCTCACTAGCACTGCTCGGTGTGGGAGAAGAATCATATAGGGATGCGCGCGAGCTATACAGTACAGGGGTACCCAAGATACATGTATGCGGAAAAGATGAGAGGATCATACTAGGCATAGGATCACAGAACCCAAGGATCTAAGATGTGCTGTGGGGTTTGCATATGTGGTAGAACTCGTCAGGCCACCCGCCGAGGCAATGTCAACAGTCCGCGAACCATACCGGTCACTATCGCTGTGCGATACGTCAGACCTGTCGCCTCCGTGTCGTTTCGAGTCAACCAGAACCATGCGCTGCGTGCGTTGCGTGTGCGGCGCAACCTCCGCTGCCGGGACGGTCATCCAGACCGTCGTCTGTACGCGAATCTGTCTGCCGTCATGCGGACGGTGTCCGTACACTGGGTGAGAAGCAATAGCTGGATACGAGCCTGAGGTCTTTCTTGCGTATCAGTCTCATGCCACAGAAGCAAGCAGATGTCGGCATACCTCAAATATCATCGATGGTTGTTGCTGTTGCACGTCATGTGTCTGGCTCGAGCTTCTCTCCACGCGCAAGGACACGAACCACTCGACTCGGCTGAGCCACCGCCTCCATCATAGCCATGACGGCAGGTGGCCTTTCCACGAGGCCAGTCCCAGTGCTAGGACGCACGGTAACAGGGGTGCCCCCACGTTCTCCGTTCCGCATGTGAGAGTTCCGGCGCCCGCCTCGCTTTGCACGGTCCTCCTCGTTGGAGCGCCGGGTGGCCTGAGGTGAGCGGCGCCCGTCGCCACCAGGAGAAGTGTTGCGACTGGTGGTGTTTCCACCAGACGGAGCGGGAGGCACCTCGAGGACCTCGATGCCTGCCTTGGCTGCCCACAATGCAACCAGCGCCCCGGAGGAGCGCGGCTCATGCCTGTTCGTCTGAGGCGCGGGTAGGGGGACTGGGGACGCTGACAGGTGGTTGCCCGGTATGAAGACAGCCTCGGATTGCGCCTCCGGAGCCTGAGAGAGCACAGCTAAAACGACGCGGGGCTGATTGCCACCGGGGCCCGCGTTGGTGGCGAACGCATCGACCTCGTCTGCGACATGGTCGATTTCCCAACGCGCACAGCAGATTGTTCGGCGAACCCACTCCGGCGAACTCGTGGGTGGCACCTGTTTGTCGAAGACCCCGTCCCACAGCACGAATGCATCGTCACGCTGCACTCGGATCCGCGGGTTCGTCCCGACCTGCGCCTCGAGAATGCGGGATGCCGCACGGGCCCTCTGTGCCAGCGAGCTCATGCCCTTCTTGAGTAGGTCGAGGGTGTTGAGGGCCTCGAGCGGCACGATCACGATCTCCTCCCGACCCTCACGGCACCATTTCTTCACCTGGTTGATCGCATGGACGAGCACGCTGGCGTCGACGACGATGACGTCCGCGTCCTTCTCCACTTTCCCGCCCCCCTGTCTGCCCGTCTCATCGCTGTCTATCTCCGTGCTCTCCCCGTCCCGCTTCCACGCCGGTTTGGTGGGAGCGCCACGGGGGCGCTTCCCATCGTTGTGGCCTTGTCGGTCAAAGTGTTTGGGCGTGCGCCGGTCACGCCAGTTTGCACCTCCAGGTCCAACGTCGGACACTGTCTTCTCCAGCTGTTGGACTTGGTGGTTGAGGAACGCCGCACCGAGGGCGCGGGACATGGCCATCTTGTTGGAGGCGATCGTGGGCCCCTGTCGGCCCTGATAAGCACTGTCTCGAAGAACGGGGGTAGGGGCTGTTACCTTGACGTCTGCCATAGCGTAGGGATGTGTGGGTAGGTTGCTGGTGGGAGTTTAAGTAGAGGATGCGGGCGGCTGGCCAAGGCGGAGCGGCCGACTGCGCCTCGTCGCTGACTAAGCATTATTAACAGTGGACCCACAACCCCATGTATGGGACATGTTCCTTAATCGGGATCTTGCGGTCTTGTTCCTTCGCGTTCCGTAGCAACGAGGCTGCAGCATTATCCTTTTTGTTGGTCACCTTCTTCCTTCTGAGGCAGCGACGCCAAAGGACCAAGGTGTAAGTACTATTGAACACAACAGCAGATTGGCCTGCTCACTGCCAGCATAGCCTCTGTAGTGACGAGTTCCGGCCGATTAATAGTCTTCCCAAATGATTATAGCTAGCACAGGTTGGCTGCTTTCCGAATCTCGTGCATACGTTCTCAACTACCGTGGCAGTGCCATGCAGTTGTCGCACAAGGTCACCATCCGAGACGTACTAGGATTCATCGATATTCATCCCCCACCGAGCCGTGCTGTGCGAGAGGCCGCGACACATACAAGGGCAGCGAAGTTCAATCATAACGTACGTTCACTAGTATGCATTACACCATTGCCCGCGCTGAGCCCTAAACATGATATCCCACAGTAGCTCTCTGACGGTAATGATATTCACTAGCCAATCTTTGACTGCGTATTCTGAAGCTTGAAAACGACAGGACACCTATTCAGCATTCCACGAAAAGGTCTGCGCGGATATTTCATCGTTTTGCTTTATCTGCACAAGTTGCGGACGCATGAATATTGCGTACGAGATGTGCGAAATGATACGCACCGCACAAATCTCTACATCTGCATCTCCTGTCATACTCAGAGTCGCCGACCTGTTCCCAGAGCTGGTGTTTCGTCTGAAGGCTACACTTGGTACTGAAACAGCGGCAAGTTCACTTGCCGCGCCGCGTCCTCGGATGGCGTTGCGGCTGTTGAGACTGGGTGTACAAGAAAGTCAACGTGCCTTCACTGCGAAGAAAAGCAGATTCTTGAAGCTTACGTCGCCATCAAAGTGTTCACGTAGGCTGTGTGGTGTGTATTAGGAATCGATAGTATCTCGTAAAACTTGTCCACTATGCAGTCCGTCGCACCTCGTGATATTATCACTTGGAACACTTCGAATGCCAGTGTGTCCGGTGCCGCAACGTACTGCGTACGGGTCAGCTTTTTACCACCATGCTGTGGCGTCACACGAAGACGACGACGTACGGCAATCAAATCGCCAAAGCAGACGATGCTATCAAGGTGTGACTTTCAAATGCACAATTCTGCTATACAGTGTGACTTACGTCGGGACCAGGCCACTTGTGATCGTGTACAAAGTTATCACGTATAGCATTCTGTTCGTTCTAAGTACATGATCATATTCTCGGTAAGCCGTGGTATTTGTCCATAGAAGGTTGAACTAAAGACGTACTGTGGCAGGCCAGTTTTGCTGTAGTATAGCTGGACACAAATTGCACAGGTGATGACCAGGTCGATGACTGATGTTGATGTGACAGACGCTATGGATATCCACTGCGCCATGTCAGCCACGGAATTGAACCAGTGTATTCGCCAGACGTACATGTAGGTTCGCGCTAACCTCTGACCACATACGGTCAGAGCCCAGACTAGCGTCACAGTATGGTCAACTCCATAATGTTTGTTATTATGGGGTCTTGAACTTACGCTTCCCGGGCAGCAACTGTTGATGTCCAGTTTCATCTCGCAATGATCTTTGTGTGTGACAAAGGGACCGTACTCACTGAATACAAGGACTTCATCGTACGCAGCCGTATCAGCAAAAGAACCCACAAACGCTGAGCACGTGGCGCGAACGACGACTCACCATAGGGGAACACCGACGCAACAACCTAGCCCTGAGTGAGAGTGTGTAAACAGAGATTTTCCTGACGACATACGATCAACAAGGCAACCGGTGTCCACTTCTTGTTCACTGCCACGGCCATTGGTCAGCGTACTTAGTCTCCAGACGCCAAAGATCGTGAACTGACGTCTCCAGAGCCTGTGAGCCAAGAATCTACATTGTGTTCAAAATTGGTCAAATGTGTCTATAACTGCTCACTGCAAATTGAGTACTTACAGGTGGACAATCAAAGCAATAGTCCCCTTAACCGCGTTGAGAATAGTAAACCGGGCGTGGAGTCTTAGAGGGGTGAATGGGAGACTTACAGACACGATAGGTTCCGTCTTGAGCAGGAAATATGTCAATTTCGTGCCAATGTTATAAATGTCAAGACCTACTGCAAAACCCCTGTGTACAGCTTGTCAATAGGGATTCTCAAAGTCGTGAAGAGACTGGGCAACAACAGATCTCTTACCAGTTGATACGCAAGAGGTCGAAAACATCGAGGAAGTCGAGCACGAGATATGTATATAAGCCATAAGCAATGATACTGAGGGACAGCATGTCCAGAGTCCTACAATTGCAGAAATGAACGTAAAGACGGGCCAAGCATGCGCATCAGGCTGACGGACATACCATAGGAGAGCAACCTGAAGGATAATGGCAAAACCGTCAGCCCGACGTGCGTCATTTGGCAATGCAATCCCTCACAAGAAGCTTTAGATGTATAGGATCCTTGGGATAAGTGGTGTACTATGCCGTATCAGCATGCACCGACGCAGTCAATGGTAGAATGACGTACGTAGAAGATGGTTTGCATGGTTGTGATTCCTTGGAACCTGTCCGTCATCGTTAGACACAACGCTGCGACGTCGAGAACATAGCATGGAACATACATTGCACTCAGGACGACACCTATGAGCATGGCGCCCATAGTGGAACCGAGATTAAGGCTGAAAGTCTGAGTGGACGACATATTTACTTGTTCCCTTGATTTTAGTATAGTTCTGTACTAGCCCGGGTCGCTTACAGAGTTGAGTGGCACGGGAGGGCGTCCCTCGCGGTGTTGGCTTTTATTGTCCGCCGATGAAGCGACACGGGACTCTTCATCGGCTCATTTGGAGGCATTGCCAGTAGCAAGACATCACTCAGACGTACACGCATCTTCCTGATGTAAAGGAACGTGTCGTCTTCGGAGATACATCGAGCGCGATGTTTCGGGTGAACGTAACCCTATCTGGCTATCAATTTCTGAGTGTACAGCGCGGGTGTGAGTCTGAAGTGACCAGCACCATCTAGTGGAGGACGCACTGTCCACCAGCCACACAATTGCCATTGTTAGAATTTTGGAGACGAGCAATGTGCTGAAATTCAGTTTCACAGCCATTGCGCTAATGAGAGCCTCGACACTGTTGACAAGGTTTGTTTCCGACTCGGCAGTGTATGCTCAATGCATCTACCAGGTCCGCCGCTAGTTATGTCGCAGGAGAAGAAGTACAGCCCTGACGGACACAGCTTGAAGACGGCGGGCGCTCTCTCTCTCCAAACCTACAACCTCGGGACAGCATGAACCTACGTGTTCGACATGGCGGCGCCCCGACCGTGGCCAACCAGTAATCAGTGTTGTAGCCTGCCAAGCCTGAGCTGAGGCAAGGTTTGCAAGTGTATTCCTCCGCGATAGCGGTTGCGTATCACGTCTCAGACGGATCGAAGACGTCAACGAGGTCTCGAAGTGTGGTCTATCATGATTATCCTTGCACAGGTTAGCTCAGTAGCTGGATCTGCGGCTTTAAGTTCAAGTAATGCCGCACCTTCTGTGTCACTGCCTCGCGGCAGAATAGTCGGGGTGTGGAACTTACAACGGTGTCTACAAACATTGAGATGAGTCATACGCCGGTACAACCTACCATTTGTTGTGCAGTCAGTATCATCAGGTGCCACGACAGGTACACCGACCGGCCGCCGCATTCACTGACCCATCCCACAATGTCTAGTACTACTAGGACTAACGGAACGCCCTGGAACAGGTTCTGCACGGGACTAGCCGCGTTCCCTGATGTTCAGAAGATGGCAGATATGACCTGAAACATCAGTGAGATAGAGCGCACTCAAACGTGAGGTGGAACCATTCGTCGTACCGCCCGGGCTTCAACTTCCCACAGATTTAGTCGTGGGAGTGGAAGTCTCTATCATCCGCACTGCTGCCATAAATGCTCTATCCGAGGTAGGCTGAAAACACTCACAGTGGCGCTCTACGTCGACGCGCCATGTTCTCCTCATTCCCTGTAGTGAGCGTAGCTAATCTTGCGGAAAGTTACGACTACATCATTGTCGGTAGGTGGCGACTGTTCAGTCACGTGAACATAACATCTCATGTGTGCGGCCCGAGCAGGTGGCGGTACAGCGGGATGCGTGCTGGCAAACCGCTTGAGCGAGGACGAGAGGGCGTCGGTACTCCTCGTCGAGCGCGGTGGTATCCAAGATGGCTGGATCTCCCGCATCCCCTTGCTGTCTTCCCACTTCGCATCAGATGGCTCGCGAACTCGCATATGGAAGTCGACACCGCAGACTAATGCTAATGGCCGCGTGTTCGAACTGGCTGGAGGGAAATCTCTGGGCGGGTCGTCAAGAATAAATGCCATGCTTTACACCCGAGGTATTCCGGCAGAGTACAACTCGTGGAGTCAAGCTGGTCGCGACGGATGGAGCTACAATGACATCCAACCTTACTTCGTCAAGTCGGAGACGGATCTAGATCAAGATCCACGCAACGCGTCGGACTTCCACGGCACGACAGGTTGTTAGATCAATCACGTCGATGTGGTAGCTTTACTAACCTGAGCATATCAGGCGAATGGCAGAACCGATCCTATCAACAGTCCGTCTGGGGCCATACTGAGCCGTAAGTGCTATCAATGACGATAGATGACCGGAGCAACTCACTATGAGCCAATTGTGAACAAGAATCATCAAAGCATCAGAGGCGATGGGGGTACCTTACGTAGACGACCTCAATTCTCCCTTGCATCCGTCACACGGCTGCGCAAAAATGCACTTCACGATCGACAGACATGGCTACCGTTCATCGACATTCTCCGCTTTCCTACCCAAGCAGCTTGCCCAGGAACGCAGCAAAAATCTGCATGTTTGCGTGCATGCGGTGGTGTGTAAAATTGACATTGAGACGACCGACGGCGAACACTGCAGAAGGGCCCGAGGGGTGCACGTGCGGTCTGCGAAGGGTAGAATGGCCAGGCGGCTTGTACACGCCCGAAAAGAAGTCATACTTGCGTCCGGCCCAATCTCCTCTCCACATGTTCTCATGTTGAGGTAATGTACAGCGATTATTCGTGCCTAACAGCCGTTGAAGTTGAACTCGTATGCCAGCGGCATCGGACCTGCATCACATCTTCGCGAACACGGGATTGCGGTCGTCAAAGACTTGCCCGGAGTAGGATCACATCTAGTGAGCAACATTCTATCACACTGCTTCACAACACCATCTGACTTATTTCAGCAAGACCACTTAGGTGTCGCGGTCCAGTACCGCGTCCCCCTGCGAGACTCCGTGATACAGCTCCAGCTACGCCCTTGGCTCATCTTGAAGGAGCTCTTTCTCTACATTCTCTTCGGGACAGGTTTGCTGCTCGCTCCCGTGCTCGAACTGTCTATCTTCTTGCAGTCGCGCCTATTCGACGACAAATACCACATTGTGACTCCGAGCAAAACGGACGAGGATGCCTCGTTGCCTCATAACATTCCAGACATCGAGGTGATGCCGGTGAGCGAGCCATTCGTAGGTCACTTGCCAGTCGCGGAGAGATGGCTCACCCACTTGCAGATCGCCTGGCGCGATATAGCGGCTGCACAAGCCGATAATGATGGAGGCATCGGGTTTCTCTGCATCCCACTTCGCCCGACGTCCACGGGCACCGTGCGCCTCGCGTCCAGCGATCCGCTCGACGAGCCCGTCGTCGACCTGAACTACCTCTCAACCGAATACGACATGGACATGTTCCGCAAGGCCATCCGGTTCACGCGGAAGCTGAAGGACGAGATCGTCGCGCGCGGGTACAACATGATCGACTACCTCGTGCCTGCAAGCGACGCGGACGCGGACGTCGACGCATTCATCCGTCGAGTGTGCCAGACGTCGTACCATTACTCCTCCACGTGCCGGATGGCGCCTGAGGAGGATGGCACGCGCTCCGGCGGTGTGTTGGACGATCGCCTGCGGGTGCATGGTGTGAGAGGACTGCGTGTAGCGGACTCGAGTGCTTTCCCGCATATTTTGAGCACGCATCTCGCCGCGGCTACCGTGGCGCTCGCTGAGAAGTGCGCGGACATGATCAAGGAGGACAACGCCGAGGCCCCAGGGAATGCTATAGACGTAGCTGAGAAGAAGAGCTAAAAGGCCACTGAGGGGCTTTCGCGATTTATGGGTTGGGCTATAGACTAGACCGGGGAATATTAGGCATATTGTCAGAGTTTAAATGATGCTCGTCGTCGTAACAATGGTATCCATTCATAGGATCACGAGTTGATAAACAGTGACGGTGAACACCCGCCGGGGTAGCCCGGAGAGGATCATACTGGGATGCAGGACCAGAGCTTGACCGGAAGAACATTCAACCCAAACGGTACCTGCGTCCGGACGGAACACGGAGCAAGCACTCCCAAGCGTTCTAATCAAGGAGGCGTTCGTGCGCGCGAAGTGCAGGGCTTCGATCCACGTTAGGCTGTAAGCGTCGGTGCTCGTGAGTAATGGAGTGGAGTCTCAATGAGAAGTGTGGGAGGTCCGATGCGATGGCTCCGTCTTCAACCGGAGGTGCACATCGCATCCGATCACCAAAGCTGCATCAAGCTGCAGTTTGGTAGCTACCGTAGATTTTCGCGTTCGGAAGTGCGAAACGAGGTGAGAGACAACCCAGGTCGATGCAACAAACGCGTCTGAAACACCGGGCCCGGTATGCGGGGTGCTGAAGTCATACTCGTGCATGAGCGGAGAAATGTCATGTTGTTGCCCGCTCACCACGGCTGGTCTAATTCGGACACCGTGTGCACAGCGGAAGCTCTGTGATTGTGCACGCATTAATGTGACGTCAAGTCCTTTGCGTTAATCCGACCGAACACCACATGCCTGTACATGTGTGGTAAACACTGGCAAAAGACGGCGGCGTGAACGGTTCGGAGGTTCGAGTCTGTGGTGTGATTGAATGAACCCTCCCAAACAAACACATCTCAGTAAGAAAACGGAGTCACACTACTTTTCCACTCACGGACACATGACTGCCCCATCGCCAGCATCGTCGTTTGCCCGACTTCCATACATGGCGAGATACTTGCCCCTTTCGGTATACGTATACGGGTCTTGGTTCAATTGACTTGGCCTGTTCAGGTGAACACATCGCAAAGACCGTTCAGCCGTTCGACGCCTGCATGTCGATACGAAGCTTGGAGAAGCATGATAATCCGTACTGTACGCAGTATGAGTCAGCGTTTCAAAGCGCGTACGGCCTCTCACCAAGTCGACCACTCCGATAGCACTCACCTCAAGCTGCTGCCCGGGCCCTACCCATCCACAACCCACCCTCGAGCTCGTCCTTCCACCGAAGGAATAGCCCCTCCCGCCTGTGGGTTTCTCCCGTATAGATACTCAGCACTCGACCAATCAACCTCGCCCCCTCGATCACGCCGCGCAGACAGCGACAGCGTGACACGCTCAGCTGACCCAGGTACGGGGACCGGGCATCGGTGGGCGCGTTTAGGCGGGGCGGCCCCGTGGGGTAAGACTCGATCGAAGCAGAGCTGTGTAGTACATAGTATGCCCAGGGCCGTGATGCGCCTCGCAACTTGACCTGCTTCCTCTCTGTGTGTTCTCGCTCTCGCTGTTGTGCTCTGCGTGCGTCGCATGGAAAGGAGGTGAGGGGGACTGAGCAGCAGGTGCGTACGAGCTGGACACGTGCGGCTGATGTAGACAGCGATACCCCGCATCCCCGCGTCGCGGGCGAAGTAGAAGGACGGACTGGAAGGCGGAGGACGTCGACCCCCGCCCCCCTCCGTTCTACGCCCCGGAGCGTGGCAGCACGCAGACGATCTTCGTGATGTTGGACACATCGCGAGCAAATATCGGGCGTTCTCGCGAGTCCGAGGACGATCGTCGTCGACCCACTGGCAATATCAATCCTCTCTAACCGTCTTCCCTGGATTCCTCCCGGCTCCATGACGATCAGGCCGACGTACAGACCTACCGACGCCCTCGCACCGGGCAGCCACAGGGTCCCACCGAAGGTCGAAGGAGCGTTCTTGCGGTCCGGCGGCACCCCCGGGTCGCGCGGGTGACCCTCCCCGCCCGCTAGCCCCGCATCACGCAGCGCGCACCTCCCCGGTCCCCGGTCCTCCCGCTGCCCCCGCTCGCGGCCGCACGAGCCTCTCGTCAAACTGCGGATCATCGCTGGCCTACTTACCTATCATGTCGATCAGGTCCAGGACGTCGACGCGTCGAGGCCTGCCGCGCGTCGGCGAGCGCACCGTTAACGCTAAGTATGCACGCCTCGTCTGTGCGGGGGCGATCCGCCCGCCTGTCCCCCGGATCCACACAGGGGATCCTCGATTCCGACCTGCGTCCCCCAATGCGCAGTGACGATGGCAAATCACGATCGACCGCGGTTGATCATCGCGCACGCGCGCGAGCGGCCCGCCGATCCCTCCCGTCGTACGTACACTGGGGCAGACGGGACGCAGCGCTCTCCCGGCTCGACTCCCTCTCAAGCCTGATCGTCGTAGGACTCGGTTGCAGCGAGATTGCTGCCGGTGCTTGCGCTTAGTCCCGTAGGCGGCGTCCCGGTGTTAGCGTCGCGGTTGTCCCTTCCCACCTCGCACGACGCGTGTGCAGCTCAGGCTGCAATGTTCTGCGGGGTGTGCGTGGAGGTGACGAGTGCGGGCTATAGCCTGCTCGCCCATGCGCATGCGTATTGACGGACGTGAGAAGTACTGATGCCGCCGAATGACGGGCCTGGTACCGATGCGAGCGAGAAGGAAAGCAAGGGCGTCGCAGGCGCTCATACCGGGGCCGACTCGGGCGCGGACCGCCCGACGCTGACAACCGCACGCAGTGGTGGACGGAATGCGCCGTGCAGCAACACCAACTTACAGTAGAACAATCCGACTGCAAAATTCGCATGGGCAGGGAGGCGGATCCCATAGCAGAGTGCACCTTTGGCGCCACCAGGGAGCCGCGAGCGTGCGCCTGCGAACTCAGCGCCCGCGGGGATACTGCGCGCTGGGAATGTCGCCCATGGGGCCCCCGCTCGCCCCGCAACGCGAACCGCGGGGGCCAGAATAGCAGCGGGGTGCGCTTCGCGTAGTGGCGATCGGACGGAGGGAAGCGGTGCGTCCCAGCACTGCGCCCGTCCCCACACGGAGCTCGAGATCCGGCGTCGGCGCCGGACGTCAGCTCGACAATGTCGCCCAAGCCGCGCTCGGCGTCACGGTGACGGCAGAGGGACGATTCGGCGAAGGATCGAGGGGAGGATCGCTGATCAGAGCGGTGCCTGGCTGACTCTTTTTCGTATGTGCTATCGTCATCGCGTCGGACATACGCATGGTCGTGGCGAGCGCGCGCCCAATGCACGCAGATGACAAACCGCGGCGTAATGCGTCGGCGCGAGACACCTGTGGGCGAGCATGCCATGCTCAAACACGGCAGCGGCAGCCCCGCCTCCCCGGATCTGCAGTATGGAGGAGGCTCGTGCGCGCAGCCTGGTCTGCTGAGGGAGCAGGCCTACGACTGGTCCAGAGAACAAGGGAGGGGAATGGAGAACAGGCGAGAAAATTCCGGATCTTGCAATGCCTGCCTGGGATCCGGCTCGTGCGGCCGGTGTTGCCGAGGGTGAAAACTAGATGCCATGGCAGACCGGGGCAATCGCTCATGCACATGGCCAGCCCTTGGCCAGCCCATGGGGCATTGCTCTGGAGAGGCGCGCCCGTATGGCACCTGGCCCAACGCCACCGACACTGTTGTGTACGTAAGTACGGTACCCGCGAATGGAGGCCGAGTCGGCGGGTTCGGCGCACGTGATCTGCAGTGGGAATCCTGTTGGGATGTTCGATCTCAGGGGCAGTCGCCGTGCGGAGCATGCGGGCATACTCAACGCCTGTCACGATCACCGTCCAAGCGGCAACTTCGCGTCCTCGGCCCGCTGCTGCGAGAAAGATGCCTCTCGACAGATCGTATCAGCCGCCGCGGCTCCCGTACGCTGTTTCTCATGTCGCTCGACGCTGCTCTGCCAGGGGATTGGCCGCCGTCGCTGTGGCGCCGCCGGGGCTGTGGCGGGAGAAAGGATAGCCTGTAAAACTGGGCGAATGTGGGCTGGGCCGGGCAGCGGGCATCGCGCAGCGAGGCGGGCGAGACGGGCAGGCAGCGGCGGCGGGTCGCGGCTGGCCTGAGGCTGGGTGGGCGGCTGAGATCGGAGACGGGGGTGCATCCGAGAGGCCGAACAGCTCCACGACCCGGCGAGCGCGCAGACATGGCTGCAGAGTGATGTCACGTTTCTTTGTGGCTGCCATGGCCTGCCGTCAAATATTTCCAAGCGAGCGTCGTCTTTCCTCCGGTCCTCCGTTCCCTCAACCGTCGCCTATATAGTGCCCCGCGCCCCGCTTTCCCCTCCTCCTCCTCCCCCACTCACGACCTTCTCCACGCCCCGCACGACCCCCATCCTCTCTGCGGCTTGAGTGCAGCGCGAGCACCATGGCAGTTCTCTTCTACGTGTGCGCACCCCTCCTGCTCCCCGTGCTGCTCACCGCCGCTGACATTACAATCCCACAGACAAGGCCTGCCCGTCGGGTACATGGCCATTGCCCTGGCCGTCATAGCTTCTATGGGCGGCTTCATCTTCGGCTATGACACTGGTCAAATCTCCGACATCCTCATCATGCCGAACTTCCTCCTCCGTTTCGGCACATGTACCACACCAGGAGACTCGAGTACATGCACGTTCAGCGACGTACGCGAGGGCCTCATCGTCGGCCTCCTCAGTATCGGCACGCTCTTTGGTGCTTTGATCGGCGCACCGTGAGTGTCCGCTCGCACGCCTCCATCGTCGTGCTTACCTGATGTGTTCTCTCAGGACGGCTGACTTCCTCGGTCGTCGGTACGCGATGTGCGTAGAGTGTCTCGTGTTCTCCGTCGGTGTCATCATCCAAATCTCCTCCGAGTCCGTCTGGCAGCAATTCGCCGTCGGGCGTCTCGTCTCTGGTCTCG
The DNA here is from genome assembly GCF_022376445.1 of Fomitopsis serialis. Taxonomy (NCBI): domain Eukaryota; kingdom Fungi; phylum Basidiomycota; class Agaricomycetes; order Polyporales; family Fomitopsidaceae; genus Fomitopsis; species Fomitopsis serialis. Next base: position 321,338 of record NW_025954987.1, on the reverse strand, counting down.
GTATCGGCGCGCTCTCCGCGGCCGTCCCCATGTACCAGGCAGAGACCGCCCCGAGCCAGATCCGTGGTACGCTCACCGCGACATATCAGCTCTTCATCACCTTCGGTATCCTCGTCGCATGTGAGCCCCTTCTCCCTGTCGTGCGCGTACCTACAGCTGACTAATACGTCTCCGCTGTTCAGACTGCATATCCATTGGTGCACGCGACATCAGCGGCCCCGGCTCATGGCGGACCGTCGTTGGCATCTCCTTCGTCTGGCCTGCTATTCTCGGCTTCGGTATCCTCTTCATGCCCGAGTCGCCCCGTTGGCTCACTGCGCATGGCCGCTACGACGAAGCGCGCCTGTCGCTCGCAGCGGGCCGTGGTGTCCCCCGCCACGAGGTCGAGGACCACTTCATCATCAACCGCGAGATCGAGGAGATGCGCGAGGCGGTGGAGTACGAAAAGTCGGTGAAGGCGGGGTGGGTGGACTGCTTCACGTTCGAACGCAAGCAGCTGTACAGGACATTGCTCGTCGCGACGCTGCAGATGTTCCAGCAGCTGACGGGCGCGAACTACTTCTTCTACGTGAGTGCTCGATCCAGCAACCTCCGCATCGCGTGTATGCTCACGGTTCATGGTTTTCTCAGTATGGCGCGTCGATATTCATGTCCGTCGGCATCAGTGATTCCTACGTCACGCAGATCATCCTTGGTGCGGTCAACTTCGGGTGCACATTCGGCGGTCTCTACGTTATGGAGACCTTCGGGCGCCGGCTGCCGCTCATCGTCGGCGGTGTCTGGCAGGCTGTCTGGCTCTTCATCTTCGCCGCGGCGGGGACCGCCAAGGACCCGTCGACGAGCAAGCCCATCGGCACGCTGATGATCGTGTCCGCGTGCCTGTTCATCCTCGGATACGCGATGACGTGGGCGCCGGGCGTGTGGATCCTCGTCGGCGAGACGTTCCCGACGCGCACGCGCGCGAAGCAGGCCGCGCTCGCGACGGCGAGCAACTGGCTGTGGAACTTCCTGCTCGCGTTCTTCACGCCGTTCATCGTGAAGGCGATCGCGTTCCGGTACGGGTTCGTGTTCGCGGCGTGCAACCTCACCGGCGCGGTCATCGTGTACTTCTTCCTGTACGAGTCGTCCGACCTCTCGCTCGAGAGCGTCGACATGGTGCGTGCCCCCCTCGTTGCGTTTTTTTTGGAGGTGGCGTGGTGCTGATAAGGTGTGTGTGCAGATGTACAGCGACCCGTACTGCAAGCCGTGGACCTCGGGCACGTGGGCGCCGCCGGGCTTCAGCTCGCGCGCGGACCTCATCGAGCAGACGCGGGCGGCGGAGTCACACAAGCCCCTCGCGACGGGCGTCGAGGAGGCGCGCATCGAGAAGACGGACCAGCCGGCGCAGAAGGTGTAGACTCTCGGCGTCCGTGCGCCTGCTTCGGTTCTCCCCGTTGGCTCTGCGGGTGTGGTTTTTTGGATAGTAAAACGCGCATCTCTTTCTGTGTGTCTCGGTCTAATCTGAGCATGATCTACACGACGTAATATGTACTAGTACTGATGTTTTTTTTTCTGACTCTGCTTCTATCGGTGCACGGCGGCATGCGTGAAGTTGATATACCTGCCATCTGCCATACGTACTAGTGTATCGACGCAATGCAATTCATCTGTAGATGAGAGGCAGTTTGCATCATGTGTGTTGTGAGCGTTTGTGAGAGGTTGTATAAACATATGTACGTGCTATGCGTTCGATGTGTGGCCTACAGTATGCGGTGCTCTTCGTGGCGTCCGCCGCAGACATATTCTCCGGATCCACTGTTTCCTGCCTGTGCGTCCTGTCCCCTTCACACCCAGTGACAGTGCTCCTCCTGACGGACAGACTATTGTCGGCCGAATTATACAGCGTCCCGCGGAAGACGGACATTGAGAGCCCGGCGTCGGGGCGACTTCGCGGAGCGTTGAAAGGCGGAGACGAGAGGGACGCAGAGAGGCGAACACGTCGAGGAGGGCGTAGAAGACGAGCAGCGTAACAGTGCACCACGGCATCACAGCACATTTCCGACCCCGACGCCGGACAGAATGCATTCCCCATTATCACTACATTACACATTACTATACATGCCCGAAGCCACGGCGGACGGCGATGCTAAAAGACCACGGACCTAGAGAAACACGTAGAGAGTAGAGTAGGTACTGTCTGCTAGTAGTACATAGGGCTTCGCCCTCAGTGACAATAAAAGGAACAAACTTCGCGGAGGCTGAGAAAATGGCGAGAGAGGAGAACGGTCGGGATCGCGAGGGCAGGGAGGTTACGAGAAGCTGCAGTAGAGGCAAGGCCCGTGTCGGGTTTGCGGTGAGTTCGGGCCCGATGTGGAGACGTGTCAGTCGGGCACTCATAGTATGGGATGTACGGGCGGAGCGAACGGGCGACCGTGTGCGGGAGACGGGAGACGCGTCACGTACGGTTCGAGGACGGCGAAGACGTTGTGCGGACTCGGAGGCTGGGGATACGCCGAACACCGAGGTCGGATCGAGGCGGGCGAGCGCGGATCAGGATCGGCGCGTCCAAGAACGATGGACTTGGGAAGAACGCACGGGGGCGACGGCGGCTGTAGTGGCTACTAAATCTGCGAGGAGGATCGCGCTTCCCGGCACCGTTTCGGGCGGGGTCGATCGCCGATCGAGGTCGAAGTCGAGGAAGAGGCGGGCACGGAACGGAGGCGACGACGTCAATACGATCCGCGGTGACAGCGTACGCCCCGGTCGAAGCTGCGGCGCAATGCCGGCTCACGTACGAGAAGTAGAGCGTGCCTGCCGGTGTGGACGCCATAGGACCCGGGGAAAGCGGCCGTGGCTGGATTTAGCGACGACGATCTTCGGTGCGGGGAAACGACGACGGACGATCGTCTCGAAGATCCGGGGGTATGTTGGACGTGGATGCGGAGCATGGAACGAAGGGAAACCGCTCGCCATCATAGCGGGGGCGACACGGCCGACAACGCACCGCTTGAGATGCGGGCGAATTGTTTGAGACCGTCGTCCAGAGCATGAGGGCCCCCGCGGTCGTGATGCAGGCGCGCGAGATGGAGCGGATCAGCAGCCAGTGCGGGGGGGAGGGTGGATTCGCGGAGGCGTACATCTAGTTTGAGCAGTGGAGCGAGCTTGCAAACATGGATCACGGCGGGTAAAATGGAGCATGTGCATCGGTGACCTGTGTAGAGATGCAGGGTCAGCACAATTCTGCGTTCAAGTTCGTGCCAAACACCCATAGAATAAGCCTACCTTGGTTCCAATGCTCACCAATGTTGATACGTGAACCTTGCTTATGTGGATTTCAGAACCCCGTGGTGAACAACGCTCACTCAGACTGAGGAGCGGCCACCGTCATGTCTCTGAGACAGTAGCCTGATGTTGCAAACATCAATTGTTTAGCATGTGTGCAGTCCTGGTTACCGCATCAAATGAAGACAACCGACACGGGCCCAGCGAAACGGCACGGATTAAATACAGTGCGAGACAGAACAAGATCGGCCGGACACATGCCACAATTCTACAAATGCAGAAGATTCATGTACGGAACAAAGCGCCCCGATGAGGTAACACTTCATGCACGTCGCTCGTCGCCACCTAATGCGCAGACATCGCCGGAGGTGCACGGAGAACGATTAGCTGACAGTCATCAGAATCAACCAACAACAGTTCGAGACTGACTTGTTGAATATCGCGACGACCACTCTGCTCAGGAACGCTGCTTCAGTCCACCTACAAAAGCCCCGGCCCGTCAGATACCACGAAATGATAAAGTCTATATCGCCTGCTTACAAGGGAGTCATCCATGCGACGCCACTGAACATATCAACTTGAATGAGCTGATTCATATGCATGAAGGAAACAAACGTACATCTTGACCCCCGGGGCCATCTTCGCTGGGGCTGCCTATGACGGAGTCGTCTGTACGGTGCCCCTAGTAGCCAGCATACATCGGTCATTCGTATAGCATACATAGGAGAGGGAAAGGGACCGACAATGTCTTGCCATACAGGCACCGAAGCACCTTCGTCGACGGGGGCCTATATTCGTGCAATGGTATGAGATGACCTAGCAGACTTGACAATGAGTCAAGAATGAAGGACTTACAGCCTTCGGGGCTGCCGACGTCAACGGCAGAAGGAGGATAGCGACCATCGTCAGAACAAAGCCGTAGTTGTTCATATCAACAGTGAAGCGGGTGCTATAGTGGCACTGAGGGATGCAGCTGTGTCGCAGTGCGTTGGACTGGGGATGCTGATAGCACACTTGCCTTTTTATACGTCCGTGGGGACTCCATATCATGCATGGTTTCGACGGACGTACAGGGATCAGGTCCCGGGCCTTACGCCGTGGCGGTAGTACCACTTCGGTGGTCTCGTCTATCAACCGGTAAGATGCGTGGGCGGAGGCATCTGATGTGCGGACAGGTGTCTCACCGACGGATCATAGCCCACTGCGAAGTCTCAACTTGAAGCCACCCATCGGGCCTCAGCATGCACAGAGAGCTGATAGGTCATATCTAGTTGCCGGAAAACTGGGTATGCCCGGTGAAAGCTACCACTTCGCCCTGAGCTCGCGAGTACTTACATCGCCTCTGGGTGCGGGTCAGATCTTCCTAAACGTACCCATACGTGTCCTGACGATTCACCCTGAGGCCTCTTCCGGCACAATACTCTGTCCGGATACAATTAGGTCTGCCGCCCTCCAGAAAGCGCCGTGGTTTGATTTGGACGGCTGTTGTGCTGTACCCTCGATGCTCACGGTGCCGCAGACGAGGATAAAGGACAACATGCGGCCGGTCATGCCGTGGCAGGCCGTCACGTATGAGCTCGATCCGCACCGTCCGAAGGAAGACGTGCCGCAAAGTGCTAGAGCTTTCACTAGCTGCTAATTTGAGCGCATGGGTTTCGGTGTCCATAGTAGGTCGACTGCCAATGCAAGGCACCGCACCCCGCCTGATTCCCAACTATAGTGTGAATAGTTAATCACGAGTGGGACGCGAGGGACGCGAGGGACGCGAGGGACATTTACTTTGGCTACGGATGTTTCTCATATCCCAGGATTCCCGTAACTAAGCTTCTCCATTCGTGATACTTCGTGATGACTAGCAAGTTTGATGGGCGGGGACAGTGGTTAGAACGAGGTATTCATGATTATGCAAGCAAATAAGAGCACCACGGCTTTCGTTTGCCCAGAGGGTATGGCATTGGGTTGATCGACCGCCGCGTTATTGCCTTCACGGTGACAGTGCTGAAGAACTTGAACGACAGTGATTTAATTTTCTGAACGACTATTATGACATCACGTGACCCTCTCGGTGATCGCCGACTTTCACTCGCCACAACGCCACAGTGGCTTCCACTTGCTTTGATACTTACCTCAAGCCTCGACTCGGACAGCGTTCAAATGAACTCGGTATACACTCATGCGGCGCGTTCGCGTGTATAGGCCGGAGTGCACAACATGTGCCAGGCACATGCCATCAACAAAGCGTCGGATAAGCGGATACGCGGATATGTGGCTGAGATTCAACGCTTGGGTCCATGAGCGGAAGCAAAGTCACGGTCAAAGCACTTACATCCGAAGGTATATAGCTGACCTTGGTTCAATGCACCAGCTAAGCCCCTCACTCTGATCCTTGTGGTGGCTCCCTTACTCACGACCCTTCACGACATTTTATGGATACAGCTGATGGTGTTGACATTGGTCCCCAGTGAGTGGCGTCTGACCATCAAATTCAGGTTCTATAAGCTGACGGTTCGTAACATAGCTTGGGGGCATTTATCCTCGGGATATGGCTGAACACCCTGTTATACGGAGTAGTCGTTTCTGGCTACTACCATTACGCCTTCCATTCGCAAAAGTGCGCAATTGAGTCTCACCTCTACTTAGTAGACAATATGGCATATACTGATAGTATTGAATACAAGGGACCCCTGGCCACTACGGTTGTTTGTGCGCCTTTTCCCCGCCCTGTGGAAGACCATGAACTCACAATTACCTTATAGATTGTATTTTTATTTGTAGCGGACACTGCGCAGACCGGCCTGTCTGTTGTGTATGCGTACACGGGTTTGGTGACGCACTTCGGTACGATCCATATACTCAACATCAAAACAACTATTCACCGCTGTTACGACATTCTCAGGAGGCTCACATTACCTTTCTACCCCTGGAATAGGTAAGCACACCATACGTAGGCAGCCGAACACTTGTGTTGATATAGCGCTGTAGTGTCCACATCGCGTACGTCTAGACTGAAGCGACTCCTATCATTCTTGTTCTTACTAGTAATCTATGTCTTGGTCAGTGCCTGCAATCACGGTGAGTTCTTGGTCAGCCTCTCCAGCTATGCAAGGACACTGACCTTCGGCAGGGTATCATCTCCTGTTCCGTTGAGCTCTTCTTCACATACCGCGTCTACGCAATCAGCCACTCGATATGGCTTTCTGCGTTCATTCCCGTTCTGGCTGTCGCATCGATGTGTATGTCTCAATTCACTGGTACCTACAGCATTGCTCACGGAGTCTACGTCAGTATGCGCAATTGGTTCGGTTATTGCGATCCGCTGGCCGGGCATGAGCGGAATTGAGTCTCTGCAGAGACCGGTTGCCAAAGGCCTAGTGTCGACGTGGCTGGTAACGGGCGTAGTGGCGGACATCCTGATCACTGTGTCGCTCGTGTGGCATCTCGTACGCAACTTCACTTGCGTCTTTCCACCGCGAACTGAATCCCTGCGTAAAGCATCGCAGAAAGTCAGGATTCTCGAGCACAGACTCGCTCGTGAACCAGATCATACGACGTACGTCTCTTCAACGCCCATTCATTCTAGAATTGACCGGTGCCAATCCTCGCGGACGCAGTGACCGTCCAAACGGGTGTCCTCACTACAACATGGGCTATACTCGATTTAGCACTCTACCTCGCCTCCGTGAGCTATATCTTTTTTACCCCCCTTGGGAACGTCGGCATGCTGATAGTCGTTCGCGCTTCTAGCCTCGTGCAACGTGAGTCTTGCCATACGTGCTCGCCGTCCATACTCATTACGGCCCCCGACTTAACGCGGACACGCGCTTTCCTTTTAGTCACCTCTTCTTCAATATCTCGCTGGCCAAACTGTACACGATCCTCCTGATATCAAGTCTCAACCACCGCGGCACGTGGGAGACCCCGTCGTCGAACCAGTTGGCGGATTCCTGCCATTCATGGGGCGTCGAGAGCAGGCCAGCCACGGAGACCCAGAGTGCGTACACGCATGTGAGTGCCTAATTTATCCCGCGTGGGTCCACGATAGCCAATGATGTTATGTATCAGGCCTCGTTTGTCTAAAGGAATATCCAGCCCAGATTGTAGCGCCGGTCGCGACAGCGGCTTGTTGTCACAAGTCTGGTTGAATTATCGTTTCCTTCTCGATGGGATCAGTTACGTGTTTGTTTGACCCTCCTGTTGTTTCTGTCCGGAGACTTGTATGTATGCCAATCACCAATGGTTATGCTACCCAATCGGGAGTCTTTCTGAGGGCCATGACTCCCCGTTTACCCATTTACGCAGCAGTATTGACTGAACATCGATACCGTTCAGCACGGAGCATGCATATGGCTACAATCGAGGGTCTATTTTACTTTCCTTGCGGCTTCGCGTCAATTTGAAGATCGCGATCACAGACGACAGGCTGCGTTTACTGGCCTTCCTCCTTTGCCTCTTCCTCCTTCGCACGTAGGATAGCCCCGATGACCTTTGCGTGCACCTCTTTCCCGCAGCTACGACGCCGAAATTCTCGCCGAGCGTCCTTCCCAAGCCAAAGTTGATCGGCAATCCACGCGAGTCGCTGATGACCCCACCGGCCTCTTCGACAAGCACAGAGCCGGGTGCGTGGTCCTGCAAGGAGGTATGAGAACGTCTGCGCAAGCAAATGTCCTCATCCAGACGTACCCAGATCTTTTCCTTGTACCCAGTTCCCACCGGCATGCGCAGATACGCGCCACCGTCTCCCCGCGCAAGCGCCGCGTATTTTGCCTGGCTGTCCATCCTCGTCGGCGGACGCGTCACACCAAGCAGCTTCGCAACCTTCTCGTTGAAACTCAGCTTCGCGTGCGCCTTCTCCACGCTCTCCAAGAGATTCAGCGTCTCCGTCGTAAACGCAGGTATCCGGAGCTGCCTCCCCTGCGCCTCAGAGGAGGGTGCGAGCGGGAGCTGAAACGCGCCCTGACCGCGGGTGGCGACGAAGATCGCACCGCGGGGCCCGTCGGGGCGGGCGGGATCCGCAGGGAGGTTTGGGCAGCCGATGACGCCGAGCTGGACGCGCGCGTCGACAATGAGCGCGAGGCAGACGGCGTACTGTTCGCCGCGTAGGAAGCCCTTCGTGCCGTCGATTGGGTCCAGGGTCCACATACCTATCAGATCAAAAAGATCAAGGGTTGCCGTGGGAGACCGCAGCGGGCAAGGGCGGACAATCAGCGCAGAACTCAGAAGGTGGGAGTGGAGGTGCTTACGGCCGGTCCTTCCGCCCTCGTAGTTGCCACGGTCGATGGCGGCAAGGATTTCTTCCGACGTGTGTGTATAGGAGGGGCCAAGGCCCCATGATTCGTCCTCTCCGGGTTGGAGAGGCGCAGTGAGCGACTCGGTGGCGAGGGCGACAACGCGTTCGCGGAGGGAGGCACCCGTTTCTGCGCGGAGGTCACTGGAGTCTTCTTCGCCGACGACGGGGTCGTGGGGGAACGTGCGGGACAGGATCGTATTAACGACTGCCTGTGCGGCGAAGTCACCAACTGGAGGAAAGTCAATTAGCAGTGTTACAGGTGAGACGAGTGCATTAGGAACGACGACGATGTCGGTGCGTAGATTGAGAGCAATACATGTTTCAAGGAGGAAACATTCTCAGCGCTGGTCTGTTGCAGCTCGGGCATCGCATCGTGTTGCCGCTGATGACAAGTTGTCCGGCACCAAGCAGCTGTCTGAGCATAAGTGAAGTAATGTCACATCACTGCAATTGTCAGGCGGGGCTGTCAATCAAGGAGCTCAAAACTGAAATGCACGGTATAAACCCTTGTGGCCTGAATCGCGCTCAGAAAGGCAAACGCAGAGGTGTAGCTTGAACGGATCAACGTTTGTGCCACCGAACCGCCTTTCGCATCGCGACATCCCCGGAAGACACACGGACTGTAGATCGGACTCACCGGTCACTGGGCTCTTGTCATCTTTCGTGAGCGTCTCATTCCGCACGAGTTTGTTGAACACCGACGAGGTCAGCGCGCAGGCCCTCCTGACCGCAGCGACGGCCACCTGCCTCTCCGCAGAGTATGTGAGCGACATGGCGGTGGGATGGAATGTGTGTATTACCGGTGCGGCTCGCAGGCTCGAACTTGCGGCGGCAAGCATGCATCCCAGATCGCGTCAAGATCGCGATACACCTGTCTGTGCGCGGAGTTGCCACACGTGACATGCAGATTAAGATCTGCGCTGCCGCTAGTGACGAACCCACTCTTGACCAACACCCTCTGCGACCAACTCAGCCAAACGATGGCAACCAAGCACTGTCGTGGTTCATTTAGTGTCTTTCTGGAAAGAGAAGCTACCTCGGAATGTGAAGGTGATCTTTTTACCTTGTGCGAACATACTCTTAACTAAGTTGATCTCGAGTCCGGAGTTCAAAGAGACACAGTGAACATCGAAGGTGCCTCCGTCGCATGTCATGAACTTTGTAGACCATGATCTAATCTCATCGTTCGAAATGTAGTGGCGCGACGCTACCGGCACGTCTTCGTGTCCGAGTCAGGAGAGATGATTGCACTGGCAGGTTGCTCCGTTTCTAGGCAGCCTGACCATGAGGACTGCCCTATCTTAGTGGTTGTGCTGGACACAGTGTTGAAACTAACGAACTTTTTGAAGGCCTTCTATGACACATCGGATCTGCTCGACAGGACACTAGCACGTATGTAGGTACCGAGTTGCATAAACCCTCTCTTCTTCCCATTGGTCGATGCCAGGCTCACCATACCCTTTCCTTGCATATCAGGAAATACTGCCACCACGCAGGTTGGTGACGAGGACTTAAGCTCCAATCGGTATGTGCACGCCACGGATCACATCATATATCTGGGTCCCTATTACACAACCCTTTTCACGCAGTACTTTTGATGTCAATCCTGCGCCGTGCTGCGCCAATACTGCGTCGCCGACCTCCAGACCTAGTCCAGACCGCATTTACACTTCTTCACGATCGTTTCCCGTTCTGAGTCCTAGTCTCGCTCAAGACCCTCCACGCGGCGCTAGCGTTCCGTGCGGGGTTTGTGTCGAACCTATTCTGAGTCCAAAGTTGCGGATGTGAGCGGCGATACACGGGTCGCATGTTAACTTGGGACGGGAAGGACCACTTCCAGTTAGGCCTCTATGTTCCCCCTTTGCGTAGGAATCGGCTTTGCCTGTCTGGCAAATTTTCCTGGCTTTGGATAGCCTGTGATCTTTCCTTCTTACTCGTGCACAGGCTTTTGGGACGCCGAGGCGCCAGAAACACGATAAAACGATTGGAGGACGAATAGCGCCAACCCTCGTGCCCTGCTGATATCACGTTACCGTATCAGCTTAGGTACGCCGAACGGGCCTGACGTTGCTGGGATGTCATGCGGTAGGACTTTTTAGCCCTGTTCCGACGGGCACACATAGATTTCGGGAGTGATAAGTCGGGATCCACATTTGGATATGTGGAATGTGAGGCCTTGAGGAACTAAGTAGTGTCGTTGGCCAGACTCGTTTCACCCATTCAGAGCTCCTCAACGCCGAGTCCGACAGTTTCGGCGCCCAGCCCACGGCGTCGATCACGTACTACGCACCCTGCGATCCCTGGGCGCCTCCCGCCTTGACCATCAGGCGGAGATACCGTCACGTAGGCACTGATCGCAAATTCGGTTAGCCCAAGATCCCAGTGGAGATGTAAGTCCAATTAACTCCCACTCCGCCGCTGGCTTCGCACCCCGGGACCTGGTCTCCAGCCTCTAAAGGCTGCGAGTGGGTCGCCGCGTCTGGATCCAGCCGGCGCTGCTGGTCTGCTTGTTCACCACCGCGAATGCGCGCGAGACGATGGAGGCCGCGCACCTGAACTTCAACAGCACGCTCGGGGCGGCGTTTCTGGGTCATTTCGCGACGGCGATGTGAGTACTGGACATTCCGACATTATCGCACTCGGACTCTAACATTCTTAATTGTGCCTTCGCCGAGGAACCTTTTGCAGTTTGTACGGCATTACCAGTCTCCAGGCGTTCACGTACTTCAAGCAGTACTTCCGAGATCCACCAGTGTTGCGATTGCTGGTACGTCGCGTGTCATAGTTCGAGACCTCCCCTCATCCCCTCGCTACCACTAGGTTTTCACACTATGGTGAGAGCATTTCCAAGACCACCCGTACTAGAAAATGAGTCATACATGCCCGAGAATAGGATTTTAGACACCCTACACGCTGCTATGATCACGTACTCCATGTACTTCTACGTGGTCCTGAACTTCGCGAACCCGTCCATCGTTGAGCGACCAGTATGGTGAGTTGCATCACGGCCTCACGTGGCCTTCACTGACGTCCTTTGGGTGTGCAGGAGTGTTTGGGTGCGTTTGCTGCGTGCATTTGTTTCGTGTGTTTCGGCTGATCCGTGCTTCTAGATCATGATCATGGTTTCGGCGAGTTATGCTTACATTCGGCATATTGATCCCGCTCAACTCCTTTGTTTGCAACAGAATCTCAGCAACATCATTGTTAGAGGGTGCGTTGTTTGGTCAAATCACTGATGCGCGTCAAGGGAGACATCTGATGGATCAAGCGTCCTGCAGGATTTTCTGTCATCGGTTATGGAGACGTGCGTGCTGTCGTTATAATGAGGCGATTTTAGTGCTGACTTTTTTTCAAGTGGGCCGTAAGTCCTGGGTCCTCCCAGCATTCGTTGTACGTGCGCACGTCCACCAGGGAGATGACCACTCACGAGAAGCTAGGCTCTGTTGTCTCTCTACATCATCGGTGAGAGCGAGTACTGTGAGCCGCCATCGAATCTTCCTCACGCGTTCCGCGTTCTGTCTCTACAGTGGATGCCTTTTGTACGTGTCCTGTACTTGACACTTGCTCACGAGGACTGAACATCAATCTGCTGCAGATTTTGCCGTCAGGGGGTCAGTGATACATTTATATTCCATCTCTACACGGCCCTGAACCCTCTTTTACAGCCTCCACATCAATAGTTACATCGATATCGACCAGTTCTCGGTAAGCATGCCTCCCAGCAGCGCCTCGTGACTGATGCCTAAGATACCTGCAGTGGAGTCTGTACGTCGGCTTCACCTTCGAGGTCGTCGCTGACTTCGTCATCACCGGAGCGCAATACCTATACCTGCGACGGTTCCGGACGGGCATCAGGTTGTACGTCGTCTCTCCATCTCTGCGATCCCAACGCCGAGTTCCGCTCACATCGTCTTGTCAGTACGGACTCCGTGATTTCAACCCTGATGCTGTATTGCATTAATACCGGGTTGTTAACGAGGTGAGTCTTTGTGGGCGTCATCCAATTTTATGGGCGTTCATGCGACATGTCGGTAGCGTCTGTGCGTTGCTATGTCTGATCACGGTACGCCCTTCCTTGCCAGTGTCTCGCTTCAAGTCGGGCTCAATCTGCCACTCAGTACGCGACCCTCTCGCATATGTTCGTCTACTTCGCGTTCTACTTCGTCCTGAGCAAACGTACGCGTCTTTGTTGCTACTGTTCGAAACAGGGTTACTGACGTTCCATAGTATACGTCAACTCGGTGCTCGCAAATCTGAACGCACGCGCGATCATCGTCGAGACGATGGCACCCCAAGGCGTCGACCGCGGGCCGTTCGGATCCGGGCAGAACCCGCTCGAAAAGCCGCGGAAAGAGTTCACATCGTCGTCGTCGGGGGCAGGCCCATCATCTCATGACAGAGCACAGGTGCGTGCGCGACATCCTTGCCGGTGAGAGGATGGTCGACCGATACTTGGACAGTTCTCGACGGTGATCGACCCTGTGATGATCACGATGACAAACCTCCCGCAACAGTCCAGCCTCACGCTCGAAGGAAGGGATGTTCATGACCTAGTATGACTGGCCCCGATGCCCTCGATATCAGCTGTAAAGTGCCTTCGACTGGTTGCTTGCCGGCCAGGATAGACCGCATTCTCGCCGTCCGCACGGCACCTTGTATCACTACAATGCTCATTCTGCATCCGATACCCCAACGTGTACTTTTAGCACCGCTTACACCCATTTGCCCTGGTCCAAAGCCTGATTTAGGTTCTCAACAATTGCGGCAGCCACACTGGTAATGGAGCGTCATGCGTCACCCTCATGCTGTACGCGAATGGGCGCACGCCGTTGTCTCATGCTGCGTGTCGCCCGTCTCACCGAGTCGTCTCGCGGCAAGTCCCTGAACAGTGCAGACATCGTCAATGACAGGCCTAACACTTTGGCCACGACGATACTCACGCATTCATGCATTCGTACCAGTACTCGTCGAATGATCCGCTATGAAGTACTTCCGGCTAGGGATAACGGGATAGATGAGTCCGGTGCAGTGATGGTGAGATACTCACCTATAGTACTGAACGATCTAGTAGTACCGCTAGTAGAGAGTCGGCGTTTACGGTACTAGTAGTGCACATTTGTCTTGAACATGAACAGTGGCTACTGAGTGCGATACAGCCTGAGGTTCGACGAGGTGCATCACCGTGAATCAATGGTGATGCCCGCCACAATCGCGTCTGTGACAGCTCATCGCGGTCATGCGTCAGTGACACTGGACCCATTTGGTGTCACACACAAGCCGAATCCGACTCACTTCGGGGTCGGTATCGGTTTGGCTCGAGGGCGGTGCTAGTCACATGACTAGTCGAACCGAAATGCGCGTCACCACAAAGACCACGTCGACCTACCGAACAGTGAATCAGAACTCACTACACCGCACTTTCGAAACGACCTCCATCCTCTCCCACTCTCTCCAAAATGGTACGACCTCACTCATCTGTTTCGTGCCTCAGCCCTGACAAAACTATTTGCATTAGGTGTCTTCCACGAGCACGGGCGAGCCCGTGCCCATCGAGACATCCCATGAAGACATGATCGTACGTCCGCGCGCGTCGCTTGCGAAGTGGACGCGGAGCTGAGGCTGAGTGACGCGTCTGGGGTGTCTAGCACGATGCGCAACTGGACTACTACGGCAAACGGCTCGCGACGTGCTCGTCCGACCGGACGGTGCGGGTGTTCGACGTTGTGGACGGAGAGACGACCAAGACGAGCGGGCAGGTGCTCAAAGGGTGCGAGAAGTCCCTCCCCCTCTCCCTCCATCTCTTTTGACCGAACGCACTGTGCAGGCACACAGGCCCGGTGTGGCAGGTCACCTGGGCGCACCCAAAGTTCGGGCACATCCTCGCATCGTGTTCGTACGACGGCAAGGTGATCATCTGGAAGGAGCAGCCCGCCCAGGGCCCCGCGCCCGCCGGCTGGGCGAAGATCAAGGAGCACACGCTGCACAAGGCGTCCGTCAACTCCGTGTCGTGGGCGCCGCACGAGCTCGGCGCGATCCTCGCCTGCGCGTCCTCGGACGGCACCATCTCCGTGCTCACGTTCAAGAGTGCGTTTTCAGACGTGCCCGCTGTGTGCTGATGACTGAACACGAGCGCAGACGACGGCCAGTGGGGCGCCGACGTCTTCGACGGGCACGCTATCGGCTGCAACGCCGTCTCCTGGGCGCCCGCCGTGCAGCCCGGCTCGCTGATCGCGCCACAACCGACCGCGACTATTCCGGGGCAGGTGCCCACGGCGCCGACCGGCGTGAAGCGCTTCGCGAGTGCGGGTTGCGACAACCTGGTGAAGATCTGGGGCTACCGCGACGACACGCAGGAGTGGTTCGAGGCGGAGGTGCTCGAGGGCCACACAGACTGGGTGCGCGACGTCGCATGGGCGCCGAATATCGGGCTGCCGAGGAGCTACATCGCTACTGCCTCTCAGGTGCGTTCTCACCCGTACCACTCGATTCTCCTTCGCTGCCGTGCTGACGAGCGTGTGTGGAATAGGACAAGACTGTGTTGATATGGACAAAAGACACCCCGACGTCGCCCTGGGTGAAGACCGCGCTCGACCCTTCCTCCGCGTCAGTTTCGCCGACATCGGGGGTGCCTGCGCCGGCGGGCAGGTTCCCCGACGTGGTGTGGCGTGTGTCTTGGAGCCTGGCGGGGAACATCTTGGCGGTGAGCTGCGGCGACGGGAAGGTGACGCTGTGGAAGGAGAACTTGAAGGGCGTGTGGGAGTGCGTGAGCGACATGACGAGCTAGGTGTATCATATGCTGTCTGGACTGTCTCCGTAGGGCTTTCTATACATTTCTCTCTGCTTGGTCCTTGGGGATGGATGACTGATTCGCTGGGAGAAGTGCGACTACGCCACGATCATTGACTCAATCCTTCTGTCAGGATCCGAAGGTCCACCTCAGGTTCAAATAATGCACATGGTTCTTTCTTCACTCTGTCCTGGGGCAGTGGGGCTGGTACGGACGTATGGGACCGGTTGCTGTTCGATCGTGAGTTCGCTGAAAGGGTTTCTTATAAGCCACGATCAAAGACAGCGCCAGTGTCGCCGTCTGATGGGCTGGTGTCCATGCAAGCTTTGGTTCATGTCAGCTGCTGGCCCGGAATGTGTCACCGAACGCCATCCATATAGCGAGTACTT
Organism: Fomitopsis serialis; assembly: GCF_022376445.1. Lineage (NCBI taxonomy): Eukaryota > Fungi > Basidiomycota > Agaricomycetes > Polyporales > Fomitopsidaceae > Fomitopsis > Fomitopsis serialis. The sequence continues at coordinate 305,614 of NW_025954987.1, read as the reverse complement.
ACGTCTTGCAGGGAGGCGGTGAGGCGGCCTCCCCGCCACAACGCTCAGCGCCCAGCGGCAACCTTGTTCGGCAGTGGGAGGCGGGAAGGCGCGGGAGGAGGCTGCGCACGCGCCAAATGCGGTCATCATTGGCAAAGGCTCCGCGCGAGTTCCTGAGGCAGATCCCTGTCTCGTCCTTATGTAAATACCACTTTTGAAGCTAAGGCAGCGGGCTGCTTCACTCCTCCCGTTCCGAGTCCCTCGCACCAGTCGGATCTGCAGCTCCTTTTGTCTCAGAACCTGTCGCCGTTGTTGTGACAGTGCTTCTGTTCACCGCTAGCACCGCCGCCTATTGGTCGATCTATTCCTATACAGACGTCAAGTCCGCTTTATATTGCGATCCCAACCACCAGCCTCACTAGCGCATCCGGCCCCTAATTCCTCTCTTCTTCACCACCAAGTGTTCTGTTCCACATCATGGCAAGCTGGTATGTGCACGCCGACTGTGGCGTCGAGAATGCCGAGAGCTGATGCGGCCGCTACCGACAGGATTGATTTTATCTCCCTCGCCTTGGCAAGTCGTTCATATGCTTTAAAACTCTGATAGTCAGTGCTAAACGATCATGTAGACGCTCTCCATTGCTGCAGCGGTTCTGTATGGCTTGATTTATGTCGGGAAAGCGACGTCACAGGCTGCGGAGGCGACGAAAGCATCGTGAGTGGCTCTTATGTCGGTCTTGGCCCCCTCGCTTAGCACCCTCCCCGTCCACCCCAGCCTGAAGAACAGAGGCGTGAACCTGTCGAAGGAGGGTGTGTCTATCAAAACAAACAAGCGATGGGACCGGGATAATTACCTCGATGCTACACAACGGTGCGTTGCCCTCGCTCCTCGTCTACTCGCTTCCCCTCACTCCCCTTCCACCTGCCTCCTCGGCCTCAGTGGTTTCGTGAAAGCATACAGCAACGCGAGCTTTGGTCCTGGCCCCGGCGCAGGCGTTCGCTCCCACTCCGCTTCATCTATCCGCTCCCAGAACCACAACGGCGAAGGGCGGGATCGGCATGGGACGGTGCCGAGCGGCGAGTCGCACGCATTCGCGATGAAGAAGACTCCGAGCGTGCGGTGAGCCGGTAACTTTGTATGTGGGCTGCGTACGCGCGCAGAGGATAGGGTATCGGTGGATTGTAGTCATATTTGCAAGACGAATGCATGGTTCTTTGACTTATAGCACTATTTATCCTATCCGTTGTTGTATGAACCCGGCGACCAATGTACTTCATACACCTGTTATACGTTTCGTGCCGCGAGGACCCCCGAGTCGCTCAGTTCTCTCGGACTTCCGTCCCTGTCCAATAAGGTCGTACGCTTCGCAAGTACACATCCAGCTGGTGACCTGGTAATCCATCCAACGCAGGTCTACTCTAGTCTCACAGAACATCGCTGCCCCATCTTACACCGGCGTCAGCTCTATCTCCTCCACCCCCACCCCGTCCTTCCCCTCCCCGCTCCCGCGTCCCGCGCGCACACGGGCCGTCGCCCCCGTCCCCGCCGACATCGGAGACCCGGCGACGGGCGACCTCCCATCCTCTACGTCCGCCTCCGCCTTCGTCCGCTCCGACTCCGTCGACGGACTCCACGCCCTCTCGCCCTCGCCCGTCCCCGTCCCCGTCCCCGCCGCCTCACCCGCGTCGCCGACGGAAGAGGCGAACCCCGTCCAGAGCGCCCCGTCCATGTCCATGAACGTCCCCGTCCCCGTCCCTCCGCCCACCGTCGTGCCGGCGGACGCGCCCGCCGGGGCGAACTGCAGCGTGCGCATGTCGGGCGGGGCGGAGGAGAGGGCGAAGGAGAGCGAGCCGGTGTCGGGGGAGGCCGTGGACGAGGACGTGGAGCCGAGGTGGACGTCGATGTCTTTGAGGTCGTTGGCGCGCCGGAGGTTGAGGAGGAAGCGCGAGGTGAGGAGGGCGGGGATCCTGGTCCGGGAGGGAAGGTCACGTCAGGATAGGGCGGGAGGAGAGGGGAAGGGGGGCGACGCACGGGCTGAGGAAGACCGTCACGTAGACGACGTTCTACGAGCGGCAACGACGTGAGGACCTACATCCTTAGAGGCAGAGGTGCCGCGGTGGCTAACGTACCCCGTCATAGAACACGACAACGGCGTGCACGACGTTCAGCACGAGGATCGCCCTGCGCCGACGCCGCCCCATCAATCTCCACGTCCTCAGCACAAGCACAGGGTGGACATGGGACGCACACGAAGTAGACTGTGCCGTCGCGCAGGAGGAGCGTCGCGAGGGACGCGCGCATATGCAGTCGGTCTGCCTCCCGTTTCAGCGCGTACGTCCGCCACCAGGTCACGGTGATGACAAGCAGGTCGGAGACGATCGAGCAGACGCGCGTGGCGGTTGTCACTGGGGATGAGCGTCAGAACGGACGGGAGGAGCGAAGGCCATATGCGATTGGGGGAAGGGGGTGCTTACGTCTGGGAAAGGAGCACGTCAGTGAGTGTTGGGGCGCGGGGAGTTCCAGGTGCAGCACTTACTTCCAGTGCTCAGACTTGCTGTCATACGTGTCGTACGTGCACACGGGTAGAGGTCCGACGTAGACCAGGTAGCCGAGCGACGCCTGGACGGCGTTTGCCTGCACACACAATGCATGTCATTAGTATCAGTGTAACGCCCGCCGTACGACGCATAGACTCACGATATTGGACGCGACGGCGACCACGCCCGTCAGGAGGGTCGCGACGGCGAAGTGCCATTTGCGGCCCGCGATGGCGTAAACCCGGAGGGTCGAGAATACTGTGCATTAATGGTGAGTACGATGGCTGGGTGGAGGAGCCCGGAGGGGCGACGCACTGGGGGTGATAGCGTACAGCAGGATAGTTACGATAGTGTATAGCATGATTATGGCCGCACATCTGCAAAGACACTCGATCAGCTTCATTTTGCTCTTTTCTGCCGATGTGCTAAAATGTCTGACCCCTATGGCAGGCGAGATCACAGGCGTAAGCGATGTTGGCGGTAATGGGGCACCGAGAGATACCATACTATGTTAGTCGTCCATGGGAACACCCCGACTATGTTGACGACCCCGTACATAAACACGATGTAGCGATTCAGCAGAAAGATGAGGCTGGACATCGAGAGTTTTCGTCGCCATACCAGGCGGATCTCATCCGGAAGCGTAATGATGTGTTCGCAGAAAATCAACACTGGCAGCGCATCAGTCCCGCTGCAGACTTGGAGCAGAACAACAACACACACCGCAAGTTGCGAGCTCGCAATAATTGGTTATGAAACTACAGAGGTTGGAAAGTAGTGGATCCGTCAGCAGTCCGAGTCTCGGCCCGGGGAGTCATCAACTTGAAATCCATACGTCGGATACGTACTTGGATTCGAGCAGAGCAACGATCTCCTGCTCTTCCGACGCCATCTTTTGCTCACCAGCTCAGACAATCGTGTCGAGGCAAGACTGTACAGGGAGAGGGTACCATACTAGAAGGCTGAACTCGGAACTCGGGCGGCCCGCGTCAGTCCACACCCCCTCGGAGCAGAGAATTCACCGGGAATTCACTCCTCGGAAGTGCCAAGTGCCTCGAGACTTGAGTGCGCTGAAACTTTGAGTGACAGCGGGTCGCCAAACCTGCACACTAGGGGCTGCATCAACAGCGTGCACGCGGCGCGTGGGCGCTCGAGCGATCCTCTCGAAGGTACTTATCGGCGACGCGCTCAGGTGAACCAACAGCACCGTATATATCTCTGCCGAAGTGCGTAGACAAAAACGACAATCTCGGGAGATGATGAGTACGACTCGGCCTGCTATCAATGAGGAACGACTCGCCTTGGTAAGTGAGGAATGTTTTCCGTGGCGTCTAACGTCGGTTGTCCAGGGTTAGACCCGGAGGATTAGCATGGGATCGCGGCTTGTGTGCCGCCCATAACGCAGATCGGCGTTGTCCTGGCTGAGTAATAGCAGATGAGCCGGGGCGCTTTCGGTGTGTATGGATCTTCGATGATCCCTGGTCAGCTCAAGCCTACAACAGACTTCGATTGGCAGTCCCAGTCGACAGACTGTAGGATACATGTATAATAGTGTCCGCTCATGATAGAGACGATCGCACGGATTAGGAGAGGGTGGATGCTGTCTCGTAGTCGGTGAGAACGTCCGGGGTGAATGGACAGGCATGACGCACCAGTCCAGCGGTGGATAGTCATCAGGGCATATGTTGTCCATGGCGAAGGGATATGTTTAGGGAGCAGGTTCGCCCTCCAGCTTCATCTGATAAGAGGAAGGAGGCTGTTGTGCCGTTGTTCTCGTTGAAGTGCGACTAGACATCCACTCCGCTTTGTAGGACGGTGGCCTGACTCTGGGATGACGGTCTGCATTCTCTGCTGGGACTGCAACCGATCGTTCTGTCGTGAGCTGGTTTGGCAGAGAATTATCCGCAGGTTGCTCCCTGTCGAGAGACAATTAGCTTGGCACATGGAGTAATAAGCGGGTGATACGTACGCATGGGTGCTTTGGCACGCGGGCGAGGCAAGGTCAGTGTAAGTCTTCATGACTGCGATAGAGCATGATTAGACCTTGACGCGTCGTTGAAGAAGACATCGGTACGCACAGGGTGTGACTTCAAGTTCTGGAGTCATCAGCTCACGCTCTCCACCTATCACCACGATGTCCGGGTCGATCAGATCGATTCCGGGAACCCTGACAGGGGAATGGCGAGCTGCGCGTTTGTATCGGTATTCTCGGTAGAGCGGTGTGGAAGGCTTCTCCATCGAGTACTCGATTCTCCGTCTCCGACGGCGCTGTCGCAGGGCCACGGCGGTGGCCCAGAAAATGAGGACGCTCGCGACACATCCGAGCTGTTGAGTTCGGTGTGAGTCGGAATATCGTAGCACGGTAAGGAGGGGTCATACCACAATGCCAACGATATCGCCCGTGTTGAGGCGCTGCCGTCCAGACGTTGCGCTGCCGGAACTGATGGGTGGAGTGCCGGATGGGTCTGCACTTGCTAGTGAGGTTGAACGTCCACTTGTCGCCGAGCTCGAGCTCACACTTCAAAGTGATGACGATACTCATCAGCATCGTTGGTCTGCCCTTTGAGAACAAAATGGACGTGCATTCGGACAGCGCTGTGCAGGACGACTTGGCCGATGTCGCAGGTCTTGTTGCGCTCGGCGTTTGTCATCGTCACCGTGTAGTTCTTCGTCTCGTCCAGACCCGTCGCCAGGAACTTCAGCGCGTCCAGGACCTCGAACGCCGTCGACGCGTTGTACTGGGCAGTTGGGGGGAGGTTATCCGGAAGGGGGTCCACGCTGATGTTGTACTCGCCGTAGGCGGGCGCAGTCGTTCCGTAGATAGCGAAGCTCACGCTGGATTGGACCGTGAACGTGATCGAGTCTCCGATGTTGCTGGTACGAAGGATGCTTTGGGAGCCATCGAGGATGAGGGAGGACCAAAAGCTCCTGGAGTTGGTCTGGAAGAAAGGATTGACTTGATTTGCTCCGGATCCCGTCGCTGCAGACTGGTTGTGTGACTGCAATGATGACCTGGATAACACGGATATGAGCCCTGTACGACGTGAGCTGTGAGGCTGGCAAGCTACTCACCCAGCATCTCCCATGCCCACGGTGATCGTCGCGCCCGAGATGGTCACCGGTCCTTTGCTGACGGAGAGGGCGAGCGTGTAAGAACCGTAAGAGAGGCCTGCCTCGCTGAAGAGGACGCCTTCGGTCCCGTTCGCCTCGTCGCCGAACCAAACCATCTCGCTCCAGCTACGTATGATCCCGTAGCTAGAGCTCGCGCTCGCTCTTCCGTAGAGCCAGATGGAGGTGCCTGTCCATTGGATCTCGACAGTTGCACCAGATAAATTGGTCGTGTAGGAGGTATCCTAGATGGCGACAACAACGTCAGTATCGATCCGCCGTACAACCAGTATGTTATAGGGACTCACTGCCACCAAGCTAGGATTGGTGAGTGTCCACGCCTCCAGCGCGTTCACAGCTCCGGCTGCGCGGGAAGGCGTGTAGGTGAAAAGAGGGGACTTCCCGTCGATGGACGTATTATAGAACTGGTATGAATCCATAGTGTTTCGCCGGGTATCGCGTTGGGGTGGAGGTATCCGCGGAGAATGCCCACTCCCCGATCGGGGCCTGGTGGGGGTTCGTTCAGACGATGCCAGGGAGCATCCTCCCTCGCGCGACCCGCTTCTTATCTCGTAACGGCCGCGTTGTACCGGTCATGTGTTGGAGAAGGGACCCACAAACTGCCACTGGGTCAGCTTCTGCGGTGCGATGCTCAGTAGTCGTACACTGCCAACGTGATCGGGGAACTTGTATCTCCTCTGTCTGAGGAACGGCAGCGTCCTTTGGAGGTTATGGACATGCCACACGATTACCCTGAGCGCATTTCAGTATGAGCCATCCTAGCACGCAAACATGGGAATACAGTACTGACCACGTCCTGTCCTCAGGTCCATTGCGAGCAGCGCGCTTGATCATGATAACGGATCGGTACGACCCGTGAACCTGATACCGCGAACCCTTGTCCGTGTCCGAAGAAGACGAATGAGCTGTGAACATATGGCGACATGCAGTTGGTCTAGACCGATCACAAGGAGTCGCTGACTTGGACCTCGCAGGGCAGCGATAACTGCAAACGTTTCCCTACGGCACCGTGTCCGACCGGTCGAGGCCTGGCATACCACAATTTTTGACTTAGGGGTGCCAGTGCCAAAGGGATACATGCGAGCACTCCTGCGAGTTGACATCCGACAACGAGGGCCGAAACTTTTATTTGCCGTCGTCGACCACGACGATCTATGGAGGCATTACAACCGGTCGCGAATTCCCTCCCAAAATTGCACGGCGAGAAGGGTACGTTCCAGTGGTGGACCCAGCTAGTTGCAGCAGACAGTAACTGAGAGGCTCAGGGATAGTTTGAAGAGTACAGGGCTTGGAGGTGACATATACTCTGGGTGTATTGGCAGGATTGCGAGAGACTGTTGATTGGATCCTATGCGGCAGCTCCCTCAGCCCAGAGCAACCTGCAGACCGTAGGTCACCACAGAGCAAGGGGCGTCCAAAACTCTAATTCACTGCATCGACCAGCCCTACGGCGCGCGATCGTGACTAAATGGAATCCCCTCCTCCTCCTCCTCCTCCTGAAAAGTGCGAGGCAGGACCCCGGAAACGAGACCCCAACCAACCACTTTTAGCGCCCACAGCCCGCGAGGTGAAGAAAACAGAAAACACTCGCAACCACCTGGTAACAATCATAGGTGCTAGCTAGAAGGGAAACAATGGATGTTGACTCATTCTGGATGTATTGCCAGGTATTGCCTTACCTCTTGCTGAAGGGAAACCAACGAAGCCAAAAGAGATGCGCTAGTTCGGGCTCACCAGAGTGACCGAGGCTGGAGGCGTGTCGAGGCTGACTAAGAATGCTGGTCGTGTTTCTCATCACGTGCGACAGCTGTCCGGTCTGTCTCCACTGAAGAAGCCGTCTCATTCTTGACATTCGTACTTTTCACATCCATTATTAGTGCAGCAGGGATGCGGCCTGACAACTTTTCCAATCATCGCGGGATGCTGAACAACGGTAGGTGGAAAAGTGGGCGGAAAAGTGGGCGCGGGTGTATTTTCTGGACCCCTGGCACTCGCCCGGGGTTGGGTCGGGGGTGGTCGGTTCAGTGAATTACTTAGAGTTTTGGACGCCCCTTGCCACAGAGTAAGTAAGTATGGTCAGAGTTTAGTAAGTTAAGTACCGAGGATTTATCGCCACGTGGAGGGTGCCCAGAGCTCGACGCACGTGCATGAGTCCCGCCCGATCCGAGTTCCTGAGATCGATCATATGTACCCCCGCATGACATCACACCAGTTGTGTCAGTCCGCTCGATCAGTCCCGGAGTCGAGCGTACGTCCTCCATCTGAGTCAACCGTGACCATGACAATCAGTCCCCCTACTACTCAGGTCGAGATAAATATCGTAGGTCAACCGCTGGCATACTGCAATATTGAGATAATATAAGTAACACAGTAGGTCCCCCATGTCTGGTTGCCTTCCTCATTATCACAGTGCGACGGTGGGTGGGTTCCGTCGAGGCGTGTCACCAGGTGCAGGTGGAAGGCCGAAGTTTGCCATAAGAACTCGGAGAGTTGGCCGTCCGTGCCTCTGATACAGACAACTCACAAAAATCCGAGTGTCAACTTCATGGACGCATGTACGCGCCTACCAAACTGCGGCCGACATGACATCAAGCATAAGACTGTGGCGCGCTTTCTCAACTCTAAGAGTCTCCTTAGATGAGTGGATGCACTGAAACAGCCGGCATGACCAGCATTGCGCACGTCCGAAGACCCGCATGACGACCGCAAACCCGTCGGCGGCCGTCGCGCACGCCCCTCGCATCATCAAATCGCCCGGTGCTTTCGCCCTTCGGGTTCCCGATGGGTATGCAAGGATCGCCAGGGTCAAGGGTCGTTATATGCGCCGTGCCCGACGAATGCTGATTGTGGCTGCGTGTCATGCACAGCACAGCGCTTCGTGGGCGTAGTGCGCCCGAGGACTCTTCCCCATGGGCACACGAAGACCGCGAAGACGCTGCTTCCGATAACGTCCTGGTGGGCTCTTATGAGAGGTGCGTTCTAAACACGAAGGTGTGGCGCTAATCGATCCACTTACCTCAGTCCGCTCAACTTCTCGAGTTCCTGATAGGTCTGACAAGCGTGCAGCGCCAGCAGTTGAGCAGAGAAGACTGAGCGAACGGAGAACGTAGACAGCCGCCAACGTTGACCGTGGGTCAGGGACCTGGATATGTCATCCCGACCAGCGCGGAGTAGGCGCGCGTCCCGGCGGCGGACAGAAGGTTGACGCGCCCGTAGATGCTCTCCATGGAGGTCATCGAGGCCCAATTCACAAGGGGGTGCGTTGTGTTGCTCCTTGCAGTCAAACAAGCAGGAACCAAACGCTGTTGGCATCCAACCACATACATAGCGTTCAAGCTTTGTCTCGCACCACGCAATTGGAACCTAGCTGCGAGCATCCATGCACATGAGCCAACGTACTTATATTTTGAATGCTTGACCAGGAATACCAGGCCAACTTCTACACGCCGCTCGGTCAGGAGCTGATTCGGCGATACAGCGCCTCAAGATACGTGTCTACCAGATGTCATCTCAGGGCGTTGGCGCCACTGAGATTCTCGTGGGTTGCAGGTAAGCCTCGAGGCCGACACAGTCTGTATATGACTCTGGCGTTGGATACTCACGAACAAGCCGGGACAAGCACAACATCACGGACTGGGCCATACCTTACAGTGGGCAAAAGACGCTTGCCGGCTTTGATGGTCTGCAACGGAGAATAACAGTGGGCCAACTCGTCAAAAGGGGATTGCCTGAGAGGGGAATGTGACCGTCTGTTGAGTGGATGAAAGCAATCCCGAGAAGATAGAACACGTCAAGAGAGAGCCAGCAGCTCATTCAGTTCTGCATCGTGTTCGCGTGAATCGTTCACCAGGAGCGACGAGAAGAGCCTCTCGGCCCCGGCATACCTTGTAGGACTTCAGCCCCGGGGGCTTAAACGATTACTGCGAACCAAGGGGATAATGGAAGGTCCTTTCATTATGACAGCCGGCCGGCCAATTCCATATCGCTAGACCCCGAGTGTCGATGTGCGCACAGGCGGAGCGTGTTGGTTCTGGTAAGTATCTCTGGGGTGGCGTTCTCAGATCAGGATTTTATCATATCGACGAATGTCGAAGGCGAGCTAGACCGAGGTTTGTGGGCGAGGTGCGGGTCGCTCGACGCGGAGGTCAGACAAGGGCCCGACGACCTCCACGCGTTTTCGGGAAGGGGTAGCAATATGTAATTTAATAGCTGGAATCCGGGGTGCAGTGATGTCCGTGGCAAGCGGAGCGGGTCGAGGATGCGCGGTCCCGAAGACCCATCAGGATCCATGAAGTGGCAGGCCGCAGAAGCGAGGCACGGAGGGGACGCAACTGGCTCGGAGGTGTGGCCGACTGGGGCAGCGCCAGAGAGATCCGTTGAGGCAGTATGTTTGGGCGCGGAGGCGACGGTGAGTGGAGGAGGCAGCCCTCGGAAGCGCCTGGTGGATGAGCACGGGGACGCCGGATAAGGCAAGGCTGGGTGCGGGCGAAGAGGAGGCGTGCGGGCGCGGGAGCGTGAGCACATCCCAACCTTGTCTGTTGGGATCGTGACTGCTTCACCGGAACGCTCGATGGGAGTATTTATGATGCTCGGCCCTACCGTTCTTCCTCACTGCTATATCTCCCCTGTCGTGCCCAACCACCCCGCATCCCTGGCAGCACACAGACATGTCCCGCAAAGCCCCCTCCCGCTTCACATCCTCATCGTCGGCTGCGGTCTCGGTGGCCTCGCCGCCGCGCACTGTCTCGCGCAGGCGGGGCACAAGATCACCCTCTTCGAGTCTGCGCCGGCCATAGGGGAGGTCGGCGCGGGCATCCAGGTCTCGCCTAACATCACCCGCCTCCTCATCCGCTGGGGACTCGCCGAGGAGCTCAGGAAGGTCTCCGTCAAACCCGAGGCCCTCACCTTCCGCAGGTACAGCACCGGCGAGATGGTCGCGTACACACGCTGGATGGAGCGCATGGACGCCTTCGGTGCGCCGTACTACCACATCCACCGCGCCGACTTCCACAAGCTCCTGTACGACCTCGCCGAGAAGGAGATGGACCTCCGCCTCAACTCGACCGTCGTCGACTGCGACCCGGAGGCGCCCTCGCTGACCCTCGCGTCGGGCGAGGTCATCCACGGCGATCTCATCATCGGTGCGGACGGCATCAAGAGCCGCATTCAGAAAGCCGTCCTCGGTCGCGAGAACCCCGCGCACCCGACCGGCGACGCCGCGTACCGCGCGACGATCCCCGCCGCGGCCCTGCTCGCCGACCCCGAGCTCGCGTCGTTCGTCAAGACGCCAGAGATGACGGGCTGGATGGGCCCCGGGCGGCACATCATGGGGTACCTCGTCGTGAGTACTGCGTTCACACAGTCGCGCTTGGCATGTGGTGCTGACACGCGCGCTCTCAGCGCGGGGGCGAGCTGTACAACCTCGTCATGCTGCACCCGGACGATGGCTCGGTCGAGTCGTGGACCGCAGAGGGCAGCGCAGAAAAGATGCGCGCTGATTTCGCCGATTTTGAGCCTCGGTATGACTTTTGTCTGCGCGTGTAGACAATACGTTGACGGTGCCCTGCAGGATCCAGAGGCTGCTGAAGACGGTCGACACGACCCTGAAGTGGCGTCTGATGGATCGCAAGCCCCTGGACACATGGGTCCATCCCGCGGGTCGTGTCGCTCTCCTAGGAGATGCGTGTCATCCCATGCTGGTGTGTATCGTCATCATCATTCGCGCTTCCCCGGCCTGACATTCGCACCCTCAGCCGTACCGTGCACAAGGCGCCGCCATGGCCATCGAGGACGCCGCCGTGCTCGGCAACCTGCTCACGCGCATATCCGACATTTCCCAGCTGAAGCCGCTCCTGTACGCCTACGAGTCGCTGCGCCTCTCGCGCACCGCGGCCACGCAGGCCTCGTCCCGCCTGAACCAGACGATCTTCCACCTGCCCGACGGGCCGGAGCAGGAGGCGCGCGACTTCCAGATGCGCAAGGCCATGGAGGCCGAGCTCGCGCTGCTGGAGCGCCAGCGCCGCGGGGAGGTCATCACGGAGGGCGAGATGATGGAGGGCAACCCGAACCAGTGGGCGGACCGCAAGAAGAACGAGGCGCAGTTCGGGTACGACGCGGACGAGGTCGCCGACCGGTGGTGGCGCGAGGTCGGCGAGCGCGAGATTGGCCCGCTGGCGCACGGTGGTGTCGTGCAGAGCGGACGGCTGTGAGTGCTAGGCACCCCCGCGTTGGCTCGCGCTTGTCCTATTCATCTAGGCCATTATCTCTGTTGCATGTTTTGGTCATGTCATTGTTTGCTTTCTTTTGCAGGTACTCGATGGATGTACAGATCATTGGCTGTGTAGAATATCAAGTGTACATGCATGCTGTATTATAGCAAGTTCTGTACATGTCTCGGAAACATAGAGGTCTTTGGCTGCACGTTCCTCTTGCCAAGAGGCCATTCGTTGTTGATACTTCTCAAAGTGCTCTTGGCGGACCTGGACCAGAATAAACACAACGTCTGCAGAACAAGGCACAGAAGCTCGAGAACTGATCGCATTGCTGCTTCCATCGTGCTCGGATGCGAATCGACCACGTACCTTTGCCAGAGTTCGATGGGCCGTCGATGTCAGGCAGCTAGTCGAGTCAACAACTCGCAAAGAGAGGAGTAACAGACAGAAGGGATCGAGACGTGCGATCGACTTGCAGGTGTGCCTCATAGGTGTTTGTGCATAGTTGCAGGGCAGCTCTCGAACGCCAAGCACGGAGAGAAGATTCGCTATTACAACTAAATATAACAGTGTTCAGAATCATTGACCAAGGCAGGCTTCTCGGAGAACACTTTCATGAGGACCAGACCGAGCCAAGTCTTTTAGCAATACAAAGTTACCGTCCCTTGGTTCCTTGACTTCTTCCGCCACACGCTGAGTCAAACTTGAGTTTAATGCGAAAGCAGTATATGAACTGCGCAAAGCTCACTCAATTGATAGATTGGCATCGCCGGCGCGACGCCCCTAAACACTGTCTCATGCAACTCGCCACTGCCAAAACGGCCCTACGATCAAGCATCTTCGTTCAGAGACGTTGATACCGCGAACGAAGCCCACTCACCAAGCGGGTCCGCCATCCCATGCTGTGCGCCCGTCCACATGCCCAGGATGCCAGCGTCGGAGCCGACAGCACCGATCTGTATCCCTTCAGAAGCCCACAAATCTGTATCGTGATCGTCTTCTTCTGAGCTTGTCTGAAGGCGCAGCACACATATCAGTGATATCAGGCCGGCAAACGAGACTTGTACTTACGAGGCTCCACCGCACCTGCCCCGTAGGCAGCATGCTGACCGTGCCATGCAATCTCCGGATATCGTCTGCAGTGCCGTCCTCGTGTCCCTCGAAGTCCTGTCCGCCCATCTCGCCTTCGACTAGGATCGTGGGTCGGTCTGGATACGCGGCGACCGACGGGGCATCGTAGCCTACGACGCGAAGGCGCACGGGGACTACGATCTTGCATTCGTTCAAGCCGGGGTCGTCAAACCCGTCGTAGTGCTTTATGTACGCATGTCAAGGGGCGCTCTTCGGGGAGGATCGTTGTGCTTACGTTGTGGTCTAACGCTCAGGTGGTTTGAGCGACATAGTCATGGTTCTTGGCAAAGATTGTACTCACGCTGGAGGTCGGCGTAGTCAAGCCATAAGACAGCTCGTCTGCGATGCGAGGATCGTGACTGCAATTTTCTGCAAGCAACGTGGCTCACTCACCTCCACACTCCCTGTACGCCCGCCCAGTCTCGATAATGTTGATTGTCACGAGAACCCTCTGAAATCACCTTTGCTTGACTATCTGCGTCATCCCTCGATTCATCGCCATGTACGAAGCAGAGTTGGTCAAGATGTGCACGGTTGACCCACACCTCCCTCCACATGTTCCAGTCAAGGAAGTCGGCGATCCTGAAGTTCTCGAGGTCGTCAAAGTTGCTCTGGACCAGTATGCGCGCCGCTGCGAGCCAAGCCCAGTCCGGGTTGAGTTGCTCCGCCGACGGTATGACACGCTTCCTTTTCCGCGACTGGACTGGGGGTTCCACTAGGGGTGGCTCTCCGTCGTCGTCGTCGGATGCGTCGACGGAATGCGAGGACGTGGTGTCGCCATTGTCCGGGAAATAGTCTGGATCACTGGCAGACTCGGAGTCGGATAGTTCCCGCAGAAACATCTGACGAAGTTCGCGGGGCGGACCGCCCTGATTGGGTATATTGTCTTTCAGGACGGGTTCGTCTTCAGTTGTCGGCGCGACCGGGAGGTATGGACCCCAGTGCCGACGCCGGCTGAGATACCCCATCCTGTAGACGAGCTCCCTCGCGCGGTGGTGCGCTCGCAGTCTCTGCGCGTCGGCGGACATGTCCATGTCCGAGACCCCGGAGGGGTGTGGTTCCGTACGAGAGTGGCCCGACGAAGACGACGCCAGGCGGCTAGTTCGCTCTTCGATGAGGTTGCGGACCGGTATGAACCCTGCGCAGGCTATGAGCTCGCCCAGTGCGAGCGATTCGGGCGTGCTGTCCCATAGCGAGTCTCGCGAGTTCGCCGAGATCTTGGTGATGAGCGGCGCGGGGAGACCGCGCTCCAAGACCGACCGCAGCCAAGGGACGTTCAGGGACTCCGAGTAGCCTCGCAGGCGTTCTGCGAAATCGGGGGTGTTCTGGTAAGCGTAGGACAGGGACCGCTTGTGCATGATTCCCTCCCACTCGACGGGGTCAGTCCGTCGCACGTCTTGATTGGGTAGATAATGGCCATGTTCGTCTGGAGCGGTGCTCTTGATGACGGACAGCAGCGCGTTCAACATCCTCAGGCTGCTGTTCGTGTCGTAGGTGGGAGTGAGGTCTACGACGGAGGTAGCAGTAGTGCGCGACCGAAGCGTGTATATCTTCTGCACACGCAGCGGTCGGACGTGCCGCTTGAGGAAGGACGCCGCCCAGATTCGTTCTCGAAATTGGCCACACCAGTCGAAGCCATCTAAGGCCCGCTGTACATCACTACACTGTCAGGATCAAGAGCGCAGGCCACTTACTAAAGTCATAGTATGCAAGCCGTCGAGGGTCATCGAATGTACTGAGGAATATCGCTCGCCAGAGGTGGTGATCGGCCGCGTCGTAGATCAGAGTATGAAAGGCGCGGCAGGTCTGCGACAGTGCTCCTATCGCTGAGGGGAACCCACCGGACGCGGCGTTCACCAGAATGATCTCGACCACTTCGGCAGGCAAAGAGGAAATTGAGGCCCTCATGTTCTCAATATCGCATGACACCGGCGTGACCTCAGTGGCAGGGTCCGTGGCAGGGCGTTCCGAGTCCTTGATCGAACCCGAGTCTGCACCGTGACCGCTGGTAGCAAAACAATGAGTCAGTCGACACTTGTTTGTAGGAACCTGCAGGATAGCAGGAGGGTATTGCACACGGAGGGGTGTCCTTGCTCTGGCGTCCGTTCATATACTTGTTCACGGCCGCGGAGGAGACTTGGAAAGACGGAACAAAAGGCGGAATACGCCACCGCCACCCACCAATCACCGCCCGCAAATCCCCTCACGTGATTGTTCATTGGAGTACGGGATTCGCGGGACGACTTCTACCATCTACGTTCGGCTGCCGTGCATTGTACTGACGAGTCGTGGCGCTGCCAGTGCCGGTACTTGAGAGTAGGAACACGGCAATATTACAATCTTGCATCTCATCGATACAAATACACATCATCGCATCTTCGACCAATGACTACCGCTAGTATCAGTTCAAGTGTGCGTTGTTCTCGTCCACCATGGTCTTCACGAGTTTCGCAATCTCGACCGAGCCCTTGAAAGTGAACGTTGTAAGTTTCGAGTGCTTAGAAGTAGTCGGAGCGGACGAACCGGAGTGTCGGAGTGGCAGCAAATGGATACGTCCTTAACGCCGGTGCCCAAAGGCAAGAAGGTACCATCCTTGGCCGTGATAAGACCTTCGGAGAGCATTTTCGAGACCTACGTGTGCATGTCAATCGTCCTGGCCCTATAACACGCGGACGTAGATGAAGCGTACCCGGGCTGTGACGACATCGAGTGTGATGGGATCGTGTTTTCTGTTTCGTTGGGTCAGATTATTGAGCAGAACTGTCCACAGCGTTCGAGACCAACTTGGTTATCAGGAGTTTGCCATCTGGGGCGTACTCCATATCAGCATACCACTCTGTGATGCTGTCTGTCAGTGCTGTCCGGTTCAGCACGCAAGGCGATGGAAATTACCGGTGATGAATGGGACGCCGAGCTCTTCGCAGGCAGTCTGGTGACATGTCCCAGCGAGGCCCATATAAGCGACTCCGAACGTCTTGGCCACTCCGACCGCTGCGCGAGCGAGATCCATGTTACGGGCGGTCATGCCATAGACAGCTCCGTGGGGTTTGATCTTGTATGCGGAAGTTCAGCGAGCGATCATGTACAAGCACGAGATATATATAGCTTACATGATACATATCCACGCTATGGAGCTTCAGGAAACCTGTGAGTGCGCCAACTTGGTAGATGAAGCACGACGCGAGCTCTTCCTAATGGCTGCCAATCAGCACTGTCGTGACGGAACAGTCGTGCACCACGTACGGGCTCAATGACCATCTCACGCCTACCCCATCCTTGCCTGTCAGGCAGCGATGGGTGCGCGCCGACAAGGACGCCGTTCTCCTTGGCTAGGAGAACGGTCTTGTTCATATGTTGAAATCCCTTGATAAGTGGGTCAACCGACGGATATACGTAAGTTCTCAAAGGACTCACGATGCATGAAATCCACAAGCAACGTTAGCCATATGGATCGTCTTCATGAGGGACTCATCATCTCCCTGTCAAGTACCTGTAAGCAACCGGCAATGATGCTTAAGATTCGGCACTATGGCAGCTCACTATAGTGTAGAGGGCAAAACCCTTAAATTCACCACCGTCAGCTTACTTCCGCATGAGCAATATCGGTATGCAAGGTTGCGCAATCGTCTGGCCCATGAATGCATACAGGCTGAAGCCATTTCGTCAATGAATGAGGTCAAGCGTAACGGGCAGTCCGGCGTCTACGATCTCATCTTTACCGACTACCACGACCTCCAAGGATATCCAGTATGCGAGCGGGTGCTGCTGCAGCACAGTCTAGTCTTTCGCGCTGTCATCAGACGACTCTGTGTTTCAACTCCTGTATATCTCTGCATCGAGGACTTCAATCACCGCGCAACCAGGCGATATGCTCACCTCTCCCATATCGCAGTTCACAGTCGCGCGCATTCTGGCGTGTTGTAGATGACAGGGAACAGTGACTTGGACACGGCCAGGAGAGCGATAGTCGATGAAGGGACAGCAGTGCGAGGAGCCTACGGGCTGTTCACTTAAGCGTTCTCGTGCGTATCTCAGGCTCTACTCCCATGGACGCTTCTCTCGAGGCAATCTCGAGGTATCCATCCCGTCTCGATAGGCTGAACGTGAACCGTAATTTCGCGTCCCATATATGTGTGCTCACATGAGGGCGATCTAGAGATATCGCGGGTTGTCCCTCTGATAGCCTGGTCTCCTATCATTCCACAAGCAGCGTCATGGAGCGCGTCGGTCTGCCTATAAGCTGGGCACCTGGTGCACGGAAGGCCGAACCCTAGCGCGCGTCCGACTCGCATCCGCGCACGATGACCTCGTCCTTCCAGCAACAGAAGCTACTCGTCGCCAACGCGGCGAGATCGCCGTGCGCGTCCTCCGCACGGCGAAACGCCTGCATATACCGACCGTCGCCATCTACACTCGCACGGACGCGACCTCGCCCCATGTCCTGCTTGCCGACGAGGCGGTCGCGCTGCGTCCGGACGACCCGGACCCTGTCTCCAATTCGCGAGGGTACTTGGACGCGGAGGCGATCGTAGAGATATGCAAGGAGCGCAGCGTAACGCTGGTGCATCCTGGGTACGGATTTCTCTCTGAGAACACTCACTTCGCAAGCTTGCTTCAGGATGCGGGTATGACATTCCTTGGTCCTCGGCCGGAGACGATCCAGGCCATGGGCCTCAAACATGAGGCGAAGGCTTTGGCAATCGAGGTGAATGTGCCTTTGGTACCCGGGTCTGACGGACTTCTGGAGACCGAGGACGAAGCGGTGGAGGTTGCTTACAAGATCGGCTATCCTGTTATGCTCAAGTCAACAGCTGGTGGTGGAGGCATGGGTTTGGCGATTTGCCGCACTGCAGACGAGCTGCGAATGAGGTTTCATTCGACGCAAGAACGCGCAACTGTGAGCCGTGCGGTAGACTGCGTCTCGAGCTGTGAAATCATGTCTATGTGTCTGTGCAGTCATTGTTCAAGCATGGGGGTGTGTTCCTGGAAAGGTACTACCCCCACGCACGGCACATCGAAATCCAGGTAATGTAGGCTATTCTGTACAAGTCTTGGTACTAGACAATTTTGTTAGGTCTTCGGTAATGGACTTGGTCACGCAATTCACCTGGGTGAACGAGAGTGTAGTGTGCAACGTAGACACCAGAAGGTCATCGAGGAAACTCCGAGTCCGTTCATGACGAGACACCCTGGTATGTTGGACGCATCAGCCCCAACAGTATGCTCACATTGACACGTTCAGATGTCTTCGAGAGAATGAGCGCCGCTGCGTTGCGTCTCTGTCAGCGTATCAAGTATGCTTCGGCCGGTACGTACCATAACGGCGATCCAGGACCTGACGAGCGTACTGACCTGTATCAGGCACTGTTGAGTTTCTGGTGGACGATGATTCACAGGAGTTTTTCTTCCTAGAGATGAACACCCGCCTTCAGGTATGTCTCCCTTCCTCCACAAATGGCTTGCGCCCTCACACCGAGCCTGGTCGCTCCAGGTCGAGCATCCCATTACAGAAGCGACGAACTTCGGACTTGACATCGTCGAGCTCATGATCCGGCAAGGCATCGCGGAAAGGGAGACACGCGACGGCGGTCTCTTCCCGGACAAGCTCGACCAAGACCGTTTCCGTCCCTCCGAGTCGGAGAAAGCTTCACGCAATTGAGGCGCGAGTGTACTGCGAGAACCCGGCAGCGCAGTTCAAGCCTAGTCCGGGGGTGTTGCAGCACGTCGAGCTGGTGCAGGCCGAATGGCTACGTGTAGAAAGCTGGGTATGAGCAATGACATGGACTTGGCGGACTCTGCTGACGACAGGCTTCTGCAGGTTGAGACTGGGACGACGATCACACCATACTTTGACCCGCTAGTTTGCAAGCTCGTCGTCACCGCACCGACGCGCGAGGAGGCCATCGCACGAATGGTGCAAGCTCTCTCAGAGAGCAAGGTGCATGGGCCACCGAATAACATGGCCTACCTCAAGGCCATATGCGAGTCAGACGTGTTCAAAGCAGGGAACGCCGTGACGACTTTCCTCGACACGTTTGCCTTCACACCTCAGTAAGTCTCATAATATCCCGATCATATGTGGCAGCCTCATGTATAGCGCTCAGGGCTGTGGACGTACTGAGCGGAGGTCTCGAGACATCCGTGCAGGACTACCCCGGCCGCCGGATCGGCATGGGCATCCCCCGCGGCGGACCGATGGACCCCCTCGCCTTCCGCGCCGCGAACATGCTCGTGAAGAACGACCCTGGGACGGAAGCACTCGAGATTACGCTCGTAGGATGCCGTCTGCTCTTCCATGTCGCAGCAGTCATCGCCGTCACGGGTGCGGCCACGAAGGTGACTGTCAATGGAGAGACGTCGGGATGTGGCGGAGCGTCGTGGTCCCGGCTGGCGCGAAGGTCGCTGTTGGGACGGTCAAGGACACGGGATTCAGGGCATACCTCGCTGTGAGGGGTGGCTTCCCGGAGATTCCTGAGTATCTTGGCTCCAAGTCGACGTCGAGTGGATTGGGTGGCTACCAGGTATTCCTCTTCTCCGCCCAACATCTAGCAAGAGTACTCAGACTCGTCTGTACAGGGACGTGCATTGCATGCAGGCGACACGATCGCCCTCGGGGCCTGCTCACCGCTCCAAGACGAGCGGACCGTTGAAGTCCCACCGACGCTGATCCCCGTCTACCCCGTGGATTGGGTCGTCTACTGCCTCGCAGGACCGCACTCTGACGAGGAGTTCGTCACTACGGAAGGGATTCAGGAGTTCTTCGACACCCGCTGGAAAGTGAGCGCGTCGAGCAACCGCATGGGCATCCGCTTGGAAGGCCGCCTCTGCAGTGGGCGAGAGAGACGGGCGGTGAAGGCGGCTCGCACCCGTCGAATGTGCTTGACAATGGGTATGCCTTCGGGACGATCAACGTCAACGGAGACACTCCTGTGATATTGACGAATGACGGGCCTGATATGGGCGGATACATGTGTTTCTGTACTGTCGCGACTGAGGAACTGTAAGCCTTCACAGTACTACTTCAGAAGGGCGGTCCGCTGACTGATCGTTTGTGCAGGTGGAAGATTGGACAACTACGCCCTGGGTCTACCATCCAGTTCCGTCGTATCTCCGCACAGCAAGCAACGGAACTTGCAGTTGTGCGCAAGCGATACTTTGCTGAGATCGAGAGCGTTGTCTCTTCGAAGGACACTACCTTAGATGTGCCCCCTCCTGCGATGTTCGCCCTAACATTCACAGACTTGTCTCAGGATCCAAAGATCCACGTCAT
Source organism: Fomitopsis serialis (assembly GCF_022376445.1). NCBI lineage: Eukaryota > Fungi > Basidiomycota > Agaricomycetes > Polyporales > Fomitopsidaceae > Fomitopsis > Fomitopsis serialis. The sequence goes on along the minus strand of NW_025954987.1, from coordinate 285,355 downwards.
CGAGCCTGCTGCCGGCAGCGTGCGTCCGAGAGTCGTGATTCGGCAGGTGAGACAGAACGCTCGGTGATGCCCAGGATTGTTTGACTATAGGCGGATGCAGGCAGGCGACTCCGCGATACTGGTCGAATACGGAGACATGAAGTTGGACTTCAATCTGCGGGCAAGAATTCATGCACTCGAAGGGAGATACGACAACGAGAAGTGAATGGAGTATGGTCGCTAGCCCCTTGCATTCGATCGACGATGGTGCGTTGATGGTCTGGACAGCGATGATCTTGACTGACGACTCAACTCCTTAGGTGCGCTACGATCCGTCCACAATATCGCAAGCCGACCTCTTGGTCGTCCTTATCGAGGCTGAGTCGTCACTGCCGGACACTTTGGAGGACATGGTCTTCCCGGCGCGGAGGATCACCTTCCCCATTGTCTTGAACGACCGCTGGAGCAGGGAAGCTCTTGAGCGATACATGCGCACGACTCGGGCAGAGGCAGCGTATCTGCCGAGCAATATCGAGTACCTAGCGAGGAATAACGGATTGGACGGTGGTGCGGAAGAGGCATTGCGACTGCTGATTAAGTCAGAATATGTGAGGTCTTTTCGGGTCTAGATCACATTGCTTCCTGCTGACTCTGCACTTGATTTAGCTTGTCTTTGCAGTCGGGTTCTACATGGCATGCCCCTTCCTCGTCCCGGTGAGTTTGCCCTGTCACAGGGCGTTTGACCTTTTGGTTTATGCAATTCACGTCAGATCGATCCGCGATGCAGGCTCGTTGGTCAGAAGATGAATCCTTCACGGACATACACTCCACGTGTAAGTCGCCGTCTTTGGGGCTGCTAGTGTTGAGATTGATTGAGATCAGGGTTCTGTCGGCATCGCTGGCCTGGTTGCTGCGATATACCCCATCGAATCCCCAGGTGGATACCAACTGTACGGGCGTACGCTGCCCCCTTGGCAGACGTGGGGCAAAGGGAGGAACTTCGGACCCGACCAGCCATGGCTTCTACAGCCATTCGATCAAGTAAGCTGTTGGCGAAGCGCCGTTTCGCAGCCGATACCCATCACGCATCCAATAGCTTGTTTTCGAGCCCGTAGCTGAGGAGCAATATGTTGAGGTGGGTTGGTCCCCTCATCCTTTGACTATAGATTCACGGCATGCTCCCTCTAGGCAGAGACACAATTCGACGCTGGCCGTTATGTCTTCAAGGTAAGCCGTCAGTGCCCTTTCAGGTACATATACTTACAGGATCGGAAGATCGAGGAGCGTAACTTCTCGATGGGAGAGTATAACGAATTCGTGTCGGGCATTGCGAACGATGTAAAGATATTCAAGGAGAAGCAAGCCCAAGGGGTTAAGATCGAAGAAACAAGGCAAGTACTCGTGCATCGCCAACCCCATCACCACTTACGCTCGGCACCACAGGGAACGCGGGCTCTTCAGCAAATGGCTTGTACAAAAGCAGCAAGAAGCCCCGAAAGAGACGGAGATGGGAGACGACACTGTTGGTCAGTGAATTTATCAATCTTCACTGTTGGTTCTCACTGCGTTCGCAGGAGTTCATGGGGCAGCGACAGTCGTTTCTTCCCTGACGGCTTCCATTTGGAAGATCAAATGCAAGCCGGGGGACGTGGTCAAGTCTGGCGAAGATGTGCTTATTATCCTCGAAGCTATGAAAACTGAGGTCAATGTCGAGGCTGGCGAGGAGAACATCGGGCGCACAGTGGCCGGATTCGGGAAGGGCGTGAAGGAGGGCACGGCCGTAGGGTCCGGCGATGTGCTCGTAGTATTCAAATGATCTCAGAACTATCTTTGTGCACACGCTAAGTTACAGGCTTTGCGCTGGTCTCGTAGCCAACTCGTACCACCTCGTACCACCCACGACCGCTCCGACTCCGAGCATCCTGAGGCTGAGGCTGAGGCGTGTGAAAGAGCAGGTGAGCTGGAGGGCCCGTCCGAACTTGAGAAGTTGAACCAAACCAAAGAACTTATCCCAAACCATCATCATGTCTTCTGACGACGAGGCAGACGACTACGCAATATTCTATCCTCATCCTACGAACCCCATCCATACCGAGATGCAGGTATATATCAGCAGCAAGAGTTTATAAAGACGTTAGTCAAGGCCGCTATGTTCAAAGCCAAGAAACGACGTGGACTGGACGTTGATCTCGACTCGGATACACATTTACTCAGTGTGCATCTTTTGATTTGCTGGCTGGTGGTGACCATACTAGCCCCCTGGATTGTCGCTGTTGCCCGATGAAACGTTACTCGATCGATCGTAGCCGCAAATGGCTTCGCGATAATCAAGACGCTCGGGGCGCCATAATCATCCCCTGCTCCCAGTTCGTATGTTTTCCCATCAGGACCACAACCTGATTTGTCACATCCTGTTTGTCACGCCAGAGAGTGAGTCATCTCTTCTGAATACGGACATCACTCACTGCGTCTAGTACTGGAAAGTCTGGACGACGTGGGAGATCTTGCCGCTAGCCATAGGAAGGTCATCCGTAGTACGTAGCCTTGTTATACCTCTAGGCTGTCAGCTGATTATTCATCAGAAAGGGAGAGGAAGGCTCATGACTCCTCAGATCGCTACCACGCTGCGGTCGGATGGAGTTTGTCGAGCTCAGGCGTACGGAAAGTCGTTAACGACCTCATGACCGTTTCACGCGGGACGACCACACAACAACTATGGTCCTCCAGTCGCCTTGTTCCACCCTACGTTGGGCTTGCTGCATACGTCTTCGTCGTCTGACTTCGATCTTCCCGAGAGCGAACTAAATTCTCAGAGTTCGAACAGGTTCATCTCTTTATGACACAGGTTTGTGTAGCTACGAGAATGAGGAGGCGCAGACAGAGGCCATTCGGGATGCCCTAAAGATAATCTTCAGGTTCGATCTCGATTGGGACACATCCATCGGCGACACCACCTTGATGCGGTTTTTGGCGGCTCACGCCCGTTCGGCTTGGTGATAATCAAGAACGAGTCCGGGTTGGGTGGTGATGCATCTCTGCAAGCAGGTCTATCCTACGCGAAAATCGTAACAGGTGACAATGACAAAGTCTGAATGTTGACTGTATGTACTGCGACGGTGTCACTGACGAGGTACTCTAGCTGGTACGGCAGCGACGGCGCCAGTCAAACTACCCTGCTATCCTGATCGGAATGATGGGTGACCTCCTCGAGATCGGGATTGCCATGTACACCGACGGACCCTATACCGACTGTGTCTTCTCGGAGCGGTTGCGTTTGGACTTCCACCGGAACGAGAACGTTCTCCGTGTCGCGCGGGCCTTCAAGGCTGTTCAGCTCGCTGTGAGTGACCTTCGCGCATTTTATGCACGACTCGACGCGGCACCTCCGAATCCTCCCATCAGCATCGCACATCTCTTTCCCTCACCTCTGCCGGACCCCTCCTGGAAGGACAGCATACCATCCTTGACTTTCACGCACCGGATGTCTCGCGCTGGGCAGCTCTATCTCATGGCGGAGTCGCCAGATCGGAGGTCTTCGTGCATCTATGTTGCCACTATGCCCAAGTCACTGGCATCAGGAGCCGGCGATACTGCCGACGGCGAAGTCGAGGTCCTCGTCAAGTTCACCGCGAGCTACAACGAAGAAGCCCACCGCATCCTCGCCGCAGCCGGGTTGGCGCCTAATCTGCACGCCTGCATTCCCGTGTACGATCGCCTCTTCATGATTGTCATGGATCGTGTTCACGGCGAGATGGCGTGGTCGTTCGAGCAGAGAAAGGAGCTCCTCCCGTACAGCATCTACGCCGACGTCAAGACTGCCATCAACCTGCTTCATGACAAGAACCTCGTCTTTGGTGATCTACGGTCTCCCAACATCATGTGTGTTCGTCGATCCGATGGCGATGGCTCAGACGAACGGTGGAATGCCATGCTGATCGACTTTGACTGGGCCGGGTTCACGGTGATGCATTCTACCCAGCGATTATGAATGACCAACTATGGTGTGGGTTCCCTCCATGCGGCGAGGAGGGTTGATGCAGATGGAGCATGATGTTGGTATACTCGAGCGAGTTGAAAAGTTGTGCGAACCGAACATGGTGTAATTCTGTATTACTGGACGCGTAGATGTGGTAAATGCATAGTATGGTCGCAATGTACCCGGCTCAAGTTTCCTGGGATATAAGTAATGATGGTCATGAACTCGTGCAAGGGTTTCTGGTAATGGGGTTTTCATTCTCCATAGCGCTCACCTCACCACCACCACCACCTCCTCCTCCCGACACTAACTTAGCAAGTTCTGCGTAAAATCTCTGTAACTAGTCCCACCGCGTACTACGGAATTTTGTGGGCCTTCCCCTAGCAGCCATGCTCTCCCCACTCAAGAACCTCCGTGCATTCACCACACCATTACGTGCACATGCCGCTCACGCCCGCACACCGACCAACCTGCACCCCGCCCGGCTCGCCCGGTTATTCTCCTCAAGTAGCAGGCGCATGGGACCGCGCTATGTCCGGTTTGGCGTCGACCCGGAGCAGCCTTTGAACGTCCAGCGGTGGGATCCGCGCGCGAAGCTTGTTGTCGGGATCGTCGTGGCCGGTGGTGTGTACTACGTCGTACAGTGCGTGTCTACGTTTCTTGCTCACGGGCGACGTGTTAGGTGGCGTCCGAGACTGACTGCTCACTTTCCCTCTCTCGTAACACATGGTGGGCAGCTTGGAGAAGGTGGAGGAGACGGGACGGTGGCGGTTCATGGACGTGAGCCCCAAACTCGAGGCGAAGGTGCGACCATGACACCCCCGCACCCGCTACACGTTTCGCGCTCAACGCACTCCCGCCCAGCTCGCCCAGGCCTCCCACGAAGCACTCGTCGCTGAATACGGCCGGAAAGTGCTCCCGCCGAATCATCCCGTCACCCGGCACGTCCGGCGCGTTGTTGAGCGCATCCTCGAGGCGTCCGACCTCGGCACCGTCGCCCCGTCAGAGCCCGCTCACGCTCACGCACTTCCCCCCAGCGACCCGGACGGCGGGCTGTGGACGCCTGCGCCAGTGGGCCATCCGAGCGGCGTGCCTCCGACGGTGGGCGGGAAGCAGTGGAACCTGATGGTGGTGAATGATGACAAGATGGTCAACGCTGCGGCAACTTTTGGTATGTCTACGTCTCAGAAGCAGGATATGTCTGGTTGGCTAAGGGTGAATTTCAGGGGATATCATCGTGTTCACGGGTATCTTGCCTGTGGCTAAGGACGAAGAAGGGCTGGCAGCTGTCCTTGGGCATGGTATGTTGCCCGGCAACCGTGCACATGCCGAACGCAGCTGACCGTATGTGCAGAGATTGGTCATGCAGGTTGGCTGCATTGACATGAGAAGGATGTGGCTTGTTGACCGTCTTCCCCAGTGCTGCGACATATGTCCGAACGCACATCCTCCGCTAAGGTGCTCCTAGTACTCGCCAGCACTCTCGCGATCCTGGGGCTTGATTTCGGCTTGTCAAGGCTCATCTCAGAGCTTGTATATGACTTGCCCAATTCCCGTATGCACGAACTGGAAGGTATGCGCTGCAACGCCGAGTTGCGCAGCAAAGATTACTCAGCTTGCAATCACTACAGCGGACAAGGTCGGCCTGAAGCTCATGGCAAGAGCGTGTTATGATCCACAATCCGCGCCAGCGTGGGTCACCATCCTCTCTCCGACCCTAACCAAAGTGCTGAAGGCAGTTTCACGTCAGGATGTTCACGCGCCTCGCGAAGCTTGAGGGCCAGAGCGGCCAGCTCCTCCAGTTCATGAGCACGCACCCGCCGACCAAACGGCGCATCGAGGTCAGTCCCATTGACGCACCGGTTTCTCATCCTCGCCCGCGACCCCACATCCCTCTGTTTGATGTGTTCTCTCCCCGCATATTGCTCACCACAACGCACTCCCCGCTTTCTGACGCCGGCTAACGCGCTTTCACAGAAACTCGAGACGCTGCTCCCGGACGCGTACGCGATCCGGGCGGCAAGCCCAGAGTGTGCGGGATTAAGTGACAGCTTCTCCGCGTTCCGGGGTGTGTTCTCACACGGGGGCGGGAGGGGTGCCCCGGGGGGCGAGGCGGTGTGGGGTGGTAGTGCGGCAGCGGAGGCGGTGGTAATGGGCGCGACGGCGTAGGTGTTGCCTGGACGATGTTCTCATTGCGACGGAGATGAACTTAGTGCGTATGGTCGGGAGGCGGACGTGGCAATAAAACTAATTGAAACAGCGGCAACGAGGATAACGAGACAGTGCTTCCGTTTGGCTTCCGTCGTTCTCTTCTTGCGCGTCTTCAGTAGGTCGCTCCGTGATAGGGTATGTGCGGCCTCAGGCTGAACTGCGTCGCGAGTAGACCTGGACAGGGGGTTCTCGAGCTCGCTCTGCCAGTTAGTGGCCCCCTGCGTGGTGTCAAGGATTTAGAAAGTGTCAGGCTTGCGCGCAATAATCTGGATCCCGTTGATCCCGTTCGGTGCCCTTCTCGAATCTCCTGATGGCCGGCACGACGGGCCTTTAGGTTCGTCGAAGACTCGTTCGCGTTGCAGCTAATTTCATATTGCTAGACGGAGCGTATCAGTGTTGGATTCTCTGGGGCGCCCCGCATCGGCATTTTATTGGCATGTCGACGAAGTCAAGGTGAGCTAGACCGAGGGTTGTGGCCCGAGGTCAGCCTGCAGAGGGTGCGGATCGCTCGACGAAAAGGTCAGACAAGAGCCCGCCTGTGTGCGCGTTTTCGGGAAGGGGCCTAGCAATAAGTACTAGTACTTAAGGAATTAGCTGTGAGCATATCCGAGAAGTCCGGCTTCTGTGAAGTGTGTGAGAGACCGTCTGCCGTGTCTGCCCAATCCCAGTCCGAGGGACCTCTGCTTCGCTGATTGGCTGTAGTGCCTCCGATGACTGTTATGAGTAGCTCTACCAGATGTTGATACCAGTAATGAATCGTCGCTCATGGCGCGGACAATTAGCTGAACCCAAGCTGCTGGGTGTTGAACGGGCCGCCGTTGGAAGGCGCATCAGAGGAGGTCGCATCAATTAAGCTGGCGTGCGGAAGGCGTCGCGGTTCGCGATCGAGCCGCTTCGAGCCGGGCAACCGCCGATCTGGCGGACACATGGCTCTGATGCGTCTGCCGCAACGCCCACGACCCGTCTCATCGCCATGTCCGTCATTTTGGGTTTCCGAGCGCAACCATCTCGTCCGCCCCTCTCCCGCCCCCGCCCACGACCGCCATGTCCTCCCTCCTCCGCTTCCCGCGCCGCAACCATCACGACCACCTCAAGGGCGACCACCTCTCCCCGCTGCAGAGCCCCAGTGCGGCGTCCTTCACGGAGAGCGTGCGCGAGCGCCGGCTCTCCGCGCTCTCTTTCATTAGCGAGAGGTTCGCCCACAAGCCCAGGTTTCGGTGGCCACGCACGTCCGGGCTCTCTGGCGGCATCGGGCACACGGTCGACTTTCCGCGCACGTACTCGCGCGAGAGCACGCCCTCGCCGACCGGGTCGCTCGAGGACATCCAGATACCCGTCGGGCTGGGGAGGCGGGCGAGCGAGTCCGAGCTGCAGCCGCCGGATACGCCGCAGGCAGAGGATGGGTTCCTGATTGTCCCTGGCAACGACCAGCGCAACCGGACGCACAGCGCACCGAGCTCGTCCGTGTCACGATCGGTCAAGCGCAAGAGCGTCCCGCTGCTCCGGACGTGGAGGCCCCGCGGAAGACGGGCCAGCCATCTCGCGGATGCCTCCCGAGCTGCTCACCGTCGTCTTCTCCTTCGCGACGCGCCGAGACGCGCTCTCACTGACGCGTGTGTCGAGGGTGTTCTCCGCGCCGCCCTCCGCGCACTCTATGGCCGACTAGACCTACGCGCGTTCTCGCCGAGCGCGTCGACCGGTGCATCAGCCAGCTCGCCTCGAACCGTACCTTCGCGTCGTACGTCCACCACTTTGCATGCACCTCGCTGCCCGCGCCCGGCGCCGCGCTCAGCGCGGTCTCATTTGCGATCGCGTTCACGAACATGCATGCACTCGAGTCGCTCACGATCCCCGACTACGACGCGTGCTTCCTCACGCACACGAGCTTTCGTCTCAAGCGGCTGCGCATCATGTCCGAGTTCACAAGGCCCAATGACTGGAAAGCGCTCTGGGTCTGGCTCGCAAAACAGCCCGAGCTCATATCTCTCTCCTTCCCCCACCTCCTCCAAAATCCCGCCGATTGCAGTCTGCCGGAAGCTGCGCCCGCCGATACCGCACATCAGGACACCGATGCTGGCGCAGATACCCCGTTCGAAGATACCCTCGCGCCCGCTGCGCCGCGCCTCCCTGCCTACCTACTCCCGCGCCTCGCACACTTCCACGGGCCCGCCTCACTTGCCGCCGCTGTTGTGCCCGGACGCCCGGTGCGCTCCGTGACGCTGCACGTACACACGACGCTGTACGACGGGCTGAAGCCGTCCGCGATTATGAGCGCGCTGACGCGCTCGCGCACGGGCGTGGTGCGCATGGGCGTGTCTGTGTCGCTCACGCAGGTGGACGCGCGCACGCTGGAGCGGGTGTTCATGTCTGCGGGGGCAGAACTTGGGAGCCAGCTCGAGGTGCTAGCGGTGGAGTGGGTGTTGGACGACGAGGCACGTTGACTCTGCTCCAGTGCGCTTGCGTTTTGACTGATGGGGCTCGCCGCAGGTCCTTTACAGACAGCTCTCCGCAGCGCTCCCGCGTTTCCGCACGCTGCACACCCTCCGCCTGCGCCGGCGCAAGGTCGGGCTCCCGCGCAAGCTCGCCAAAGCGCTCAACGCGTTCCCGTCCCCGCCAGAGTCGCCGCTCGAGCCCGCGCACCCCGCTGCCCCGGACATGCCCCCGCCGCGCGCGCAAGAGAGGGCGCACCTGGCGATGTGGGCGAAGCAGTGCACGACGCTGAGGACGGTGCTGTTCTTGTCGGGCGCGGAGTGGAGGACAGGCGGGAAGGGGGCGGTGTATGCGCTTCCGGGGGAGAGGCCGTATGTGGGAGGATTTAGCTTTGTGGGGTTTGTGCTTTTGTGAGACGGGAGGCATGCGTTGGGGCCGGGTGGACAGACCGTGTGGTGATACTGGGTGTGTCTCGACGTGGACGGTGGAGCGTGCGTCGGGACGACACGAGATGCTCTACCTCTGACTCTAGGATACCGATGTATGTAATGCTCACTATCCTATCAATACCACAGTTGGCGGTCTCTACGTAAGTAATCCTCTCCGAGTGCACAGATCTAGAGAGCAACCCCTGAATATAGCGAGTGACAGGTGTAATGCATGGTACCTCGAGGGTCTTTTGACGGGACATGACTCGCGTTCGCTGCAGCAATCGACTTCACATTTCGATCACAGTAGCATCTGAGTCGTAGCGCAGTGGCTCGATTTTCAGGAAGAGAGAGCGACGACTCCTAGTCGTGTCTAAATGTCTGTGGTGCGCAGCGTGGACATGGCTCCCCCAACTGCCCACAGCAATGGCGAAAGACGACGTAGGTACGCCTGCTGCGGACCACACCACGCACGCAGTGACATACCTTCGACTATTACTCAAGTACTCAGTGACGGGTCCACGAACAGACGTGTCAAACGAAAGGAAGAGGATCACACAGGTGCGTAGAGTACAGGGGATACAGGTCATGGCCACTAATTCACGGATCGCTGATACTCTGTACTCAGCCATAGGATGAACGCGCCGTGCGCACTTCCTGTCAGTCGACAGTTGCCGTCGTGTACACGGCCCATCCAGCGCGACAGGCGCGCTAACCTTGGGTCAGGGGCCGTCAATGCACGTGCATGCCAGTGAGCACACGAGGAGGAGCCTCTGGGCCGGTAGACTGGCTCGCCTGTGATACATGTGAGTCTGTGACGAGTGTGGACTGAGTCGGAGACCATTGACGACTGCCCCTGGACTGCCCATTGCATCCCGTCCCCACATAGTCGCCTCGTCCGCAGCCTTTTCTGCGCTCTGCCTGATCGATGATCACCTCTGGCAGTCAACGAACGAGTCTCTAGCATCCATATTTTCCACCGGTTCATCGTAATTCTCCCCCCCTCAGGCTGCTCCCCCTTTCCGCGTGCTGCTGCATACATCCTGAGGCCTTTGGGTATCATCCGGCATCTGCTCAAAGTATACATAGGAAATCAATCGTTGTACATGTCAAGACGAATACAAGATCAGACAAGGACGTTTCGGAATTTCGCGCAAGCGGCCGACCGTCCTTAGAATACATACACTCCATTCATAGCAGTGAATCTCCCTCAGGCAGCGCCGATGAGAATATCAGCCACTAGATAAGTCAGGTTACCTCCGAGCCTCGGATCTGTTACTAGGTGATGTTACGCACTGAGCTCGCCGACGCAGTACGCAGTGGCCTGCGTGTGCGCTGCAACTTCGAGGGGCACGATTGACATGTCGGCAACTCGCAGGTTCTTGGTGCCATAAACCTAACGCGTACGACGTGAAGAGGAAATCGATTTTTGTATGTCAGTCCGTGCTACTCTCGCTGTACGTGATAGATTTGAAACAGACCTTCAACTTCGTGTCCACGACGCCATGCTTCTCCCGCGGGAGCATACTGCAGGAACCACACGCATGGTAGCATGTATTGCAGCACTTCCGGATGTACTCTATTTCGGCGCCCAACTGTCAGGATCAATGACCGATGTGGCACAGTAGATTGCGCACCTTTGATTTCTTCATCGGTTCGTGCTGCTGCACCGGGATCAACTTCACGGATCACGCCCGATTTGAATGGCTCCGTGTCTGCGAGACGCCGGGCAAACTTCAAGTTCTCTACGAAGATGTCCAGATCTAGATTTGTATGAGTATCTTTCAGATAGCTCGTGAGCAAGAGAAGACTCGCCATATGGCACAGAAAACGTGTTCGGGTCAATATCCGGCTGTTCGAGGGGGTCGTTGTTCTTCGAGTGCTACAAGAGTGTTAAACATCAAACGTCAAGGGATAAAGCCGTGAGTCGACATACGACGGTGCCCCTGTAGCCAGTGAATCAGTAGTGCCTTGTATCACGTTGGAACTGACAGTTGCCTACCTGGAAAATTGGTGTTGTATCACGCAGAGTGTAGTCAGCTGCAGACGGTGTTCAGTTGATGTGTTAGCGTCTTGATCCAGAACGATTACATACATAGCATTTTCCGGGCTCGGGTTGAGCTGCAGTATTGATTGTTAGCCAGAGTAATGTATCTGCGTCTGATATGCATACAAAGGAATGTTAACCATCCCGGGAACCCAATTACCTCAACGTCAGGGAGGGTCGCATCCTTGAGCACACGGAGTTGAATGTCCCATTGCTCAGCAAGGCCGGGAGGGAGCGTGCCACTCTCCTTCTTCTCCTTGATATACGCAGTAACCCCTCAACAATTCTCGAGGCTGCTGCGTTATCGGCAACTTCGATAGGCACATAGCCGAACGCTGTGATCCCAAGCCTGTACACGTTCTCCTTGTCAAGGTCCCTGATATGGAGTTTGTCCGCCTTAGCAATGATGGTAGGGTACGTCAATGAAAGCTCACTGTAGATTGACTTGTTCTTTCGCGAATTCAGGGTCGCGGAGAAGATCGACAGTCTTGTGCGACACGCGGGGATCAAGTTCGTAGGAAACACCTGCAATAGACGCATGAAGACTCTGTAACAATTGATACTAACTGAACAGCTGCTGACCGACGTAGGTATGGTCCTGGAGGTTCTCTCCTACACCCGGAAGCTCTAACTGAACCGGCACGCCGATCTTCTCGAGGATGTCACGCCGACCGATCCCCGACAACTCCAGGAGTTGAGGAGACTTGAGGGCTCTGGCCACTGGTCAGCATATTGAGCATCCGATAGTAGATCGAATTTACCCTGCTGCAAGTACAACTTCTTTCCTCGCATGTGCTTTGTATGTCACTCCGTCGTGCACAAATTCCACACCGGTGGAAACAAGATTGCCATCATCCATTGCGTCATTGAACAACACTCTGGCACATACGGCTTCCGTAAGAACCTACGCCACTCAGTCGTGTCAGCTCTTGAGGACAGTCCGCGGGCTGGCTGAGAATTCCAATTACCGTGAACTTCGGGTTATCCTTATGTGGAAGGTAGTGTGCCGTCGCAGCGTACGAACGGGTCCACTTCGACTTGCGATCCAAGTTGGCTGAGCCCTGCCAACAGCCAGTCGTCTACATGCGAGATGAGCAACCTAGTCGGCGAACTTGAGAATCAAGGAACTAACATGACCGCCATAACCGTCTTGAAGCAGAGGAAGACCTTGCTTCTGCGCTGCTTCCAGAAAGAATTGATTGATTTGAAGCGAGGCCAGAGGAACTGTGGTCTTGATCGGGCCACTTTGACCTCTGCATTCGATGTTGTGCGTGTAAGCGTACGCCTTCAGCTGCTCCTCGGAGGCAGCAGTAAATCTAGACATTCTCAGTGTCATCGACACTGAGCATACAAGTGATACAACACTTACTCCTCTGCACGTAGTGTGTATTTCATGTAAGCTTTCCAGTTCCAACCGGGGTTGCCTAATTCTTCCCAAGCGTCGACGTCAGCCGCAGGCGGTTTCATCCAAGCATAGAAATTCATAGCCGAGCTGCCACCTAGGTTCGTGCACAAAAGTACGCTGTCAGTCGACATGGCGAGTGTAGCCACGGGGAGGGATCATACCGAGGCCTTTGCCTCGAGACCACAACATTCGCCTGTCGTTGCAATGCTTCTGAGGCGTGGTCAGAAAACCCCAGTCATACTACGCAGAAACCGTCGAGCATGAATCAACAAAGCGAGCCGATGAGAAGGTACTGAGAAATACCTTTGCGTCGCCAAACGTTGAACCAAATCCGCCTCCTAACAGGATCTTCGGGTCATCTAGATTCGGTGCACCTGCTTCGAGAACCAGCACTGTACTGTCTGTGGTTTCCAAGAGCCGCGCCGCGATGGTCAAGCCAGCAGTCTAGGATATGTTCAGCTGCATCTCTCTTTGCCGCTGTTGTTGAGTAACGTACACCACCACCAACAATGACATAGTCGAAGACTCGATCCATAACGTCAGAGACTTGTGCGACCATCCTGTGTGATTCAAGTTTGGACACAGTGGTATGTATGGCCGTTGTCACTGCAGACTTGGAGCTGCCCGATCTTCCGCTTATATATACTCGGTACTGCAGCGGAGAGCACTACATCTTCGCAAGTGACTGAAGGCGGTGGGCGCAGCGAAGATGATTGAATTCAAAGATCAGCTGGCGTGCGGAGGCCGTATGAAAGCGCCGAACGAAGACCGATACATAGGCGTTGAACGAGCCGCCAGTGACACAGTCATCGCATGGGTGACTACTAGACGCGGCTGCGCGTCGTTCTGTGAGATGTAACGGGATGCCATAAAGTTCTGACGTTCTATACCCTGTAACAGATTGGCAGCCACTGGCATCAGCAGAAGAGAAGCTCAAGCGCTATTTCTGTGATTGCTAGTGGCTGCCGCACTAGTCCTCCGACGAGTCGGAGGAAGGGCACCAAAACCTAAGGCCTCTCTGTGGCTCATCGCCGACATCTACGCTTGTTTGACGCTTGCTGACCAACGGACAGGGAACGTGCGGCGGCATCATGAAAGCGTCTGTCTGTACGAAGTAAGTACTGCTCGTGGAAGACGTACCTTGTCGAGGTGACCGCCGCCGCAGACCGCGCCTATAATGATGGGTACCAGCCTGGGAGTGTTAGACAGCATTCATTAGGCAATCTCGGTCAATGACCATTCAAATATTCAAGCTCAAGGTTCGCGCGTCCTGGAGCGTGATCGATTGATCGGTGAAGGGCTTGACGAAGTCTGCCAACGGTAGGCTCCATGCAATCCTGAGCGCATCATTCGGCGAGCGGTCTCGGTGCAATCGTTGGTACCCGCCTGCAGGCAGGCAAACGGCTCCCGACCGAGTATGCTTTTCGTCGACGTCGTCTGATCCAGAGTCAGCAAGGGGACATCGTAAGATTTCAACAGAATCACGGTTTGAACCATAGCATACGTAGGGGCCGTTCTTCGGTACCGGTGACGCTAAGTAGGAAATGTATCCAGATCATCATGGAAGCACAAGTGAAGGGACTCAGCGATTCGCGCATCGGATCGCGTGAGAATCTCTGTTCGGATCATGTCTGAGATCCGCGAAATCCTCCTCCTCTTACCGGCGCTTTCATGATCGCAGTATGTTGTCCGGCCTTCACGCCACAACGACAGTGGTCGCGATCAAGTGGCGCGCGCAGTCTCTGTCTACTAACGGTCTAGTATGTAATCATCACAGCAACACAACACATCACTCACCAGTAGTGGTCGCCGTCATGCGTTTCCCCAGCGATACGGTAAGTGTACATACCCATGTCAGTCCTCCGCGGTGACTCGGAACTTAAAAACTGCCATGGCATGTAGGATTCTAAGGGACTCCTGCAGTGCCAGTGTGGTGCTCTGACATGTCGTGCTCCGACGAGCTACCCGTCGAGTCTTATGACAAATGCAGAAACGGGAGACTCCCCGTCATCAAGTCCATCAACTTAACGGGTTTCATGGCACCGCAACAGACACTGGCACCGCTGCGGACCTCGTGGTGAATCCAGCGGCGAGCGCCCTGCTCGGCTTTGACGGGCCTTATCAGCCTCAGACAGCCCGCGGCAACCCAGCTTTGCCAGCGGCAATGATGGTGGCAATGAACGCTTGGGTGTTAAGTACTTGACCTTTGATCGACCGGTGTTCTTAACGCCCCCTTGAGTTCTAGGTGTTCTCCGTTCCTGTTCTTAGCACTTCCGCTACAGGTTACTGTTGCGGAACCAGAATGACGAATCCCGAGGCCGCACTCGCCCAGCAAGCGTACGTCAAATGATATCTTGTGGCAACTACATAATAACAATCTACTCCAGTCACGGGCCTAGCCTCGCAGGCATCTTCATGAACATCATGTATGTTCCAGGCTCTCCGGAAATGAACAGTGTCTCACGCATAGCTCGCAGGCTCTATGGTGTTATGCTATCGCAGGCACTGTATTATTACACCACCTACAAGGAGTAAGCGATTGGCACTGCGTGTTTGCCATGACTGTACTCAACGCTCTCTAGCGATTCCCGGCGGCTCAAAGCTTATGTAGGTGTATCACGCATTCAGTCGACAAATGCATTCTCATGTAGAGCCCAACAGGTCGGGTTGTTGCTCATGGCAGACACATTGAATTCGGTCTTCAATATGTGGTGGATATATAATGTGCTCGTTAATAAGTTCGGTAATCTTTCGAGTCGCTGTATTTGCGTGTACTAGAACCTGACGCCGCTCATTCTGTGTAGGCGATGTTACAGCACTTCAAAATGCGGACTGGCGTACGTATCAACTAGTTATCTCGTCGTGTACAACGACCACTAATGCACTACCAGTGTTTGAAACAGGTATGGTTCCCGTTGCATTCGCCAGACAAGCCGTCGACCGCGAACTGACACTAAGCCACTGGCAGAGGAAGCCTTGGGGGTACGTGTACTCATTACACCAGTTCCAGCGGATCTGACTAGTCCCGCAGGGAATCATTGCTATGATAGTTCAGTTCTTCTACGCATGGCGTATATGGAAGCTGACAAACAACTACTTCGCCGTTGCTGTGATTTTGATGACCTCGTTGGTCGGCGGGTGTACGTACTTAATCTCGCATAGCTATTCGAGAGCCAGAGCTCAAATGACCCCCCTGCCAGTGTCGGGTATCGGAACGGCGATTGCAGTGACTATCAAACCAGCATTTTCGGGATTTCAAAACCTGAAGGTAAGTCTTTCTACGCTGATTGCTAAGTAAGTGACGTCTTGACCGTATGCGCGTAGGTCATCGTAATTTTGTGGTTGCTTGGCGGAGCCGTATGTGACGTCCTAATAACGTTAGCACTTTCATGGCACCTGGTATGTACACTCGCTTCATAGGCAACAACTAACTGACCATTGTCCTACACTGTAGCGACAAAGACGCACCGGTTTTAGAAGTACAGACACAATAATCTCTAGGATCATCCAAGGTAGTACCTCTTCTCTTCCTCTCGTATCTCATGGATTGCTGACTCAGTGACGGAAGTTACTGTATCGAATGGCTTGCTGACTGCCGGGTTCGCTGTAGCCGATATTATTGCATTCTTGGCAACGGTGTGAAACATCTGAAAATGACACTGGTGTCTGTCCTCTGATCGATGAACACTAGCCGCGGGGAATCCATGTGGCTTTCAACTACACTCTCATCAAGCTGTGAGTTCGTCAACGTTGTACTGAACGCATAACTTGAAGTGCTGACATCTGATTTTGCCCCCTGACAGATATGGAAATTCTATGATGTCCAGTCTCAATTCACGCACATTGTTGACGCCGTCGAGGGACAGGACATTCTCTCATGGCATGAATGACGACTCCGGCTCAGGCAGGGTGAGTCGAGCAAAATGCTGTACTGATTTTTGCTGTTGACGTGGTAACGCTTCGGTAGAACACCGAGGGTAGTGTTGTCCACGGTGATAACAGCAAAAGAACGCCTCGGCCCGCACAGGTGCTTGTCTATATTACTCTTTCTCAGTCCAACCATTTGACAGACAGAAATACAGCTCGTCGTCAATGTTGAAACACACGAACTTGTTGATGTATCAGGGGCAAGTCGCAAATCTGACCCAGAATGGGTAGGCAGCGGGTACAGCCATAGTGATGTTAAGGATGTGGTAGCGATCTAGTTTTCATTATTTGACATGTGTAATACTCTGACGTGTTCCAGCCTCGTACAAGACGTATGCGGATGGGGTCATGTCCACCTCGTAACGGATCGATATGATACTTAATTCCTTGGGCGTGTACTAATCACAAGAAGTTGCGCGATACTATTAAGTAACTTCACGGATCTCAGACATCGTCCGAACGGATATTCTCTCGCGATCCGATGTGTCGGAGGAGGCCCTTCGCTGATGCTTCCATATGCATGATGATCTAGATACTTACTTGGCATCGCCGAAGAGTGGCACCTACAGTTCAAACTTGGTTCAAACTGTAATGTTTGGTTACATCTTACGATTTCTTTTTGCTGACACTTGGCCAGACGACGTCGACGAAAAGCATAATCGGTCGGGAACCGGCGTTCACCGGGGCACCTGCAGGCGGGTACAAACGATTGCACCGGGGCGCCTAGATGTCGGGACTAAATGGAACCTCTCCTCCTCCTCCTCCTCCTCCTCCTCCTCCTCCTCCTCCCGAATGACGTGCTCGGGAGCCCATCGAACTCATGGCAGACTTCGTCAAGCTCCTCATCAACTATTAGTACGCTTCTCCAGGACGCGCGAACCTTCGAATATGGTTTGAACCTTCATTGAGGATTGCTAAAGGATTGCTGTCCAACGCCCCTGGTACCCATATAGGCGTGGTCACCTTGACAAGGTACGTCTTCCACAGCAGACAGTGCCTTGTACTTATTCATCTCGGCCGCAGCGTCCGTGGTCCCATCATCGGACGTACGTGTCAGCGGTTCGTTCAGCGTCTGTCGGTCCTCGCTCGGCACTTTCATACTACAGCCTCCGCACACCAGTCATCGTGGAACTTGATCATTGGCACTGTTTGGGCCTCTGGGTTGAATCCAAACATACTACTGTACCCGTGACTAGTGAGCGCTGTGGCGGTCACCGGTCACCGGTCAAGCTTCAAGAAGTCGAACGCCGCGCATCATCGATTCATCGGTCAGTGGCTACTACATACCTGGACACCCTCTCCTCGCTTACAAAGGTCTGGTAGGCGTACCGCCGTATTCATGCTTCAAGTGGACGCTGGTGCGTCCTGCTGACGTCTGAAGAGCCCGGGAATCGCTCAGACAGACGCCTCAATCGCGCTACAAAATGATACAGAACTGACGGTTTTGGGGTACGAGCATCAAGATCATTGAGTAAATTTCACTCGCGCTCAATGAAACTCGGTCAATATAGATTGAACTACGTTGTGACAGAGGTTTGTCAGCGTGTACCAAGTTGCCTGGTTGAATTTGCCGTACGCCTCTGTGTTTTTGGCATACTTGAGTTAGGGAGTTACTGACCCTCCTCGCTATCCTAGTTGCGACCATTCAAGCCTACTCACGCCCAAGGGGGCGGCGCGAGCGCAGCGCGCGTGTACCTGCTGGTACAGACTCAGATGGCAAGTGTCGGTTCTGGTAGGCGCTGGCGCTGCATGCTCGACACGGACGACACGCATTCTGCTTTCGTGAAGATGTTCCCCGTGCGACGGCACGGGTAGCCTTCTAGTCCATCAGAATAATGCATTGAACGTAGCCATATTCTTGCCCAGTGCGTCCGCATCGCGCCAAAAGCCCAATCAAAATAACAAAGCTTATCCGACGTTTTAGTCTCATTCATGAGTATATAATGCCTCCGACTCGGACGGCAACAATGTATCTCACATTCCCTCCCAATCTACGCAATGTCACTAGCAGAAAGGATCGGGACACTGCGCCACCTGGTGCGTCTGATCACTGACAGTTCTGAAGTGGTCATCCGAGAGTGGCAAACGGAGGAGACGGAACCATCCGCCGACTCGACAACCTCGCTTCTCCCCTCCCCTGATCTATTCAATGCAAGGCGAACGGTACTGGGTGCTTGTGGGATGGTCTCGGACGTTGTGGCAGAACCACAACATCGTCTGATGGAATTCGCTTCCGAGTACCATGTCTCGCGGGCACTCCACGTTGCGGCGGAAGGGCGTATCCCCGACATACTTGCGGATGCGAATCCAGCAAAAGGTCTACATGTCAAGGAAATCGCTCAGCAGGCTGGTATTGAACATCGAAAATTGGGTGAGTGCATTTCGGCGCCCTTGATGTGTCGTTGCATCTCAGTCTAACCGAATGTGTGCTAGCGAGAATTCTCCGCTGTCTCGCCTCGATACATGTCTTCAAGGAGGTCAAGGAATTGCACTTCTCCAATACGCGGACGTCGCAAGCACTGGTCGACAACGACCCCTTACGGTGTTGGTTAATGGCTAAGTAAGGAATCTTTTTCCGATGCTTCTTTGGTCCATACACTCATGGGCCTGTAATACATCAGTGGGTCGGACATCTACACAGCATCTAGTGGTCTGCTCAAAGTGCTCTTTGACCCTGTACGCACCACATCCTATTCACTGCACGATACGGCCTTCAACGAGGCACATCGGACGAAGTCAACTTTCTGGGAATTCCTGGAACAAGGCGAGAAACAACCTGATGGAACTGTTAACCCACGACGCAGACTTGAAATATTCGGTCTTGCTATGTTGGGTGGCGGGCGGGTGCACGGGCCTCCTTTGTACGTGGGTAAGCACGTCTAACACCTGCTCGACACGTTAGCAATCCGTTGATGTTTCGATGTCTCAGATTATCCTTGGGCCGCACTTAGCTCGGGGACAGTTGTGGATGTTGGAGGAGGTATAGGTACAGTCAATTCGTCACCGTTAGCTCATGAACATGACTCTAAGCGGTGTCAGGTGGGATGAGCCTTGAGTTGGCAAAGAGATACCCCAACTTGAAGTTCGTTCTTCAAGACAGACTTCCTGTCATCGAGAAGGCCAAAGCCGTATGGGAACACGAACTACCGGAAGCCGTTGAGTCGAAACGTATCGCATTCATGGAGCACGACTTCTTCAAAGAACAGCCTATCAAGGGCGCTGAGGTCTACTTCATGCGAAATGTTCTGTGAGTGGTGTTTGATACTATGTCACCGGTCTCTAAGTTAATGATCGTAGACATGACTGGCCAGACAGCGAGTCATGCGCCATTCTCAAGCACCTCTATGATTCCATGGGTCCTCGCTCTCGCATTCTGACCGCCGATCAGGTCATCCACTCAACAATAGGATCCCGGTACCTCAGCTCAGCCCCCTCGCCGCTACCAGCAAATTATGGATACGCACATAAGCTAGCTCACATCCGGGACATGAACATGATGACGCTGTTCAATGGTATGGAACGCAGTCCCGAAGACCTGGACGCATTGGCACAACGTGTGTCATTGAAGGTCGCGAAGGTGTGGGAGTGTCGTGGGATGATATCGATCACAGAGATGAGGAGGCATGAGGACATTACCGCCGATCCAGCGGCATGCTGATTTGAAGGGTACGAGATAGAACGACTTGCACCGACCGCCTTCTAGATGACTTGAATCGATCTAAATGTCTATTTGCCCTTGACTCGCCTAGCCACGGCTGTTCACCTACGACTTGTTCGATCGCGGCGAAGTTCCTAATACAGACCTCGCCTATGTACACTCGTGTTTTGGACATTGCATTGATTAATCCACCCGCGTCTGTGGGAGCCACAGGCACGATGTTAGCTTTATTTCTTTACGGACCAGGAATTGCCGGCGAAGGACGTACGCACTGGCAGTACGACTGGGATACAGTCCTGGAGTATCGGACTGAGAATAACTGAACACTCCGTGTGATCAGGACTCAGTAAGGTGAGTACAACAATGCTGTTCACTTTGTGTTATACTTATCGATCAAGTATTCCTGCCAGTGGTCCGTCATGCCCCATGTAGTAACGTAGCTACATTAGAGGGAGCGGACAGGTACGTGCTGGCGTTTGTCTCGGCGATTGTGACACGAGAAACTCGCCCGGGGAGGTAATCATACGCTCACTCGATCCAGAGGGTAAGTAGCGTAGGTCGTGTCGATGAAGGTCCTTGCAATTGACACAAGTGGAACATTCGGTTTCCGGTAAGATGTCGCATATGCGTCATTCCGCGCAGTCGTTCCGAGTCTTCCGACCGCATTCGCGTCTTGTCTTGCCCTGGCCCGATCGCGAGTCGAGCTCGATCTGACCGAGACTCTCGGGAAGCCTATGTCGGATGCGAGTTGTTGCCGTGCTATCACGATCAGTGCAGACCGTCAGAACGACATCAATAACGCCACTACTTGTTAGGCACTCCACGGCCTGTGAGTGAGGGGTAGCAGTACTTACCTCTAAACGAGTGGTATCCGGCTCGCACTCCCGAGGTGCGATCGACAAGCGGATTCCAAGTGAAACGGGCGATGTCATCGCGGTGCTCACCTCCATGCCTCTATACCGGATACAAATCGAGTCATTCTGATCGCAAAGCAACTAGGCTCGTCGCTGCAGGGATTGCCCGAAGCGCGCCTGGCTTCCATCGGCCGTGCATGCTGACGCCGCCGCACGTGTAGCTGAATAACGTGCGCTGCAGCGACCCTCTGCGTCGTGCGCCGCCAGAAAGTGGGTCGACGCGGCGCAAGCGATCAGAGCGATTGCAGGCAGTATTTTCAGGAGGACAGGAGGTGCGGCGCGCAGCCTTTCGTGCGCTGACCGACGCAGGCAGAGCCGGGCGGGGCGTCGCGCGTAAGCAGGTCACGACCCCGCGACGCCCACGTGCGGCCAAACAGCTCCAAATAACACGCGATATTAGAAAATGGCGGGCGATACGGCTTCAGGTCCGCGTCGTCGCCTCCGCTTTGCACGCTTATTCCGCTGCTCTATCTCTGCACATACGCTAGTCACCATGGTCGCCACTGTCCAGAAGCCTGCGCCCACCTTCAAGGCCACCGCTGTCGTTGACGGCCTTTTCCAGGACATCTCGCTGTCTGACTTCCTCGGACAATGGTAAAGTTCCCTCGCACAGTCTAATCATAGCGTGGGGACTTACGCGCGCCATGATCGACAGGGTGGTTCTGTTCTTCTACCCACTGTGAGTTTATTTCCTGCGAAACTTCCCATGATGTTGGCTGACGATCTTCGGCGTAGTGACTTCACCTTTGTCTGCCCGACCGAGATCCTCGCATTCAACGATTCGCTGCCGCAGTTCAAGGAGCTTAACACCGCTGTGCTCAGTGCGAACTGTCACTATGGTTTATGCGATTCAGGGACTCACTCCAGTCTGCAGGCGTGTCGACCGACTCGCACTACGCGCACCTTGCGTGGGCCACCCAGCACCGCAAGCAGGGTGGCCTCGGTCCCGACCTCAAGCTTCCCATGATCGCGGACAAAAACATGAAGATTTCCCGCGACTACGGTGTCCTCATTGAGGAGGATGGTGTCGCCCTCCGCGGCCTCTTCCTCATCGACCCCAAGGGCACCTTGAGGTACGCCAGCCCAGCTCTGCGTGGTGTCAGCGCTCTATCTGACGCCGTATCGATGCATCTAGGCAAATCACCATCAACGACCTGCCCGTCGGCCGGTCCGTCGAGGAGACCATCCGCCTTGTCAAAGCGTTCCAGTTCACGGTGGGTCCTTCCGCCCGCGTCTCGACGCGCCTGGGTCT
Source organism: Fomitopsis serialis (assembly GCF_022376445.1). Taxonomy (NCBI): domain Eukaryota; kingdom Fungi; phylum Basidiomycota; class Agaricomycetes; order Polyporales; family Fomitopsidaceae; genus Fomitopsis; species Fomitopsis serialis. The sequence goes on along the minus strand of NW_025954987.1, from coordinate 263,128 downwards.
CTGATCGCCGCTTTCTTGTTGCCGTCCCTGCCTACAGGACGAGCACGGCGAGGTCTGCCCCGCCAACTGGACCGAGGGTAGCAAGACCATCAAGACGGACCCCAAGGGCTCCCTGGAGTACTTCTCGTCGGCGACTGCCAATGGTGCTAATGGCCATGCCGAGGCGAACGGTGCGAACCCCAAGAAGCGCGCCCGCGTCGATTGATCAGCCGTCCTCACCTCTTCCTCACCAGGCCCCAGGGTTTGAAGCATGCACTGCATCTGCAACGAACTTGACTGACTTTCACGTTCCCGGTCCCCCGCTCAAGACTCGTAGACGCGTGCGCAGTGTGTTGTGTGCTTCATCCACTTAGACCTGTATTTTCTAGTTATAGAAGATTTCGTGAGAGGTAGAGGTAGAGCTTAGACGGCTTGACAAAAGCGATAGATTCCTTCGTGGTACATCTCCCTTGCGGTTCGATTGTAGTCTGCCATCTTGTCTTAGAGTACACCCATCGCTATTGGTTTGCTCACGCTTTGCATTTGTATCTTTGTTCTTGCTCCCCCCTTCCATCTTCCACAATGCATCGAGTCTCCCATTCCCCGTGGTAGCCGCCCGTCATTGCACCTTCGGCAAGCTTCCAGATGGTCGAGCGCATTCACTCGAGGAGCACAAGGCTGCCGTGCACGAATGACTAGTGGCATAGATGTTATGCGCAGTGATGTGGTACGCAGAGACTCAACCAATCTCGTGTTCGGCAAGGAGCTGCACAGTACCGCGTCAGTGAGCCTCAGCGTGAATGAGGAGACGGGGAGCAGGTTTTGGCGCACCATATTTGGAATGCCGTTTGAGATCGGATAGACATGCTTGCAATTTGGGCAGATCATGGCGCCCTCCTCTACGTGTGTCTAGAGAGAGGTAAGTCTGTCATCGACGAGGTTAGACAGGAGGAACTCACCTCGAGCAAGACATGGTGGAGTTTTTGCAGGAACTCGTCGTCCATCATCTCCGGGGGCTCCGCCGGCAACGACGTGTCCCCCAGCTGCAGAAAGCATCGTTCAGTATGAGTGCCCACGGAAGGTGCGACCAGCTCACCTGTCTAGCAGCATCCACCAACGCGCCCCACTCCAGCCTCGAGATGATGCCGCGCGTAAAGTCGGGGTTGAACTCGGCCTCGCGCAGCTCGACCTGGACGTCTTGGAACTGCAGAGGGAAGTTGTTGGAGGTGCAGCCCTTGGCATGGCATGCGAGGAGGTTGTGCGTGATGAGCCGGACCATTGTGCACGGTGTCTGCGAAGGCGCGGCGCGAGGGTGGCGGAGAAAGTAGAGGCGTGAAGATCGTGATCGGCGGGAGGGCGCGTCGTGCGAACTGGCGCAAGCGCGCTCCGGTCGTTTTGCTTGAGTTGGAGGCGCGTCTGGCTTCTTCACTTCCCGACTGTATTGTTTGTCTTCTGTATCATTATGCCTCGCCCTGCGTCGCCCTCAATACCGGAAAAGGAGTTCTTGTTCAGCTCCCTGAAACAGTCGCTGCGCCTCGATGGGCGGAATCCACTGGAAGTGCGAACACCGACCTTGACTTTCGGGCCGGAGCTGGGTTGGGTAGAGTGTGCATTGGGAAAAACAAGGTACTTCAAACACGATAGAGCGTTGTATGCGCAGACCTGGCTGACAAGATCCATGTAGGGTCATCGCCCAGGTCGATGCAAAAATGGTGAAGCCGCCGCCCGAACGCCCGCTAGAGGGCATCATCAGCATCCATTCAGAGCTCTCGCCTATGGCCTCGAGCGAGTACGAGTCCGGTCGGTAGGTACGTGTGTTTTTCTTGACTGTCCGTGTTCCTCTCACGTAGCTGCTTGCGCAGGCCGTCGGATGAAGAGGTGACGATTACGCGAATGCTGGACAAGGTCCTGAGGCGGAGCGATGTTGTGGACAAGGAGTCGTTATGTGTCCTGGCTGGACAGAGAGTGAGGATTCTTGAGCTTTGACTGAGTATATGCATCTGACGAGTGCGCTCTCAGGTCTGGCATCTACGCCTCACGATACATTGTCTGGCTGACGCAGGCAACATGCTCGACTGCTCGTGTCTAGCGGGGGTTGTGGCTCTGCGGCACTTTCGAAGGCCAGAAGTTGAAGTACTAGGAGACGAAGTCACCATCGTGCGTCTCAAACTCTTCTGCCCTTTTCTGAGTGATCTCTGACTTTCCATGTGCGTCATGTAGCATCATCCTTCCGAACGCGCCCCCGTCCCCCTCTCCATGCACCACTCGCCCTACTGCCTCACCTTTGCCTACTTCCCCGACGACTCTATCCTGCCCGTGCTTGACCCGTCGCACCTCGAGGAGACACTTAGCGCGGGCCTCCTCTCCATCTCGCTGAACGCCCAGCGCGAGCTGTGCGTCGTGCAGAAGGCGGGCGGTGTACCACTCGCGCCGGACGAGATCCTGAGAATTGTGGGCATCGCGGTAGAGAAAGCAAAAGAACTTGACAAGGTTGTCGAGCAGAGGCTGAAGGAGGATTGGGCCGGACGGACAGTGGAGGTGAGGTGAGATGAACGGGTGTCCGTGTGTCGACTTTGCGGAAGCCAGTTTGTATTGGACGTGCAGCCATTATATTGTGTAAATGTAATGCGATTAGTACAGCTGCTGTGCACCTTTCACGGGAAGGGTCATGGCTGGTTCATTGGTCGCAGTACTTGCAAGTACTGTCCGTTCGCAGCGCCTTCAAATAGTTAGGATCCTATTGATTCTGGTTCAGAATCAGAAGCGCCGGATTGTAGGACCTGTAAGAACGAAGTTCCCACAGTTTATCAACAGGCTAAGCGGGGATAAGACCGGCTTGGACCGTTACTGAAGACACCGAGGTCGTCCGCGACCAACACCTCGCACCATGGCCGCCATATTCTCTCCCTTCCGGCAGACCTACCGCTATCTGGTACGTCCGACTACTTCAACGATTCTCCCTTAACTGAGAACCCCCTGTGTACTTTCCGCACAACAGCAACGGCAGGCGCATGAACAACCCGTCATCTTCTACTCCTGCATCATCGGCCTCACGGGGCCCATCATGCTCATCACCGTTCCACCTTTGCGCAGGGCGTACGGCTACAAGACGCCAGAACCCATCCCCACTACGTATCCCCGTGCGTCACGGTTGTTCTCTGCGGGACTACAAGTACTGACTACAGGTGGCTGAAGTCCCGAACCGGCCGAGGAGACCTGTGCAGGGCTACGAGGATGAATGAAGGCTGCCTATGGGACCCTTGCCTAGGTGTTTTGTGTGTTGCGGATTAGACACAGTGCCGAATCAGACAGATTTCAAAAGCCAAGATTGTATGTTGACTTTGTTCACCTTCACTCTGCCAGACACGCTGTCGCGGCGAGTTCGACTACTTCCTTTCTACTCGGGCACCCTCTCGGACAAAGTCGGCCAATATCGTGCGACTGCTTCAAATCTCACATTCTGTATAGATGCCTAGCGCTACATGCTTTTTGATGACTACTGAGTACTACAGCCCTACTTATCCTCCGGTCAACCTCACCATCTAACTTACTCCAGCGTGATATACAAGTGCTTGCTCGCCAACACCGCCTTCGCTCCAGGAATGAGCACAATAGTCTGCGTATTGTCAATGATCATCGCCGGGCCCTCAATGACGTCGCCGGTATCGAGCGACGGCAGCAAGTAGACGGGCGTGTCCTTCACGCGCCCGACGCGGTCAAAGTACACGCTCCACGTCGTGTCTGCCTTCTTCGCGTCCACACTCTGCGTCGCCATCTTCGCGACCTCCGCGTAGACGGACTCGCCAAGGGAGTCGAACGTCTTCCCGATGCCGCGTACCTTGATGTCGTCGACGATGACCGACTTGCTGTCGAGCAGGAATCCGAACTCGGTCTTGTACACGCGCTTGAACGCCGCCTCGAAGTCCTCGTGGCCGTCGCCGTCCTTGGCGTCGGGGAGCACCATCAGCGCGGTGTCCGTGCCCTCGAAGCGCATGTTGAGCATCCGCTCCGTGTGCACGTGTTCGCCCTCGAAGCCCTGTCGTGCGAGCTCTTCGCGCACGTCGGCGTTGAGCTTGTCGAGGCGCGCGATGAGAGTTCCGCGGTTCTCAGGGGTGTAGAAGGTCGACGAGGGCTGTTGCAGCTCGTACACACTACGTGGTAGACCCGCTTCAGAATGGCTGAGGTATTCAAATGGTGCAGTGTTTGCTTACCGGTCAGCGAGTGCCAGTCCATATGCTGACAGAATAGAGCTGTATCGGTGGATGAGGATGGTCTTGATGCCCAGCAACTGCGCGATCTCGCACGCGTGCTGTCCGCCCGCACCGCCAAAGCTGGCCAAGCTGCGGAACCCCAGTCAGCATCCACTCCTTACCAACAAATTCGCAACGGAGAACATACATATGCTTCGACAGCGCGTACCCCCTCGCCTCCGTCAGCGCGCGGATCGGGCGTGCCATCGTCTCGTTCGCAACCTTGATGAACCCATAGACGATCTCGTCGAGGTCGAGCTGCTTCTCCTGGTTTGCGTTGATTTCCTTCGCGAGTGCCTCGAACGCGGAGCGCGACGCGTCCGTGTCGAGGGGCTCCTTCTCGGACTTGCCGAAGATCTTGGGGAAGTAGTCGGGCACGAGCCGGCTGAGGACGAGGTTTGCGTCAGTTACGGCGAGGGGGCCGCCCTTGCTGCATGCCAGCACGGTGGGTCAGTGGGATTCATGGAGGTGCGCCTAGCCTGACACTCACCGGTAGCATGCGGGACCGGGCTCTGCACCTGCGCTCTCGGGGCCGGCGAGGAAGAGCCCGTTGCGGAAGGTGAGGCAAGAGCCTCCGCCTGCGGCGACGGTGTTGATGTCGAGCTGGGGCGATTGGATTGTCACGCCAGCCGTGGTAGTCTCGTACACGACCTCATAACGACCGTCGAAGCGCGACACGTCCGTGGACGTCCCGCCGACATCCAGACTATTCGAGGCTCAGCATTGGCGTATGTGGTATAGCGGGGAATAACTCACCCAATGATAGGATGCCTCTTCTGCTCGTCCCAGCTAGTCAGCGCATATCCGACCACGCCGCCTGCCGGCCCACTTAGGATACTCTTCAGTCCCGTGAAGTTCGTCAAGTCTAGCAATCCACCATCACTGCCCATGAACTCCACCCTCGGGCTCCTCAACCTCCCGTCCTTGAGCTTCTCGTCGAATCCGGCGAAGAACCCGTCGAGGTAGTCGCGCAAAATTGGCGTGAGGTACGCGTCGGCGGTGGAGGATACCCCGCGAGGGACCATCTTGATCATAGGCAGGAGGCGTGAGGACTCGGAGACGTGCGTGAAGCCGATGGAGCGCGCGAGGTCGCCGACTTGCCGCTCGTGCTCGGGGAAGGTGTACGAGTGGCAGAAGACGATGGCGATGGAGCGGAAGCCGTCGTCGTAGATTCTCTGGAGGTCTTGTTTGACCGACTCGAGATCTGCGGCGAGGCGTCGGAGGCGTTTCACGGCATGAGGATCAGCGAGTACTTACCTGGTCGCTTCATGATTCTGACCGCTTCCCCCGACAGGCCCTGCACGACCTCACCAGGCCCCTCAGCGTCGCCTTGGCCATCCCATCCCTTGCCCCGATACCCACGCGTGATCTTTCCACTCTCGTCAAACTGAGTGGCATGCTGCTCTGCCTGTGGGTCGGATGTGTAGCCCACGAGCGTGACGCGCTCGTCCACTTCGAGAACCGTCGAGTACAGGGGAGGTGGACGGCGGATGTTGAGATCGAAGATCTTGGGGCGGGCCTGGTTTCCGATGAGAAGGAGGTCCCTGAATCCCTTCGTGATGAGGAGCGCGTGCTTGTGGCCTTTGCGCTCGAGGAGAGCGTTTGTAGCTACCGTCGTGGACAGGCGGATGTAATCTGTCGAGAATGTTATCGTTGTAGCTGGGATGTATGCGCGGGCTTTGATGACGAACCAATTTTACTCGTTTCCAAGACCTGTCCGCGCGGGATCTTCTCTCCAGTCACGATCTCGAGCACCCTCCGGATACCCTCGGTAGGTGCATCTCGGTAGTTGTTTGGATCCTGCGAGACTAGTAATCGCTCGTTCAACTAGTCGTTCATCGCGGGAGCCGCAGAGTCACTCACGAAGCTTCACGACAATGTCCTTCCTCTCTGCGTTGTTGTCCGGGTCGGGGAAGGATGCGTGAACGTCGCAGAACGTCCCGCCGCGGTCTGCGCAGATCCTGATGGAGCGATCGGGCACAGGCATCTGGTAGCCGAGTCATGGTCAACCAAAACATCGCCGTCTGAGACATTGTCCGCCCAGGGCATCATTGTCTGGCCTAGCCAACGCACCTTTAATTCTTGTACAGCTGAACTGGCTAGAGCTCGGGTCGAGTCTAAGGCCGAGGCGGTTATCGGGACGTCGACAGAGGTCGACAGGCGGTTGAGCAGGGGCGAGCTCGCGTTCAACGGTTCAACGTGAGATGGTCGTACTTCAAGTTTTATTTAAGACTCGCCGCTGCTGGTCGAGCATGTGCCGGTCGCCGGAATCGATAGCCTCCCTCAGGTCCTCGCAGATGGAGTCAACGCGCAGAGGGCCGGTTGAGGTATCAGGCACGCTGTACCGTGAATTTGGAGATAGGCAGCTCGGGACCATACTACAGACCAATTCCGAGTCTTAGATAACTCCCGAGCCGGCGGCTACGCTACAACGACGGAAGCCCGAGCGGAAGGACTCAGAACGATCGAAGGAAAACAACTTGAATAACTGGAGGAATAGCCTACTATCACTGTACCAGAAGTGCAATTTTCGCGCTTTTTCCTCTCTGCAGGACGAACCGCTCACCGGAAGCTCTCGGAGTTTGCACTGACGGATTCCTGAGGTCTGAATATATGGTGTATGATTTTACAGGCCTTGTCCAGGGAGTATGAGAGGGATGCCGAGAGGGAGCAAGGATTGGAACAGTAATGCAACTCTTCTCCGAGGCTCGTCACAGTTCCTGTCACACTGCCGAGTGTTGCCGAGTGTTGCCGAGTGTGGCTATTGTGGCTGCACGGCGATACAGCAATGCAACCAACATGTTCATGCCACCTTGTGCTATCCCAAACACCTTTTTCAGTTGCTGGAGAGGTTGTGGATGTATCTATATTATTGTAATGATACTCAAAGGACCGGCATCCCTTACAGTATAGTAAGTCATAATGTTGAAATCCATAACGAGTCGACTACTTCGACTCAGGAGATACTATACACCGGTCCTCCCTCATTTCACGAGTTCTATCTTTCTCCAGTAGTTAGTAGCTCCCCCGCGTGTCAAATGGAGGGTGGCATGGCCAGTAATGCGTGCAATGCCTTGTCCAGCGGGCGAGCAACAGTAGTGCAACTGCTGCGATCGTAACCGCATATGGTAACTGATAAGGAGCGGAGTTGAGATTGCTGATCTTGGGTGGCTTTCCGTCACGCTCTGACCACCGCTCAGACGTCTTTCCTGCTCAGAAGTCGCAACAAGAGACGAAAGGCTTCGGAAAAATATTAGGAACATATTATATGGTAGTTCAATGCACTTTTGAGACCCACAGACGAAGCGCCCAAGGGATGCGGTCAGCCGAGACTGTACCAGTGCGATTATTGAGGCGCGGAAGGCATTCATCGATTTCTTCTCCTCAAATGCGCTACACATTCAATTCATCAAAGTGCACATAAACATTGAGTACGAAGTAAAGAACATTGTACAAAAATCCCAGAATATTTAACGGGACGGATGAAATGGGAGTTGAGTAATTGCATTACTGTCGCGATTGCATTGCAGGGCCACTGATAGTAATCATTCATTGCAATTGATCGAGAGCAGGACAGCATGTACTCAGCACTGTACAATAGTCACGACAACACCATATGTACCAACTGAACAACGAGCACTGATAACACCGAAGCAGCAACGACTGTACACACCATAACACCGAGCAACCTTACTTACCCCTCCATCCCATGTTCAACCGGTATACCCAACGTCTCGAGAGCCTCCCGTCCACGCGTCGCCCAGTACACTATCACCTCGGAGTCCTCAAACCACATCAACGCGGCCGGTGCTTCAGGTGCATCCGCAGGTAAATCGGCAATGCCCTTCGAGTCCGTAGGCGCAGTTTGTGTGACCTCGTCGTTGCCTGCAGGACGCGCCGTGCTCTCGTCCACCTCCATTACAGCATCGCCCTCCTCAGCCCTCCGCAAAGCCTCAGCTTCAGCTTGTTTGCGCAGGGTCCTATGCCTCGGCTTGCGTTTCTTCTTCGCTCCGTCCGCCTCCACAATCCCAGACACGCCATCCAGCCGCTCATCACCCTCCGCCGAGCCTTCCGACATCCCTTCCGACGACCTCTCCCTCACTGCCTGCTTGAGATGCGTGGGCACACCCCCCGGCCCCCATAGCCCGCCCGCCCTGACCCACGCCGCTACGTTCCGCTGACAGTGCACCTCATCCAGGACGCCCACGACGGCGAGGAGCGTCTCGTCGTACGATAGGTCCGGCCGCTTGACCTCCGGGGTGAGCATGGGCTCCTCGAAGTGTTTGCGCCGTTTGGCATTCCGGCTTTCCTTCTTGGGGGCGGGAGGAGAGGTGGAAGAGGTGGGGAGACCGGGCGGAGTGGGCGACGAAGCAGGGGCGGAGGCGTGGGAGGAGGAAGAGGAAGAGGAGGAGAAGGTGTCTTCTTCTGAGGTGTTCAGATGAGATGCGGGGAGAGTGGAATCTGCTTGGGCGCTCTCTTTGCTTTTGCGCTTGCGCTTCCTAGATTTTGGGATGGGTTCGACGTGCTCGGAACCGTTTCTCCGTGGGGAAGATGCTGCTGAGGCGACCTGCGCTGCTTTCTCGTCCTTAGTGAGCTGTGCCTGAAGCAGTTTCCTCCTCTCGAGAGCGAGCAGCCACTCCTGCTCTTTCTGGAAACTATCCAGATCCTTGTTACGGCGTTCCTGGGTATACTCCGGGATACAGAAGTGATTGTACGGCTGCAGCGCTGCCTTCGATGGGGAGTCGTCCAGGAGCAGGGTGGTAAGCGCGGAGTGCACTTGTGGGGCCACGCTGTCTGCATCATGAACAGGGGAAGAGGAGCGCACAAGTGGGGACGAGCTTGGGGGGGACGTGCTGCGCTCGGAGGGGGGAGAGGGAGAAGGAGGGAGTGGCGTGAGGAGGGCGGGGAGGGTAGACCATGGCCTGGAGAGGTCCTTCAAGGTTTGAACCTTGCGGTCTTTGGAGGAGAAGGAGCAGAACAAAGTCAGTAGCGCATCAATGGGTCCACAATGCCGGGAACCGAGTATTCACAAACGGCTACTGATCCAGGTGGCATCTGCATGGCATCCAGACGAGTGGCGGTCTGCGGGGCCCAGCTCCCGGTGCATAGTGTGAAATCTGAAGGATAGATGCTCACGATAATGGTCATTCGATAGCCCGAGCGTGTCCCTCGCCCATACCGCCACCAGCTCGCGCTTCCATGAGCCAAAGCACTTGTCCACCATGTCCCCAACACTATGCGGCTGCGCGGACGACCACACCATCACGTCCAGCCACGCCTTCGTCTCCGGGGCGAAGAGATACTCGCGGAACGCGCGCATATACGGACGAGGGTACGTCGGGCGCAGGCGCGGGAATCCCCTGTTCCTCGTGCGGGAGGAGTGGGGCGAGCGAAAGACAAGTGTGCCGTTGAGATCGAGAACGAGCAGCTTGCGAGAGGAGGAGATTTCGGAGAGCGTGGAAGGCGCGTCAGCCGCTAGGGCGAGGTACTCGGGAGATGGGGAGGGTACGGGCGGCGGAGTGACTTCGCGGTCGCCCTCGTCCTCTTTGCCTTTCCGACCGCGTCCACGCTCGAGCTCTCGTTCGCGATCGCGCATCGCTTTCGGTGCGCGAGGTGGTCTTGCGGACTTCGTATGTTGGTGCACGGGCGTGGGCTGGTAGAGCCCATAGCCATCTGCATCTGAGTTCATCGGATAGTGTGCGTACCGCGACGGAGCGCCGGCCTCGTGATAGCCACCGTTGTAGTAGTTGTCCATCGTCCCATATTGCGGGTCGTATGCATGTGGGTCGTAGGCATAGTGGTCGGAGGTTTGTGAAGAGCTTGGTCCGGGCTCGTCTCCGTACCATTCGCCAGTCGTGTAGCGGTTGTGGCCATAGGCAGAGTACGCGTGGTTTCTGTGTGAGCCATATCCGTACATCTTGGCCTTCAGTCGGAGCCAGAGAGGACTCGTCCGAAGGATGGAAGATTGCAGCAGGGTTCCGGCAGCCAACTTCACGGTTTGTGGGGATTCCGACGGACTTACGCAGGCGAAATCGAAAGCACCACCATGGGCGCTTAACGAACGACCAGTAACCACGTGGGCAAAGTATCTTCCAAACACGGTAACCCGGGCCCGGAGACTTGCGGTCCGCGAGGATGTCATAGCGCGCTCAGCCCAACTCCTACCTCTCTCTCGAACCAACATCTCCGTCTCCCGCCCGCCCTTCGCTCAAGCTCGGTGCGATCTAAGTGTTCCGCATACTTTCTCGCGAAACTGGCGTCTCCAGAAGATCGGTAGCTAAGGCGGGGGTGGTGTATTTTGCGGTGAGCCTGCTGCGAAACACAGACTGAGCTGACGACCTGATACGATAATTCAGCCGAGACGTGAAGCAAGTAGTATCCTATTCAACTGCCCTAACCCCTCCTAACCCTCTCTCAAATAGGCTGTACTTGGGTCTGCTTAGGGGAGAAAAGGGCTGCGTACGGAACATATGACGGTCCCCGTCATGGCGCCTGGACGACGCAATACGACTGAATCCGCTACAAACCCCATACAACGCCCACTGCGCATAGTCGCCTCCGGGACCCTCTTCCTCACCCATACCCTCGAGCTCCCCACGCATCCATTGCCGAACAGCGTACTCCGCGCGAGCACTGTCATACGCTCGCGTGGAGGCGCCGCCAGTACATGTCTTTCCATTCTTGCACAATTCGCGCCAGTCGAGGCTCTGTTGGTCGCGCCCCTGGGAGGTAACGAAGACGGACGGAAGCTCATACGAGACCTGGAGAGGGAGCGCGTCAGTACGCGGTTTTGTAAAGTCTGGGAGGAGGCTGGTGTTCCTAGCGCGTGGGTCCTACATGCAGGTCGCCTACTGTCTTGCCTGGCTGTTTCGTGGCTAATGGCGTTGCACCACTAGACGACACCGACTCGCGCACCGTCGTCAACAACAACCCTCTACCCGACATCACGCACGAAGACTTTGTGTCCCTCCTCGGACCGCTGCTCGCCCCAGAGAACTACTTGTACTCTCCGCCTCTTGCGCCCGCACATCTAACACCGAATACCGCGAACGCGGCCTTCAAGCTGGATGCCTTGCAACCACGGCCATCCATGTCGAGCATGGATGGCGTGCGACCAGCCGTTACCCTACCGAGAACAAACACGAGCAGCCCGGCGCCATTTGACTGGGTACACTTCGAAGGCAGGTCAGTGAAGACGACGCTGAGCAACATCATGGGCCTGGAGGGTCTGGCACAAGAGCGGAAATGGAGGAACCACTGCGTGTTCAGCGTCGACGTAGGTCGACGCGCCAAACAGGGTGTGGAAGCGGTGGGAATCCTCCTCTACGTGCATGGCGTGCTGCCGCTTACATATTCTGCAGCTCGTGCCCTACGCTGACGTGGTCTTTCTCAACAAGCACTACGCGCTGGCGCACTCGCCCCAATACGCCGCTTCTCCGCGCGCGTTTCTCCTCTCGCTCACGACCCTCGCCGCGCCGCACGCGCTCCTCGTCGCGCACTGGGGCGAAGACGGCGCTGCGCTGCTCTCCGTTCCCACCCGGGAGTACTTCCAGAGCTCGGGCTGGGTCGCGGCGGACTCGAGCAGCCCCAGCGCGGCCGCGATGCCCGTTCACTCGCGGCACACGACCGCCGCAGACGATCACGAGAATCTTGACACCACGGACGTGGTCGAAATGCTCTCTGTGCGGACGGGCAGCGACTTCTGGGCGGGGCAGCACACGGACTCGTCGAGTGTGTTCACCGCGGGGATGCTGTCATCGTCCGTGGGGACCTCGCACGCGCCGCAGAGTCCGCCCCCGGGCGCGTCCGTGCCGCAGAGCCAGTTCATGCACCAGCGCGACCGACGCGAGGGCTCCGCGGACTCGGACGAGACGCAGACGGGGAACGCGACGACGGGCTCGGCGCCGGACGCGCGGAGGAACGAGCCATTCGGGGCCGAGATCGTGGACGAGGTCGGCGCGCAAGACGCGTTTGTGGCGGGGATGATGTATGCGCTGAGTCGGCGGCTGTTGCCGGGCGAGCCGTACACCCCGAGCGGGGCGAGTCGGGGCAGGGACGTCGGGTCGGATGTGAGAGAGGTGGGGAGGTGGAGGTTGGAAGAGTGCTTGAGGTGCGTTTGCTGCCACTGGCGATCCGGTGCGTCGCTTAGGGTGATCAGGTTCGCAACGGAGCTAGCTGGAAGGAAGGCTCGGAGACGAGGCTGGGAGGGACTAGCGGAGGAGATGGCAAGAGTGGGATGGTTTGAACCGTGATACCCGAACATTCTTTGGTGGGTGATATACTGACAGTGATTGGATACCCATGCTACGCACCATTGTCTAGGACTGCGTATATTATGCTCTTGCGCGTCAGTCATAAATACTATGTCAAAGCTGATTCCTTCTACACAATGTGGCACACGACCATCCTGACCTGCGACTTGTCGCCGTCAATAATCTCCTGCCTCTTCGCCACGAGTTGGTCGACGTCCTGTTGGCAACTGAAGTACCAGGCCACAAGTCAGCCCTGCCGTTCACACACGAATCAGACCAGAGTGCAAGCTGGGCATGTCGGTCAAAACGTGCGACATCTCCTGCAATCGTAGCCCGAAGGTGACGACTGTTAACACCAACGTCGTAAGACGCAGCATCTCACCAAAAGAAAGGCAGTTCTCTATTCTCGTCGTGTGCGTGTTCCGTTCGCTCATCTGGCCGAATCACTTGGCGACGAAGAGGTTCCTCGAACGGAGCTGAGCGCTGACGAAGACCGGAGAACAGCCTAGACAAGAAGAGAAAGACCAGGGAAGAGAGGAGAACCCGGAGGACAAAGAACATGGAAACCCGAGCGGAGAGGAGTCGGGCGAGAGGCGGGAGAGCTGCCGTATGGACAGTATTGACTTCATATTGACAGTACTTACATATGCTTCCCTCCTCTCTTTTTCTGCCTGCTATACTTCCATCCGTTGCAACGACACCCAACTAAATCACAAAACGAGAAACCCCCAAGTGTACATCGCGACCATACTATGCATTGACCACATCTACGCGTCCCAGTAATACAGAATTACACCATGTTCGGTTCGCACAACTTTTCAACCCGCTCGAGCATACCAACATCATGCTCCATCTGCATCAGCCCTCTTCGCCGCATGGAGGGAACCCACACCGATAGTTGGTCATTCATAATCGCTGGGTAGAATGCATCACCGTGAACCCCGGCCCAGTCAAAGTCGATCAGCATGGCATTCCACCGTTCGTCTGAGCCATCGCCATCGGATCGACGAACACACATGATGTTGGGAGACCGTAGATCACCAAAGACGAGGTTCTTGTCATGAAGCAGGTTGATGGCAGTCTTGACGTCGGCGTAGATGCTGTACGGGAGGAGCTCCTTTCTCTGCTCGAACGACCACGCCATCTCGCCGTGAACACGATCCATGACAATCATGAAGAGGCGATCGTACACGGGAATGCAGGCGTGCAGATTAGGCGCCAACCCGGCTGCGGCGAGGATGCGGTGGGCTTCTTCGTTGTAGCTCGCGGTGAACTTGACGAGGACCTCGACTTCGCCGTCGGCAGTATCGCCGGCTCCTGATGCCAGTGACTTGGGCATAGTGGCAACATAGATGCACGAAGACCTCCGATCTGGCGACTCCGCCATGAGATAGAGCTGCCCAGCGCGAGACATCCGGTGCGTGAAAGTCAAGGATGGTATGCTGTCCTTCCAGGAGGGGTCCGGCAGAGGTGAGGGAAAGAGATGTGCGATGCTGATGGGAGGATTCGGAGGTGCCGCGTCGAGTCGTGCATAAAATGCGCGAAGGTCACTCACAGCGAGCTGAACAGCCTTGAAGGCCCGCGCGACACGGAGAACGTTCTCGTTCCGGTGGAAGTCCAAACGCAACCGCTCCGAGAAGACACAGTCGGTATAGGGTCCGTCGGTGTACATGGCAATCCCGATCTCGAGGAGGTCACCCATCATTCCGATCAGGATAGCAGGGTAGTTTGACTGGCGCCGTCGCTGCCGTACCAGCTAGAGTACCTCGTCAGTGACACCGTCGCAGTACATACAGTCAACATTCAGACTTTGTCATTGTCACCTGTTACGATTTTCGCGTAGGATAGACCTGCTTGCAGAGATGCATCACCACCCAACCCGGACTCGTTCTTGATTATCACCAAGCCGAACGGGCGTGAGCCGCCAAAAACCGCATCAAGGTGGTTGTCGCCGATGGATGTGTCCCAATCGAGATCGAACCTGAAGATTATCTTGAGGGCATCCCGAATGGCCTCTGTCCGCGCCTCCTCATTCTCGTAGCTACACAAAACCTGTGTCATAAAGAGATGAACCTGTTCGAACTCTAAAGAATTTAGTTCGCTCTCGGGAACATCGAAGTCAGGATGACGAAGACGGTATGCGAGTAAGCCCAACGTAGGGTGGAACAAGGCGACTGGAGGACCATAGTTGTCGTGCGGTCGTCCCGCGTGAAATCGGTCATTGAGGTCGTTAACAACTTTTGTACGCCTGAGCTCGACAAAATTCCATCCGACCGTAGCCTGGGTAACGATGTGTGGATGTCATGAGCCTTCCTCTCCCGTTCTGATGTCATAGTCAGCTGACAGCCTGGAGGTAAGAATAAGGCTACGTACCACGGATGACCTTCCTATGGCTAGCGGCAAGCTCTCCCACGTCGTCCAGACTCTCCAGTACTAGATCACAGGTCAGATGGGTGTCCAGTGTTCAAGAAAAATGACTCACTCTCCGGCGTGACAAAGAGAATATCGACGAAATGAGGTTGCGGTCCTTCTGGGAAAACGGTATGCGTCGTCTCCATCACATCAATTATGGTGTCCTCAACATCATGATAATCGCGAAGCCATGTGAGGCTACGATCGAGTAAAGTTTTACGGGGCGACCGCGACAATCCAGAGGGCTAGTATGGTCACTACCAGCTTAATCGACACAAGAAAGATACGTACCATGAACAACGTATAACCCTCAGTGAGATCAATGTGCTGTTGAAGTGGTTTCTTGGCTTTGATTGTATCCTCGAGTAACGTATCAATATGGTTTTTGCTGCCGCTAGGTACCCGCATCGTGAAAGAGGGGAGTTTCGTAGAATGAGGATAGAAGACTGTGTAGTCGTCTGTCATCTCCTTGTCAGAAATCATGGTGATGGTTTGGGATAAGTAAGGGTCGGTCTGGACAAACAAGTGGAAGGCGCCCGGCCACTTGGGACTCGAGCCTTGCTACTCAAGTAGTGGAACGTAGTGGACAAAGCTGGACAAAGCCCTCCTCTCTCCCTCCGGTCGGAGTCGGGGATGTAGCTGGGAGCATAGGAGACTCCGAAGAGCTTGAGGAGAGCCTTTTTTAGTCTCCCGTGGGCAGTGTAGACAATTCTTTCATCTTTTAAACCTGCGCGCGCTCCTGATATTCTAATCTGACGCCTTGCTCTGCGCGCGAGAGCTAGGGATATCACACAGCGGCAGACCAACCGAGCGCTGACAGTGACAAGTGTACCACTGTACTTGGGTTTTGCATTGATCTAAGATATTCATATCCCCTCCCTATCCTAGGGATCTGTCGATCGACAGGGAGAGCTCCCCCTCTCAACATTTTAACGCGAAAAGCAGATTAATCCTAGGCAGAGAACGGTGGAGTACGGAGTGGTATACAATTGGGGCAACCTTGAACAGATGAGCTGGTACGAAAAGTGTTTAACGTAAGGAAGCAATAACCAACGACTGTAGACATATTGCGATGGCAGTCATCATACTGAAAAGAAGGGCTGATCGGTTTGCTGCTGCTGTTGTTGTTGCTGGAACGGGTTGTGACCTGACGGCTGGCCTGTGGGCTGGCCAACAAGCCTGCCTGCTTGCTGACCGTACCTGCAACGCCACATCAGTCAATGTGAAGCAGACTCACGCCATAGCACAACGCACCTGAGCTGGCCGAAGTTTCCGAAGGTGTCGATACCGTCGTCGTCGCGGTTTGCGAAGATATTCGCAAGATGCGCATGCTGCTCGTCCTTGCGCGTCTTCACGTTCAGCGTGCCTTGCCTTGGAGGGGCGGACTGGGACGGTGGCGGTGGCGACTGGGCTGGGCTGCTGCTTAGATTTGTGCTCGGCCCGCCGTTCGCGTATGTGCCCTGTAGATTGAATGAAGGGCCAGCGCTCTGTGGTGCTGGCGAGGCTGTTAACGAGTTGTTAGACGAGAACGACGTCGACAGCGAGAGGTTGGGGGATGAGGAGGGTGCGAAGGGATTGTTCGATCTAAAAGTTCAAGCCGTTTAGTTGACATAATAGCAGCGTCACATACTGAGAGGCGTACCCAAAGCCAGTAGGCTGCGCAAGCAGGAACTGCTGCTGCTGCTGTTGCTGTTGCTGTTGTTGCTGCTGCTGGAGCGCGAGCATCTGCTGTTGGCGCATCCATTCATCTTGCTGCGCAGCTTGCAGCTGTGCTTGCTGTTGCGCCTGCAGCTGCTGTTGCTGCTGCTGCTGCCACTCTGCTTGCTGGCGAAGGTACTCCGCTTGCATAGCCTCCTGCTGCATCTGCTGCTGATACGGATTGAACGACGTGTACTGCGGCTGCACTGTGTACTGTGGTTGCACCGAAGCAGACATATCGATAAGAGGGAATGGGTTGGTCCCATTCGTGTTCCTACGATCAATGAGCAGGTCTGAGAGAGTCCACGTACGACGGAGAAGACGCACTGGCTGTGATCATCGAAGAGAGATCCGCTTGCATCGGCGATGGCCTTCTTCCGTTTCGCTTCCTCCTCCTCACTGAGCCGGATCGCCTCCTGGATGTCGCGATCCTCTTGTCCCCGAGCCTGCTCCTGCGCCAAGGACCTCTTACTCTCCTCGATCGCACGCTGGAGCTCCGCATCCGTTTCCTTACGGCGCGGAGGGAGGCTTTGTGACCGCCGCTGCACGTTCTCGTCCTCGATCTCCCCGTCAAGGCCACCCGCCCGCGTCATTCGATCACGCATGCTTGCGCGGTTGCGGCGCTCTTGCTGCAGCCGTGAAGCGTCTTGCAGGAGATTTGTGATGTCCTTCGCCTTCTGGCGAACGTTGGCACCTTGATCTTTGCCCTCCTCGTCGATATACTGGAACTCCTTCAGCGTTTTGATGATGTAGACGTTGTCCTTGAAGTATAGCACCACATTCTCCGAACCGGCGTGCAGGAGATAGTCAAGGACCGTCAGAGACTGAGCGAGGAATGAGTCTATTACGAGGCATCCAACAGGTCGCAGCATACCTTGAATACGTGCCTCCAGTTCTTGCCCTTGTCATTGAGCCGCTTGTCAAGCATCTCCATGATCTCAATGAAGTCGTTCCTACACGAACACTCCATAACAGTCCCCAGTGAGCAAGACACAGAACGTACTGGTTGTATGTCAATTGTGCCAATTCATTCATCTGTGTCCCGGAGGGTCCCCATTTGTCATTCGAGGTCGCGTCCCGCACCTTGGCCTGGACGTCCGAGTAACCCTTGGTGTAGTTCTTCGCCACCCTCATCACCCCCTTCCCGACATGCGACAAGCTCGACATTTTGGCAGCCTATTCAACGCTCCTGGGCGTTTCTGTGTACCGAGAGATGAGGGGAGAGCGCGATCGTAGATGCGAGGGTGGCGAGCGGGAGCACAGTGGCAGTCACCGAGCGCAGTTGTGGGGAGGGGCAACGCCCGCAAGGGCGAATCTGTTTGTTCGTGTTTGGAATTAGTGGCATTGGTCGCGAGAGTGGTAGAAGCACTGTATCACAAACATGAGCTCCCTCAGATGCTTTGGTGTCCGCGGATGCAACGGGATTGAGAGCCATGAGGCCATAGAAGGTTTTGTTAGGTTACATGGACGAGAATTCCGATTTAATGAGTGTGGCTCATGTGTGTTTCCTCAATCATGGAGTGAAAGACAAATATCCACACAATGAAACCACTAATGAAACACTCATACGTACTCTCGCAATATATTTGTCACCAATGACCAGGCATGAATGCCTTTGCTTCAGGTTAGATACACGGTATACTGATAGGCACGAAGACGCGCGAGATGTCTCCGCCACAAACGCGTCGTACGGTCACGTGAGCAACAACAACGCGGTTACCCGTTCATCTCCATGCGCGTAACAATGTCCGTTCTCTCTCAAACATATCTCCTTTCGATAGGTGAGTTGAGGTATAAATGTACCATGGTCCCTGAATTTAATCGGGAGTTTCCTAGATTTATTCTGCGCTTAATTCGTGCCCTGAAGTTCAGCTACAGCATAATACACCAATAATCATCCTCGGAGACGCATACATCATTAGCACGAGTATGGTGGCCAAAGGAACATATAAATCATGTACTAGACCGAGGCGGAAGGGACGCTCTTCAGCACAGAAGGCAGCTGCAGCCAAGGGAGCTCTGGCTAGTAGAGCTCAGTATCATGGAGACTCAGACTCAGACTCGGCACTGGCGAGAGAGAACATACCTGTAATGGGTCCACAGTCATCTGGGATGGCTATTTTTTCGGAGTGGAGTGTCAGTGATATAGGTTACTTCCTTGCCAAGTGACAAACAAAACTCACTGTCATGTAGAAAGCTGAGATGGAGGACTTGCCGGCACATGATGGGACTCAGCACTGGCATAAGCTTGCCGAATCGAGGAGACAACTGCACAACAGTCAGCGACGAGAAGCACGTATGAAGAAACGAATGAATGTACTCAAGGACAAGCTTCGAGTCAAGACAAATCTTCATGCATCTGTTGAGAAGCACAACACCGAGTTAGAGGGCAAGATCGTGCATCTTCAGCAGGAGGGGCACGAACTTCGCACGACCCTGGTCGGAACACGCAGCGCAATGGTCGATAAGCTACGTGGTTGTCAAAATACTATTCGAAAGCTTCGCAAACGCAGCGAGCGTGCACCCCGTGTTCTCGCGAACGCGATTGAGAGGGCCCGGGCGAAGTCACGGCCAGCGATCTTTCGTTTGAAGCGGAAGGGTGTTTACACGCCAGCCGCGCGGTCGCTTGCGCGCATGTTGGTGCGAGGTGGATGTTCACAGAAGAAGGTCGGAGACGCCATGCAAGGCGTTGCGGGAGCGTTAGATGTTCGACGACACCTGTCACGAACATATTCGCCGCGAAGCACGTACCTTCGACAGCAGTGGCCACGAGGCCGAGCGCCGCAGACGTCAAGTCGAGCACGATCTGGCAACTGCTCAGCAGAGATCAGCAGAGGCCGCGGAGAAGAAGCGCAAGGAAAATGAACGGGAGGCCAAGCTGCGTGCAGTCAAGTTCGTAGTTGACGAGGAGGGCCTGGCGAAATTACGCAGACCTGACATTGATCAGCAGCTTCAAGTCTATCGGCTCGACGATAAGGAGACCCCCGCACCTTCGTCTTTGCACAAGAAAAAGGTCAAAAAGCCCGAGGCATTACTAGAGCTGAGGAAGGCGATTGCGCGTGCAGAGGCCCGCCGTACACTGGCTCTTTCGAATACTGCTACATCTGAGTCAGACAGCATTACAGCGAGTTTGACACAACGAGCAGGGGAATCCCACATAGACTATGATAATGACTCGGACCTAGATTGTTAGACTATAACATACATTTTAGTATAACGTACTCGTAATTTACTCTGGATAGATGTCTTGCCTGTAGAGCTTGAACGCGATCAGTGCGATGTATACGCCACACCAGCGCCACACGATCGAGGTCTGACCAAGTTTGCAGTGGCGCGTCGCTGACTAAGCGGCCACGGGCGTCGCAGGGCTTGCCCCTCCCCAGCAGTTGCCCGGCGGGCCACCGCGCCTCACGCGTTATCCAAATTTGGTAACCTGTTGTTCTCGGGTTACGTTTGTTACTACGCGCACGGTGACGCGTGACGCCTGGTGACGCGGCGCACCGACTTGTTCACGCAGATAATCTATTCAAACTCTTTGGCATACAAGTTACATCCAACGTAAGTACAGACCATATCAATGATAAGTTAAAGGATGTAGAGAGTGAGAGTAAGTCTCTAATGTCGTTACGGCTCAGCCGTGAGCTTGAAGCTTGAAAAGGTAGCACGCATATCGTTATATACTGCCAAAGCCTCGCCTTCGCGGTGTAAACCTCGAGTCGTCCTCATGTTTCTACCCGACCTAATCGAACCCATAGCCCTCCCTGGTCACAAGAAGCACAATCAACGACTGCGTAGACACCAAAGCGACGAAGCCGTACCTTGACATAACTCGTCAATGCAGAGTTAGGCCATAGTTTCTCAAATGTTTCGCGACCCTTGCCTTGCTTCCACTCGGATGGTGGCAACGAGCCTGCGGGTTGGGCCTCCGGCGCAAGTGTGAACGTGTCGAACCGCTGCAAGAGACGGGTGAGAAATAATGATGCCTCATTCAGAGCATAGTTCTGGCCAATGCACTACACATACGTAGATCAGGGCATAATTCAGACTTTGATGGTGGATTCGCTTACGATTCGGGGACCGGCGCTGAAGGGCGTAAACATCATAGGGTTCGAGACGAACTTCGATAGGCGTTTATCGAGCCAGCGATCCGGATCGAAGACATCCGCGTCCGGGCCCCAGAGCGCTGAATTGCGGTGCATGAGAGAAGTGAAGTACGCAATTGGTGTCAGGGGAGGCATGTATAGAGGTTCCGCGGGTTGCAGGTAGGTACCGTCAGAGTTCGGCAGAATGCTGGGGTGCGGTTTGCTCTCTCTCGAGTTTACCGCCACAGGTGGAAATAAACGTAAAGTTTCGTTGATGACCGCACGCACTGAGTACACAGTCTGTCAGTCCTTATTCTTCGGAACACTCAAGCTCAGGCAAACGCACTGTACTTCATGTTCTTGATGTCATCAAACGTAGGAGCGCTGTCGACACCGCAATGCTCCAGAATTTCTGCGCGCAGCCGCTTCGTGACGTCTGGATGCGATGCAAGGAAGTACGTGACATATGTCAGGAGTGAAGAGGTCTGACGAAAGATGTGTCAGGCAGGATACTGCGGAAAGAAAAAGATGCTACCGACCGTATCGCGCGAGGCCAACAGAATGTTAAGGAGCTGGTCTTGCATGACTTTCGGGTCTGCATGCACGGCGAAGCGCGTCACCATATGCGCTTGCAATAGAATATCACACGGTGACTAACCTTCGGTATTGTCCACCAGATACTGCAAGAACACGCTCTGATCTAGCGGGTTCTTGAGACCGCTCTTCTGCATATCTGATTTGTTCTGCAGAGCGTCTTGAATCAACGGCTCGAGCCACTTCTCAATAACTGCCATATGTTTTCGGTGTGGGTCCCCTGTGAACAGTTCGTAGATGGGCCAGAAGTACCCGCGCCGAACCCTGAGCAGGACCAATACTTGTGCATCTTCGAACGACTGCGCAAAAGATCCGAACTCGTCGCCCGTCGCAGAGCCTTTTCCGCTCATCTGCGTGTTTCCGGGCTCTGGGAGTCGACCGGAGAGAGTATCGACATTCTTGCCGAAGAGGAACTCAGATGCAGCGTCGAGAGTAAATCTTGCATACATGTCCTGCACTTCGACCGGCTCTCCAAGCTCACATCGCGACGACATGAGCGACACCGTACGGTCGGCATACCGCTCGAACAACTCGAAGTCGGTGACGCGATCGCGAGAGAAGAATGGTCGAGCGAGCGCACGGTGCTACGACGGGCTTTAGCCATGAACAGTACCATTATACGCGGCCGAGCTTGCTCACCGCCTTCCATTCCTGCAGCCATAATAATTTAGCGAGATGCCTGTTAACGACGGCAAAAGGTCTTACCTGGTCGTCGCGATTGAAGATGCCAGCACCGAGAAACTCCTCCCTATGGTCGACTATGTCAAAGCCTGCTGGCGGTGATCATAACTCTACTTACATACGCTCCTTCTGCCCGACGCCTCTCCAGAAGTGTTCATAGCCAGTCGCCAAGACAAACTGCTGGTGTTTCGCATCCATAGTGATGATCTGTCACGAGTATGTCAGTACCTGCCTTGCGAAAGCCATGAATGATCGGAGGCGTCAATCCAAGATCTAGCTAGACCAACTGAAATCACCGGTTCCGAGAACGACTGAACTTACGAAGTCTTGCCAGAGTAACCGGAGATTAAGAGTGGTAGTGTGATACTCCTCAAAGAGCTTCAGATGGAAGGAGCCGAGGTAGGTGGTGTGATATGCTTTGAGTAATTGAAGGTATATGTCGAGGTTCCCTGGCCATCTACCGCGGACCCGAGGAATGGGCCGAGCCCCCATGCGACGTGCATCACGGCGATGCATCCAGTCAGCATATTGAAGCCGTGTGTATGCCCAGAAGACGATGAAGACGACATGAGCAGGAACGGCGAGCAGTCCCAACCGCACTTCCGTAGTCCGAAGGAGGGCAAACAGAGTGGCCCAAGGTACAACGACAATTCGGACGAAGTCCTTGAAGAGGCGCACTCGATAGAAGCTGTCCGGATGCATGTTGGGGATTAGATCGCAGGGAAGAAGAACATAGCGGCATACCTGGGCGATGCAGCGCGACATATATACGCTACTCGGCACCGGGGGTTAGTTCGCCAGGCCGTTCGTGACAAACCGATCTAAGCGATGAACGGGTTGTGCATACACTGACATCTCTCACGATCATTCTGGCCGCTGATGACGTGCAAAAGGGAGAAGGGGATTACTGCCAGAGTAGGCAACTGTCTGTCGGTCCCTTTGGCCTTCCGGGCCTGATCGGGTGTGCTCGGCGCCCGTCTATTGCACTTTCAGGTCAATTTGATGCTGATACATACGGAGCGCACCTGTGCTGCGAGCATTGCTACGCGTTCCTGAGTAGCGATGTCGCCGTTATATCTCCTCCGTGCACTGCGAGCCGCATAGGGCAGTCCGATCTACAGAGCGCAGGTGAGCACATTGTGTGGCGAAATGCTACAATGACATACATCGCTTTCACTGAGCCTAGGCAGTGCCGGACCAAAAACTTCACGGGTACCACACTGTCCTGTCAGCACATGGTTGCGGGAAGCCTCGGACAAACATGTTCCTGAAGCTTGAGGCGATCGTCCACCCGTCGTTGACATTGCGGTTCGCCCGACTTGACCGCGGATCGCCTCGCAAAGCATCAGGCCAAAAAAAGACGGCAAACATCTGATACCTCAGTGGTACATATGCTATGCATTCTCAGCCGACGGATGTCGCATAGCACTTTGGGATAAGCAGTGCCCACATGCAACGCACATCTGCAGTGGTTGTCGATAAATACGAACCGAAACTACATCGGGCATCAAGCACTCACATGCATATCACAGACCCCAGATGTCGCTCAGCAAACAGATATCACTCTAGCGGGCTATAAGCTACAGCAGACCCGCAGAAACGACATCAATTCATGGTACGGGAAGATAATGATCGGAGGGCACAGGTATGCAGACTAGGGGTAACTTCGTGCCAGCGCGGACCGAGGGTAGAGTAGAGACATGCAGCGAACTTGGAAAGCGACCAATAAAAGGAAAATACCTAGTAGAGCTTTTGAGGATCAAAGGAGCACCACCAACACTGGACAACACAAGAAAGGAGATTACTCGTCCTCAACAGGGACCTCCTCCTCGTACTCGCCCTCCTCCTCAGCGCTGCAACACAAGTCAGCTGTTGTTGTCTGTGTGATGAACAGGGACAACTCACGTAGCGTCCTGGTATTGCTGGTACTCGGCAACAAGATCTTGCATGTTCGACTCAGCCTCAGTGAACTACAGGCACAATAGTTAGAACAAATGACCACTCGTTGCAGCTAGAGTACCATACCTCCATCTCGTCCATACCCTCCTGCGTGTACCAATGAAGGAAGGCCTTCCTCTTGAACATGGCAGTGAACTGGTCGCTGACACGCTTGAAGAGCTCCTGGATAGCAGTCGAGTTACCCAAGAACGTGACAGCCATCTTGAGACCCCGGGGAGCAATGTCACACTGTGCGGTGAGGACGTTGTTGGGGATCCACTCGACGAAGTACGCTGAGTTCTTGTTCTGCACGTTCTGCATCTGCTCCTCGACCTCCTTCATGGAGACCTTGCCACGGAACACAGCAGCAACCTGAAGAGGAATAAGGACACAACCGGATAGATCGGAGCTGATGGACCTACGGTCAGGTAACGACCGTGACGAGGGTCGGACGCAGCCATCATGTTCTTTGCGTCAAACATCTGCTGCGTGAGCTCGGGAACGGTGACAGCACGGTATTGCTGGCTGCCGCGGGCGGTAAGAGGAGCGAAACCAGTCATGAAGAAGTGAAGACGAGGGAAGGGTACTAGATGGAATCACATCGTCAGCTCAAATCAATGCTAGAACGAGCTCTGCTCACCCATGTTGACAGCGAGCTTTCGGAGGTCAGAGTTCAGCTGACCAGGGAAACGCAAGCAAGTCGTGATGCCGGACATAACGATGGAGACTAAGTGGTTCAGGTCCCCATACGTCGGCGTCGTCAACTTGAGTGTTCGGAAGCAGATGTCGTACAACGCCTCATTGTCAATGCAGAAGGTCTCGTCAGAGTTCTCAACAAGCTGGTGGACCGAAAGTGTCGCGTTGTATGGCTGAAACAGAGGGTCAGAAGCTGAATGGACACACTACGGAGACAGGGACAAACCTCAACGACGGTATCCGAAACCTTCGGACTGGGGACAACGGAGTACGTAGCCATCATGCGATCAGGGTACTCCTCCCTAATCTTGGAGATGAGCAGAGTACCCATGCCAGCACCGGTACCACCGCCAAGCGAGTGGGTGATCTGGAAGCCTGGCCAACACGTCAGTCACAAGGATGGACATGTGACGTGACACTGGTCACACGTCACGTCGAAGCTTGCCCATGCCAACTCACCTTGCAACGCGTCGGTACCTTCAGCCTCCTTGCGAACGACATCGAGGACGGAGTCGACAAGCTCCGCACCCTCCGTGTAATCTAAACAAATCAATGAGTATCAGGCTTCACAAGAAAGCAGTATGAGGCGCAACGCGTAGGCTGCCACGCAACGCATATAGCACTTACGTCCTTTCGCCCAGTTGTTACCAGCTCCGTTCTGACCGAAGACGAAGTTGTCGGGGCGGAAGAGGCTACCGAGAGGACCGGATCGGACGGAGTCCATGGTACCGGGCTCCAGGTCGACTAGGACCGCGCGCGGAACGTACTTGTTCGCGCCAACCTCGTTGTAGTACACATTGATCCGCTCAAGCTGCTCATCGTTGGTACCCTTGTACAGCCCATCCGGTTCGATGCCGTGCTCATCTGAGACGACCTCCCAGAATTTGGCACCTGGAGTCGCGCTGTGAGACGACACGACAGAGATTACAAATCAAGTCCGTTACCGATTTGGTTGCCGCACTGGATGATCGTACCACGTCAGGACCTGTACTGGGCTGAAGCAGAGACTCAAACATACCTGGCCGGTTTGGAGGTGAACGATTTCACGCATGCTAAAGGACGCACGTCAGCATGTGTCGCACCAACGCAGCAATCAACAAGGAATGAACGCGAACGACGCGACGCGTTTCTCGATGCGCACCCCCGTCAGATCTGACCGCGGCGTAGCACAACGTCCAACGTGATGAAAGACACGTACACTGAGGACTAGAAATGAGCTGGACGATGGAGGGGTCGTAAGAGGGTGATGAACCGCGAGGGATGGGGTCAAAAAGGGAACGCGACGGATGTTCTAGGGCGACTCGGATTGAAGCGGAGCCCAAATGGCAACGTGTGCGCACGTCCCTCCGCCACAATTGTCCGCCGTCTATGGACTGCACCGAATCGCACTAATCTCAGTCTGGGTGCTTTGCCTATCTACTCAGCTTGCTATCTCATCCGCAACAAATCCGCATCTTCGACGAATGAAGTCCCTAAAATCAGTGCTATGACAGAACGCCAGTGAAGCTCCATGGCACGAACGAATACTTATGGTGGACGAATGAGCACGAGGCGTCTTGCAATTGCACTGCATGCCGGCTGCTTGTGTTATGACATAATACTCACTCCGGATCCATTTATTGTCTGAGTCGTGTTCAGTGGCACGGTGTGATATGGTGGTGAAGCGAGTTTCATGCTTCTCTACCTCGGCCATGCATAGTATTAATCGAGTAGTATTCATTGACATGATCATACCGCCGGCGCCGTGTGATCGACTTCTATGTATACATATCCTCACAGATGCACGCCGTCGTCCACGCCACGTCTATGCTACGATCAATAGTACTTGAGGCTATATTGCTCGTTACAATTGTATTCAGAAAGCGCACGAAGTCGTTCTAGGCAGCCTCTGGCGCATGCGATCGACTGGAAAGAAAGTGCGCAGTCCAGGGGATAGCGACTGCGAGGATGGGTCTACACGCGGTGCGAGGAGTCTTTCAAACCATCCCATCCGTCTTTGCGCAACAATCGGTAGAAGATGTTCACTACAACCCAATGTTCGTAGATCACGGAGTGACCGCTATGCCAATATGGATATGAGCGACGAGAGCGATGCGGAAACTAAAAGCGTGGAAGGAACCTCCAGGTGTGGTGTCGTCCCCAGCCAACACACTCACTCACATGGGTATTGGGAATCTCGAGCACTTCGGACGACTCTGAAATGGCAATTGTGCGAGGTTTTTGAATGCAAACCGCCATCTAAGGCTGGAACCATCTGCCAACTAATAGCCCAATCGTCGCTGAGGCAACAAGAAATATGGGCATCTAAGTGTTGTGTCTATGTCTATGATGGTAACGTCTTGGCCTGCCCATTACCGACGCCTTCGTTGGGCAGCTCTGGCGACTTGACCGTAATAACGGAAGCAGATACTTTGACTTTGGACTCGGAAGGCTCCGCACCATCCTCCTGATTCTCGAGAAGGCCTTCCTCCAGCGAGTAATCTGCGGGGGACGCTATGAGACTCTGTTGTCTCTTGTGTAGACCTGGATCCTTCTTCGATACCTGAGAACAGCAGCGGTAAGTTTCAATGACGTCTTGTTTATGAATGCACGGCTTACGGCAACGTAGACAGCAGACGAGATGATGATGGCTGTTCCGATGATGGATAGGAAGTTCGGCGTGGAGTGGAAGAAGACGATGTCGTTAATTGTCGCGAAAATAATCTATTGCGGATGAGTGCTGACTTAGCTGCGGAAGTGAGTCGGTGCACACGGTAACGCACCTGAACATAGATCGCCATCGTGCCTCGACCCGCTGTCTCTCTTTGAAGTCCTGTCGTCATCAGCATCTGACAAAGTGCGTGAGAAGATATGCGATGATACTGTATCCAAATACGTGCCTGAGCGGAGAACCCGCAACACCCGATAGCAAGCAGCATGCCGATCCACTCTAATTTATTTGGCAGCACGGGCGAAGTACGGGAGGCGAGCATCCTGGCAAAGAGGATTGGTTTCAGAGACGGGGTACCGCAACACATGTAGGCATTATTGACGTACGAAACTGACGATACGACGATGCATTGCATCGAAAATGCGGTTACGCTATGAAGCGCATGAGCCTGTTTGCCAATTGCGCGTATCGTCGTATCTACAGTCATGACCGTCAGACTGAGCATCCTGTGGATGTAGGTGGCGGACTTACATGCGCCGGTGGCACCCACGACACCGAACATAGCGAAGCTACGATGCGGTTAGAACGCAAGCATAGGATCTAGCCATTCCACCCTTACCCAACCGCATGCAATCGTTGAGCTGGAGTGACCTCGATGTAGTCTGACCTGCCATCGAGCACTACAGGAGGGTCCAGCGCGGTGGCAGCATTGCTCGCACGTCCAAACAAAAAAGTTGGCCGCGCGATGAGGACTACCCCAACCAAACTACATACTGGTTCTAGTCAGTCCGTATGTTCACTTTGCTCGAGAAATCCAACTCACGGCTAGCAAGCGCTTGGCTGCGAGTGAAGTGTTCCTTCAACACCAAGGCACCAACAACGCCGGTACACATTGGAGCAAGGAATTGCAAGACCGTCGCGTCGGAGACAGTTAGATATTGGAGAGAGAAGTATGATCCGGAAAGTCCGGTGAACCTTCGCGATGATGAGGTCGTCAGTCTCGAAGTGCATAGCAATCAAGAGCACCCAAATCGGACTTGCCCACAGACTCCTCTGGCCACTAAGAGCAGACGGATTCCCTTGGGTCCCAAGAGCGGGTCGGGAACTTTCGTGACCCACCTGATTTTCATGAGAATATGTCGAGATGCCTCGGGAGACACCTTACATGTATGTTATGCAACATAGCCATGTCATTGACTACAAAAGCAGTGTAAGATGGATCGAACGGCGCATAAGTCGATCACTACTTACCATGCGGATGAATATGAGCTAGACATATTCAGTCTCCTCTCCCTCCCTGGTCATCCGTTGAGGCTCACCTCGAGCATTGGAACTGGTGGATCGACGCTGTTCAGCTTCTTCACAAGCGTGCTCATCATTGAACCAAACGCCGTAGAGGCTGCAATGAGCAGCAATCCTACGTTGCTCTTGTACGTCGTCTTGCATTTGGAAGCGAACTTCCTCCACTTGGCACGGAGGCGGTCTTGCGCCGACTCCTCCTGTGATATAGAGGGTATTTCCAATGCTGCATCAAGTTCAATGGTGTCGAAGCGAGCAGAGGGATGTCAGAGCCGAATGTTGTCCTGTCTGGTGTCGAAGCGACGTATGGCGTCCGACTAGTAGACGTCATATGTAGGCCCAGGTCAGAAAGTCGTGTCGCGATCGCTTCAAGCTTGCAGCCCCAGTCGGTCTTCACAAGTTCTCACAGGAGGGTGACTGCGAATGCACCTTGGCTATAGCTAGGAACGACCAGGCCTACACTGGCAGTGGGTGCACTCCGAGAAAGTCGGCAAGATACAACAGTTCGCGGCACGATTCACGTGGACAGGTGGAGAGCCAATCCGCGATCGGCATGCTGTTATATTCGCGCACGCAACCGCGGTTCGAACTCAATACACTCAGAGCGGGCGGCATACCGTCGTCGTGCACGTAAGTAAGGCTAGTAGCGCAGAACGAGTGCGGCGTCTACGAAAGAAGCAGGACAGTAACTGTCACGGTCGGACGTCGAAGCAAATCTGCCATGCAGTGAGATATTTCAAATTCTTATTCCGAGGATTCAATATTCAATATTCATTATTCAGGCTAGAGTACTTACATTACATATTGTCAAGTTGTAGTAACGTTCAAACGTTCAAGCTCAAGGATGCGGCTTAGCGCAGACTCTTGCCGACGTTGTTCAAAGATTGGGCGAGATACAACGGGAGATCGGTGCTCCCCTAGCATTGCTATAGCTATCAGAGACACTGGGTATAGATGTACGGGTATACAGGATATAAGTACTAGTCGAATGGCGTGCTACTTACATGTAATGTGATTCGAGTTCAAAGAGGTTCGATATATAACTGCTCTGTCTCGAGCCCTCTAGAGATGCCTTGCCTCCTAAGTCTCGCCACTTCTTCTTCAGTCCCCGAAAGCAGAACCTCGGGGATAGACCTCGGCGGCCTCATCCACGGGCAGGGATCCTCACCCTCTTCCCAAGGATGACGAGCCGGTCGTGGAGTTCCTGGCCGCATCAGCGGAGAAATAGGTCGCGATATATCCTCGTCGGTGCCGTCGTCTTCCGAGTCGGTGTTCTGCATGTCGCTCGGGCGAGATGCATGGAATTCGCCTTGAAGCGCATCGGCAAGTGCCCGGGATGCCCTGGTCGATCGGACTTGGGAACGACTGAGGGAATCTGACGGTCTCGTTTCGAGAGACGGGGGGACATGTCGGCTCAGGGTTCGGTTCAGGGGACGCCTGAAGGAGGCTGGCGGTTGCGCCGAAGACATTCCGCTCTGAGGACGCCTGAAGGAGGCTGAGGGGCCTTCTCGGGGTGACAACGGATATTCTTCACCGCTCGACATGCGATCCAAAGGACGCCGGATGTAGGCTGACGGAGCTTCGGCGGGAAGTGCATTGTGATAGCCATATGAAGCGCCAAAGGATGGACCGTCGTCGTATTGTGAGTCATTCCGCGGACGCCCAAACGGCCCAGTCAACCTGCTCGGGAAGGAGCTCCGTCGGGGCACAGGGTTGGAAAGCATGCGCCCAAAGACGTCCTCGTCTACAGGCTCGCGAGTCATGTCGTCGCCGGCAGGTCCGTCGTTCCAGTCGTCCTGCTGGGGACGGACATCGCTCGACAGCAAGCCAGGGGGGGAAGGAGGCGCTGGAGGATCGTAGTATTCGAGCTCATCATCATATGCGTCTCGAACGTCGTTCGCAGCCGGGGACTCGCTGTAGGCCTTCAGACTGTCCGAATCAGCCTGACCGCTTGGAGCAGCTCGTGTGCCCGCGTGCGCTAGGCGGGTGTCCTCGGCAAGGGCGGACCCTGCAGCAGGTTCGATATCCTGAGGATCCTTGGGCTTATAGAGGATAGGTCGGACGTATACGAATTGTCTCTCGGGTCCGAATAGGATAGGGCGTCTGAGGATGGGCCCATGCTTAGGGTGTTCCGGCTCTTCCTCCTTCGCTTTTCCTTTTCCTTTCCCTTTTGACGTCGGTATCAATTTCGGCGAGTAGGCCACAGACAAGGAAGCGGAGGCCTCAGAAGGGACGGCTTCGCTGAAGCCGAAGATGGCTTCTTCCCTCGCATTGGCTTCTTCCGCTGTTTCCTTTGTCATGACTTCTGGGGCTGGAGACTCCTTGGGCTCGTGCGGCGGGACCTGAGAACGCAGGTGGGCGAGGGTCCGGCTGTAGATGCTCCGGGTACGCAACCGTTTCTTCGGCCTCTCCTCCTCCCCAGCCTCCTCGTGCTCCTCGCGAGGACGTTTCCCCAAGCCGACATCTTCCTCCGTCTCTTCCACCTCCGCCTCCTCTTCCTCCTCGCCGCTGCCGCACTCGGAGCCAACAGTGTCCCCATGCCACACACCAGAATATGGATCCTCGCCAGCTTTCAATGCTGCTATCACCCTGGCCACCTGCAGCCGATAATACACGTCGAAAAGCTCCTTCTGATCGCAACTCTCGCGAATATCCGCCACGAATTTGTCGAGTCTCTTTATCTCCTTGAGGGTCTCCATCGCCGCAACGTGACCCGTGGATGCAGCGTTGTTAACCATAGTCTCCGTCTCGTCGTAGCGGGCCTCGGTGCGGGCCGTCACGAAGTCGACCTGTTCCTTCATTTTCAAGAGGTTCTCACTGGATTCGGGGTCGGGGTCGAGCGGTGGCTGGTACGGGTAGGTATATGCAAAGGGAGGGGGAAAGACCTCGAAGATCATTGGCATGGGTTCGACGGACTCTTCCTTCACCGGCGGGTCGAGGAAGGTGCGCCCGTTCCATCTCAGAATTTTGTTGCCACCGTCGTTCCCGGCGACTGAGGCCGGTTCGGTCGGCGTGTTGACTCGGTAGGGGGTCGGCCCTCCTGACGCGACATTCGAGCCGACATCGCCACCGTTTAGGCTACCACCATCGGCATGGTTGCTGGACGCAGTTTGGTTTGCGACAGCGGAGGGCTCAGCAGCGGCACGGGTCAACCGTGCTGAGGGCAAAGTGAGCGAGTGGCCACCACAAAGACGACTCGCACAACTCACACGTCAACCGCCTGCCGAATGAACGTGAAGCGGGAGGTGACCGCGACAGAGCGGGCTGTCTAGGCATGGAGTTCAGGACGGGAGCCGGTAATTCAGGAATGGGATCCAATTGTGGCGCAGGCTTGGATGTCCCCGTCAGCCCACGGGACTTCTGCAATGAGCTTGTAGGTGAGGGGGCGGCCGAGCGACGCGTGCTGGAGACTTTGGGCATTGCGAATTGAGTCGATGATGTGCGAGGGATGTTAGTACGCGTGGGGGGGCGTTGGTATAAAGAAAGGAAGCGGAAGCGCCCAAACTGGCCACTTATAGCGGTGCTTGCCACTCCGCCACTCTTTGACCTTCGAGCACAGGCCCAAGTTCAAAGAGACTTCTAGAGCGAATCACATGGCCTGGATGGGTTCGATGCCTCTATTGTTCCCTTTTGGGACAGTGCTGCCTTGTTCACGGCCCTGCACCCGTTTCCTGGTTAACGATTGCACTGATAAGCACACAAGGGTGGGTTTCAAACTCAGGACCTCTAGTACAATTCTGAACAGTCTTTCAGTGAGCGGACGACAGGAAGTCACAATAGAATAGACACGTACTATCACAACATGAATAACACATCAGTAGGCCCAAGAGTATGCAAGGTATAGTACAACGTCCGCGCTACACTAACGTACCAGACTGTCCGCGACTTCACGACATTGTCTCGCCCTCGCGATGCCCATGCCGTGAGCGATGGTGGCGATCTGCCATCACAATAGGTGCCGTGAGCTTCCGGGCTTGGTCCCTATGTTGCAGGCGGGTGAGCACCGCCTCGTCCAAGGCCAAAAATGAACTAACCCAAAATACACATGCAGTAGCTCATCCATGAGAGCGTCTTTCCGCTCTTTCCACAATCTTTCCTCCTTCCTGAGTACCCGGAGCTCTTCCACGAGTGCCTCGTGCTGTTCCAATGCATACTGTTGTTTCGCTTTCATGATCAGGTACTTCACCATCGCCGGCGAGCGGCCCATGATGAGCCCCGTCTGTGGATCTGCCTGCATCAGCAGGTACTGCGGTATTTCGTCCTCGCCTTCGTCGTGCTCGTCATACTCTGGCGAGGCAGGCCGGGGTCCGGCACTCCCGCTCGCGTACGCGCCATTCGGATAGTCTGCAGGCGACATGCGCGTATCATCAGCGTCGTCGGGATGGCCGTTTGTCTCTAGCTTGAAGGTACTGTAGCCGTATGCGTTAGGATCGGCTTGTGGGGCGGTCGGTTCTGGCTCCTCCCGCTTCCGCTTGCGACTTCCGCCACGCCCTGGAAGCGGTGGAGAGATGTTGTGTTGTATACGCATATGTTTTGCAAGAGCATCAGAACGTGTGAAAGACTTATCACATTCTGTGCAAGGTCAGATGCGGTAAGGCCGATACGCGCGAGCGGCACACCTGGTAAGTGACATACAAACGGCTTCTCGCCTGTATGCGACCGGATGTGTGAGATGAGGGCAAACCGCGATGTCTGCGGTATGCCGCGCCGTGGACATGTAGCCCATTCACAAGTGTAGTTTGACTTGTGAACCCCGATGTGGTCTGCCGTTCTGTAAGACACTGTACAGGTGCAGCCCGCAGATACACACCATTGTGAATATGCTCAATGAGCGTTGGTAGGTGGGAGAAGACCTTTCCACACTCCTCCCAGCGACATGTCATCGTGTCTACCTCCATGTTCTCCTCCTGGGCGCCCTCGGGTGCTGCGCCAGGCGAGCCCGGCCGTGATGCTCCATATCCCGGTTCCCCCGCGTCGCCATTGAGAAGAAGCCCGTCGTCTGAGGACGAATCCGAGAAGCGATCCGAGCTGGAGAAGACCGGGGATGGAGTTCGACTGTAAAACTCCATGAACCAACCTGATGTTGGTCTAGCCTGGATATGCGGAAGTTGAAGACTATCTTCTCCAGTCCGTAAGCGTATGCGGTGCGAAACAGACCAATATTGAAATCAGGAGGATGCAGTGTTGAGGCGCGGCGACCAGCTGGCAGTGGGCAGGCGCGCGTGAGCTTGGATCGCTATCTGAGCACGCCCTCCCGCGCACTTTCAGCCACAGCTAACTTGCAGCAGACCACAACATGTCCACTTCCTACCCTGTCCCAGAACGTCCCTTCATACAGACAAACCCAGGTGTAGCCTCTCAGCCTCGCAGCTCTACACCAGGGTCACGCGCGACAGGCGGCGCGAAACGCGGTCGGAAACCCAAAGCGGCAGGATCCATTTCTTCCACCAACTCTCCTCGACCACCTGCTCTGTCACCGCTGCCGGGATCCAGTCAGGGCACCGAGTTTCAGTGGAACAACTTGCCGGCAACCGCTTTTGCAAGCTCGAGCAATGGTGGTGCCTCAGCAGCGGGTCAACAGCGACGATCGCCATCACAGCCACAGCCAGCGGTCGCGTCCGAGTCGGGAGTCACGCTCAGCCTTCCTGGGGCCGAGGCAGCCTCTGCAGTACCTAGGCCGCCTGGAGTCGCAGTGCCAGGGGAGGAAGATGGAGAAGGCGAGGACGATCACGAGATGCTGCCGGCGATGGCAGACGACGATTACTCTGCGCAACTATCCTTCCAGAGTCAGTCCAAAGACAATCTGAAGTGCGTATGGTCCGTCTTGAATGTGTTTGCTTAGTTGTTCCATTTGTTATCTGCGAGGGTCAAGCCCTACGCAGACAGTCCATCCGTGTAATTTGAAGCGGCGCGAGGCGCGAGCGCTGCGTAGAAGTGAATGTATGCACGCAGGAGGTGATTAGGCGGGCATTGCTCTCTCCTCGCGCGCTCACTTCGTCGGTCGTCTCGAAAGCCCAGCTACAGCTATCGGCTTTCGGCCCTCTCTCGCTCTCCCCACCCTCCAATCCCTTTTCACGCAGTACGCGCCGCAACAACAAAGTCATGTTGATTTTCTTGGGCTCGACGTGTCTACCCTGCGGCCCAGTAGGTGCAACGGATTCGCAGGGCTGTAGTGTACCAATCCGCTCTCGCAGCTCGCCCGTTACCCCCAAAGTCCGGGCGCATGTTGCGAGTCGGGCAGCGCTCCAAACCGCCCATCTAATCGCATCTCTCTCTTGTCTCTCCGAGCCCCTCCCTGTTATCGTGATTCACTTCCGTCAGAGCATACTCGCACATGTGCTGTTTGCTAACACTGTTGTCCCTCAGAGTTTTGATGGACAACCTGAGTCCGGAACAGTATGACCGGTTTGAAGCGTACCGCCGACACGCGCTTCCCAAACAGGCAGTCCGAAAGGTAAGTCGACTCCGGATTTGCATGCGCATCATCCTGAGCTCTCGCCCCAGGTCATCCAGCAAACACTCGGTCAACAAGCCTCTATGCCCGTGGCACAGATCGTGGCTGGATTCGGCAAAGTTTTCGTAGGGGAGATTGTCGAGAAAGGTGTGTAAACGCTCCTTCATCTAGTCGTACACAGACTCATTCTTCCATCTAGCACGGGTTGTTCAACAGCGGCGCGGCGAGACTGGCCCGCTGTCTCCGGACCATCTGCGCGAAGCATATCGCATGTATCAACAGGAGACAGGTCGGGTGGGCGCAGCACGTCCGCTGCGCGCTAAGCGAACCTTTGTCCGTTAAGACGCCGCGTTCGGATCCAGTCAGCTGCTACGCCGGATGTTCTGGCTTCTTGGCAGGTATGTGACCCCCCTTCTCCGCGCTTGACGGCGTTGTTAGGACATACTCAATGGGGATGCATTTATCGTAGAGATCATGAAGGGTGGTGGTGGCGCTCGCTGGCACATTTCACCCAGTTGATGAAGCTTCTTCGACGGCGGCGAAGCAGAAGCAGAAGGTCTGCACTCAGGAAGCGTATCCGCGTGTTGCGTATGTACATTTACCGGGACTTGGGCGCTGCGATCGTATCCCTGCACTGAGCAGCGTGACAGGACACTCCACGGTTGTCCAGAGACCTGTGTCGCGCATTGATCTGTGAATTACTACCAGGTTTCAATTTCATATCCAGAATTTTATCCGTCAGGCGCTTCCAGCTTGTTCCAATATATTCTAGTTGCGTCCTGGAGAAACCTGCGGCGGTGTGGTGCGGGAATCGTCTACGCACGATTGCGATGCAGGATGGACGGACAATCACAACATCTCAATTCGTAGCCCGCTTCGCGGCCCCACTCCGAGGCGTTTGGGCAGATTCGGGAGGCTCCTGCATTGATATCCAATTCGTATTCAACCGCTGGCTTCTTCCCGTTGGGACATTAGCCACGCCCATGCGATGACCTCTATTAACCTCACAGCCGCATACGTCACTGCTACCCCGCTCTAATCTGGCGACTTCGAACGGGTCATGGATGTCGACAGGGGTGTGCTCACAGCGGACCAATTTTGGAACGCTGAATTGTCTTTCATTTTTGCCGCTTATGTCCGCAAAGCCCAAAGTTCAACGTTCAACTATGAATAGACGAGCGGATCGTGCTTGATATAACGTCGATAGAGAAGTCGACGATATATATGGGCAGTGTATTTTGGTAACTTTACCGTGCAGAAAGGATCCACGCCACAAAATCGATTTACAAGAGGGTCGTGTTCGGCCGTAGGACGTGGGGGAGCCGGGCCAGCAAGCAGCGGCCGCGGTCTCATGGTACGCCGTTGCTTCCGCGCGGGGCCACCACTCAGAGAGGGGTGGGGTTCAGCGCGAAGGCTCCCGCAGGAACTGAGTGAATAATAGTACTAGTACGGCGAGTACTACGATCCCACTGGGCGGCCCGCCGGCCACAGATCCTGCAGCATGAACGTCACGTCGGATGCCATACCAGATTCCGAGTCCCAACGTCACAGCGTTCTTGGCGGAGAACTTCAGTTTTGCTGTCACTGCCACCCGTTTCGTTTGCGCGCATCCCGGACTTTCACTAAGACGCCGTTCAAAGCAAGCTCGTACATCGTTACCATTGGTGTTGACGTCGAGCGCACCTGTAAGTACTATGCACGAACTGTGGCGTTGCGGCGCGGCTGAACGGTCCGTGCTAGTACAGCGTCACGCAAATATCACCACCGGTCTATCACTAGAGTGCGTCACCATAATTTCTCGGCAATAGTTGGAGGTTAGCGATCGTGAGGGCGCTCACTGACTTGAACCAAGCCACATAGTACTACGAATTGCAAGCATGCAACAATATTGACTATCAGCCACCGAGATACATTGCGGCCTACAACACCTTGGCTATGATCCGAAATCTCATCGGCCTTCAAGGGAAGTGATAGAGAATCTAGATGTATAGACAACTGCTCCGCCGTTGCCCTCCACGAGTTGCGTGACGGGTCATCAGAGGGATTGGCAATGAACTGTGAATTCCCTTTAGGAGCCACCTGAACACCGATGGCCATATGCTCATGGCAGGCGGGGGAAGAGTGCAGACACCTCCTGAATGGACGAACAAACGGCACAGAGGTGCGAAATCGCTGACGCATGGATGCTATAGCATAGACAGCATAGACAAAGGTCGATCTGTCAAACGTCCTCAAACGTAGCTACGAACAAACGGTACGAAGGTTTACACAGCGGCAATAGCGACAGCCACACATGCGCAGCTCCCCAACGAACCACGTCGCGCACAGGACGTGAATCGTGCCTCCTCATCCACACGGTGCGGCGCCATCCTATTGAAATTACCAGCGCTGCCCACGCCCACACGAGCAAACAGCCCTTACTCAACTCCGTGTCTAATCCCCATTCGGTTCGGCGCGCCAGCATAAAACGATGAACACGACATAGAAGAGACCGATCGGCACCGAACGGTCACACGAGCAGGTGGCAGAGACCGCAGAGGACCGTGACGGCGCCGTGCCCCTGAACGCGAGGTCGACGAGACGCTGCTAGGCGACGCCGTGCAGTATACAGCTTACCGTTTCGGGCGCACGGGCCATATGGCGAGCCGCACGATGCGATCGGCCCTGTGCGGATTCGATCGTCGAGTGGAGCGACAGGCCCCGAGATGAGATTCACTTTCGAGCCGCGACTGTTTTCCCGCTGCGCCCGCAATTCCCGCACATGGGATTGGACCACTGACCGCCGGACATAGGCTGGCACAGGCTGGCACCTGGGAGAACGTCGACCGCCGCGGGCGGGTAACTCTGGGTCGCATCGGAAACTCTGCCAACACTCAGTAGTACGGGTGGTACAAAGGGGTGTGGGGGAGGAATGGAAGCTCACTGGGGTGCCGGCACTGCTCCTTCTCGTGTGCAGCAAGCGACCACAGAACGCCTATGCCGACGACGACCTGTCAGCGCGAGACACAGCAGCCACATGCACCCACCAGGAATCGAAGTACAACGACTGCCCGTGCCCACGGAGCGCTCGTCCGTTGTGGTACTGGTGCGTGCGGTCAGCACCCAGACCCATCCACAACTCCACATACCGCTCGTGCGCACTCACCTTCGTATGTTCCGCCCGCGCGCGCACAGCCACAGCGCCTCGGCCGCCCTGCTTGTTTGTCCTAGCACGCGCATCGATGGGCGGTGAAGTCCCACATATGGAAGGTGTCCTGGAATACATTGGGGGACCGGCTCCGGCTTCACGCGACCCGATTGGACCCGCAACTCTGCCGGCGGTTGATTGGTAAGACGCGAGAGAGCTCGACGAGGTGCAGGGGGAGGCTGCTCACAAGTCGGTCGCTGGCCTAGGTTGACGTGGGCGATGAACGGAAGATGAAGACGGCGAGCGCATCCGCCAGCGGGGCCGCAAAAGCGAGCCAACATACATCCTAGTCACAAACAACATCTAAGAGGAGTCACAAGAGCACTTCCACGTCCAAAGTAGCCTCACCTGACTCGGCGTGATAGGTGTGAGGAAGACGTCGTACTCTTCTCGGAGTCAACGGTGGCCGCACGACGTCGCAGACCCTGAGCGAAACCAAGGATATCCGTAGATGTCGAGAGCATTGCGGTCCCGGCAGAGAGTTGAAGCCTACGTGCGTCCCGCAGCGCAGCGGAGTGGGCCGACAGCACCCAATCAGAGTGGCCAGCAAGTACGATGCTTGTCCCAGGCACCAATGGTCCTGACCGGGAGACACGGGGATCGGTGGGGGTCGCGTGCGCAGTCCAGGCCGCCCGAGCGTGGGCCACGCTGACCGACAGAGAGAGACCGGTTCCATGTTGAGCAGTGTCCAATTCCGAATCGCGTAAACGACATTGACACCCTTGTGTCTGAAACACCTGCGAGACCGGGCCATATGGTCTTGGCGCCGAGAGCCTGAATGTTCAAGGGCGCGGGGAGTCCTGAGTCGTCTGCGAGATAGTGGGCAGTTGCGCTCATCGTGGGGTGGCATGCTATGCAGGATATGGGACCGCCCGCAACGCAGATCTGTCGGGTTTCGGGGATAGCAAGGGTTCGGCGAGGGTTAGGCGCTGCCCGAAGCGCGCGACGGACTCTAATGACGAGGAGGGCCGGGATGGATCGGTTGAGTTAGTGTAGCATGCACAGGTGGCGCAGAAGCGTTCGTGAACGGCGCGCATGAAGATCGGGCCCGCCGCCGAGTGTACGGGCCCGCGGAGAACCTGTCGGTTTGGTGAGCTTCGGGGGAAGAGTGGGGACATACCGGGGAATCTCTGTTTGGCTCGACGGTGTACTTATTGTGGGAGGGCTGTGGAAGTTTGAACATGAGTCGTCACATTTTGCGTTGTCACGCGTTGGTCGCGGCGACAAAAGAGGGGCTGTCAACACATGAAAGGTTCAGCTGGAGGCGGTGGTAACAATCCGCAGGCTAGGTGCACGAGTTGCTGCCGCGTTCGCCCGATTACAACGGGGGACACGTCAGTGTGTTGGTACGTCTGGAGTCAGTTGCACTCGATATATTGACTAGGCAAAAGACCATTACTCACTGAACGTGTCGCGCTGCTCGGTCATGGTGCTTTGGCTTAGCACAGCAACTCCAAGTCTCTACTTGCAGTTGGCGCACGCAGCATCTGAGCGAACCGTGAGATGACCACGCGGCACGGTGACAAATCGGACGCACCAGCTGAGTAGCGGGGAACTGTGGACGGGTGGTCTGACGTGCTCTCCGCGCCGCTGGCTGTCACTTCATCTCGCGGGGTAGAGCTTCGGAAGGAAGAGGATCTGGGGCGACTAGAGATGTCCTGTACTGAATTGATGTTCACGAGCAAGGAGCCTCAAAGTCACCGACCGCCACGTATTGGATACCCCACGAAAACTGCGTTGGTCGACACCGCATCTCCAAGCCCTCGAGCTCGCTGACGTGCGCAGCAGCTAAATGTGTTGTTGATGGCCCAAAGCAAACGCGTTGCCCCGCCTAGCGAACGGCAGAAACACGAGCGAATGGCCGGGCACATTCCAAGCATCGCATGTTGTCTAGGAACACGTCGATTCGCAATGGCTGTCATGTAGTGAATCGGATTTGAAGACGGACATGTCAACGCAAGGATCACATCCGTGAACAAGGAACTCGCTTACTCACCGGACACGATGCGTTGAGGGTGCGCGAAAAGCGCACAGCATCACCAAGCTCCGCAGTACAATCGACTTGTGCATGAATGTTGTTCAACATGAAAGTACCGAATTGAGAACATCGCTCACAGCGAAAGCGTGGCCGCGAGCTTCTCTGCACCGCTCGCTGTCATTGCATTGCCAAGTTGACCTGCGGAGAAGATGCGAGACGCGTCAACAGGCAAAGGATCCGGACGCGCACTCAATCACGCACCGCGGAGAGGAAGGGTCGGGGTAGCCTATGGGATGCCCGACGTGGGGCAGGGTCCCGGCTATTCACTGGGCCTCGTCTGCCCGGTGGTCTATGGAAAGCGCGTACGCAAGCTAAGTTACACGCAAGGAATGTGGCGGCATGGCTGTGTATGGATGAGTAGTTTGCTCAGTCATCCGGGGACATTACCTTCCGCTTGTGTCCCGCTCCAGGACAGATGTCGTTCAGGATCCGTGTAGATGATGCGCTGGGCTCGCGCTGACGGTAAGCAGTGTGTTCGAGACTTCGTGTATGCTCCAGAGTTGCTGTGTGCGCAAGTACAAGGAGCCTCGAGCGTTGGGGCTGGGAGCCGAACCGAGGAGATTAGAGCCCCGAAAAGGCAAGGGACAGCCACCGCCGCTGTCTGGTGCCAGTGGAGCATCGCGAGGCACGGCGGGGGCGGGCGGCTAAAGGTGCTGCCGGGAGGATCCGGCTGGGGGGCGTCGGCCGGGCAGCGGATTGCCTTTTCGGATTGGCCCGCCGCCTGCGATCGATATGCCGACGCGGAGAGCGCCACGAGCCCCTTGGCCGCGGCCGCAGCGCCGCGATCGTCCCGATCGCGGGCGACACAAACACGTGGGTACTGGCGCACCGCCCCCGACGGCGGGCCTCGGTGGACGTGTTCGTGCGTGTCCATGATTCCGTCCGAGTCGTCCGACACGGTCGCGGACCACTCCTCCTTGAACTCCGGAAGCGACGAGAACATAGCAGGGCATGACGAGAATGGCAATCAGACAGCCACCACACTGCGCTGCAGGCGAGCAGGCGATTGAGGTACTGATTCAGCCTGCGCGTAGGACTATCAGATCGAAACACCACGTTGCGGGAGGCGTGGGCAGTCTCGTCTTGTGCGAGGGTGGTTCGGCTACGGCTTGGGGAGAGCTGAGGCAGCGTGGAGGGGCCGGTCCCTGAGTCGGCTCGTGGATGGGAATCGTGTACGGCATCACCATCCGCTGGTGGCGGGCATGCTATTCCGGGGCATCCAGCGGATATGTCGCGCCAGCGGGCGGGCATAGCAGCGGGCGGATGAGAGACCGTGCGCACCATGCGCACCCAGCGCCAGCCGAGCGCAGTCCCCAAATGAGGCTGGTGAGGGGTGGGCGGAACCCACAGCCACGCGTGGGAGGTGGATGTGACGGCCCGGCGTCACGGTGTTTGGCCTCCGTGACTGTGTTTGGTCATCGCGGCCTGGGCGCCAAAGAGAGGTGGCATCGCGCAGGTATATTACCCGACCCTCCATCCGGCCCAACTCCGCTAACCAACCTTCCCTCCCGCCGAGCCTCCCGACGCCCGCCCCCTCTCCTAGCAGCACCAGTTCTGCTTTCTGCTCTGCAGACATCACCTCCTCTCACGACGACCACGAACACCTTTGACAAACTGGCTTTCACATACGACCTTAATATGGCGACCGCCCAGCCCATCGCTTTCCATGCGAATGCGAACGATGATGTCGTTATGGGCACTGGCTCCCTCACAAATCAGAATGGTTCATTCAACCCTGCATCGTACACCCGCCGTCTCATCGGTTCACCTTCATTATCTTGGCGCGGAGGCTCGTACGGGAACATGTTCTTTACTGGCGCATCACCAGGACAATTGCTCGGTCCGTTGGAGTGAGTAATATCCCTGGGGCGGCTCATCTGCCATCAGCTAACAGCGCGCTGCTCCTTGCAGTCCCAACGACTTCAAATTCGGCAAGATGTCTTCGTCGATCGAGAGTGACAGAGGTTCAATAGTCAATGCGCTTAGCGCATTCGAGCGTCAGGACGAGCTGGTGAGTGCTCCCCTCTGTGTCACCACCGATCTGTGATTAACCCTTGTTTGAAGTGTCGCGATTACACGTGCTGTGGACTGAACTTGACTGATCTGCACGCCCTGGTGGACCACTTCGAGGAATGCCATGTCGTGGTAGTGGACCCCTATGCGCCTCCGCAGCCACTCCCGAATGCTACCACTCCCATGCCACCACACCACCAGCAAAGTTCGTACTTCCCCGACGCCAACGGTGTATCTGTAGCGCCCGCCTACCAGGGATCATTCGATCCTGATGATATGGAGATGGAGATGGACCACCCGAGCGCTCCGTCATCGGGAGCTTCCTCTCCTCCAGACACGCCCGTATCGACGCCGCTGTCCTCCTACCCATCGGGCGCATTCCCTGGTTCACATCCGGGCTCGCAGTGTCCCTCACCGCACCCAGCGCCCGTGTCCGCCTTCGAGACAACCACCGTGTTGCCCTCCCGTTCCGGCCATTCGCCGCTCTCAGTCGGGTTCCCGTCTGCCTCGCGGCCCATGGGCGGTGTGCAGGGGCGCCCGGAGGAGGCGTTCAACGCCTACGCTGGGTACTCTGACTATTCTGCGCTGATGCCCGGTACTGCCGCATCGACATCCCGCTCTGCGGCACCGAATGCCGACGGCTCGGCCGTAGCCGATCACAATAACGCTTACCGTTCGACATGTGTGCCTCCCGCGTTGCTGCACCACAGCGCCAGCAACAGCCCTGCAGGCACGCCCGCCTCGTCGCGCGTTGCCTCGCCTGCGCTCCGCAACGTGACTGCGGCGATGGCGTCGACGTCGGTTTCGGGTGCCACCGCGTCCGGCCAGACCTCGTCGGGCTCGTCTTCGAACACCCCGCGCGCAAGCACGACGCTCTCCCGCCCTGCGACGTCTCTGCTTCTCAGCAAGCCGTTCAAGTGCCCGAAGACGAACTGCAACAAGAGCTACAAACAGGCGAATGGGCTCAAGTATCACATGACGCACGGCTCATGCAACTTTGCGCCGCCAAAGGATCTGGAGCAGATCCAGGCGCTGCTCGAAAGCAAGCGCAAGGAGGGCAACAACGAGCCTATGAGCGACGCGGAGCTTCGCGAGGTCGAGCGCGAAGCAGAGCGGAGATTAAGGCCGTATGCATGTGGTGTCGGCGACTGTCAGAGGCGGTACAAGAACATGAACGGGCTTCGTGAGTCTGTTCTAATCTTATTGTTGTGCGGAGCTGACGGTGTGCGACTTGCGCAGGGTACCACTACCAGCACTCGGGCGACCACGGCGCGATCGGCCTGGCGATGCTCGCCAGCGGTCAACACGAGTGTCTCCAGCACAGCAAGTCGAGACACCACACGCCTTCGTCCAACTCCCACTCCACGCCCGCTTCCACAGCTCCGTCGCAAAATCTTCGCCGCTCTCGACGCCTCAGGTGTCGCGTGCGCCGTCAGTCACCACGAACTACACCGCCACTCAGATGCCGCCGTCATACCACAGCGCTCCATGGCGCCTCCAC
Source organism: Fomitopsis serialis (assembly GCF_022376445.1). Lineage (NCBI taxonomy): Eukaryota > Fungi > Basidiomycota > Agaricomycetes > Polyporales > Fomitopsidaceae > Fomitopsis > Fomitopsis serialis. The sequence goes on along the minus strand of NW_025954987.1, from coordinate 219,404 downwards.
AGTACCAGTCGATGCGCGAGCAGCAGTATTCGCAGGTGCCGCGGCTTACATGGCGTCTATGTGATCCGGCTGGTGTAACTCGGTCTATGAGGATCAGGAGAAGTTTGGGCCTCTCTGCGTCGTGTACGACTATCGGCTTGGTCTCCGGTCTTTGGTTCCCCTTTTCCCTCTTCGTACTCGCTATAATTCGACATCCGGTTTGCGAGGGTTACCTCGCGGTATAGACGTCGTTCCGTCGGATCCGGCCTGCACCACTCCACCTCCTGGCGGTCCGACTCAAAAAGTATCCGGCTTTATCCATAATGCTCCACGTCTCCTCGTCCATTGCACCATGTTGTCAACGCAGTCTCCACCACTCTCCTCACGAATCTCTTTTCGTCACCATCGTGCTCAGCTGCTCGCTCCACTCATGGGTCTCCGCTGTTCGTCGACGCGAGCATGTCCGGGCGATATGCGCACTCGCGGTCCTGATCAGTTCTCTCTCATCGGTCTCGGTTTCGGTCCCAGGTTTCTCTCCCTGCTGTTGTCTGTTTTGAGGTAAATGCCCCACCTGCGTAATGATAGTAGTGTACACGCTTGTACGCCAACCTCCCTACCTGTTCCCTGTTCCGTTCCCCGTCTCTTGTTACTCTCTGTACATGCGTTATCCGTCCATTATCATCCCCGTCTACAGTTCGTGGCACCGCGCGCCTGCTTGCCGCCTCCACCCTCGCCCCAGTTCCTGAACCTCCCCGCCACCGTGCGCGCCACGCAAAAGATGGCGTTCAGCCGTCAGCCGCTCCCTCGAGCGTCCGTCGCCTACCTTATTACTTACCTACCTATGTTCCTGGAGTTCTCTGTGTCATGTAGCCACCCTTTCGCTTCCGTCGGAGCGCAGTTACGTTTACGTACCTTATGAGAGTTCCCAACATGTCTCCATAGGCCAGTCAATACAGTCGTGGTATGCCGTACGCCCGCGTCCGCTGAGTCAATGACCCCGAAAGCTCGTGTTTCACTTCCATCCGAACCAAGTCATAGATGAGCCTCCACATGGCCCACCAGCCGCTTCTCCTACGTCCGCGCCTCCCCGATGGGAACGGCGGCCTGGGTGTGGGCGTATCCCACACTGTCGGGGGTGGCAGTTCGCTGGGGAGCTGCACGCGCTGGGCTCTGACGGACCGCCCACGCGGAGCAGGCGAAGCTTGAAGCTTCGCGGAACGGCGCGCCCGGAAAGGATAGACTCGCAGCTAGCGTGGACGGACGCGCGAGCCGCGCTAGAAGGGCCCTCGAATGCCAGACGCAGCGTACTGGGCCCGCGAGAGCGTCCGGGGCCTGCATGGGAACGGACGGGGGGCTCCGCTGGAAGACGCGCGCGGAAGTATCGACGGAGCGAATGGGGTGGGGGCCAGGCCGCTTGGGATATTGAACTGTGGAGAACGAGCTCGAGGACGGGCCGCTGAGAAGCGCGGGGACCAAGATGAGGCGCCGTTGTGCATGTAGGTCAGTATGTTTGCCGAAATTTCGCTGTCAGCGCATGGCCTTGAGTTGAAGCGGACCCACCTCGTAGCGCTTAGAACGCATGCGGCGATGCCGAGGGCATCGTCAATAATAGCAAGGCAAGTCGATTCCCTAGAAGAATGAGTGGGCGCTGGGACGCGCATTGTTACATGGAAGTACGAAACCCTGACTTACGGCTACCAGTGACAGAAGTTGAACCTGAGAGAACACGTTGGGGACGAGTGTCAGGGAATAGATTCGACGTCCAGAGGGGAAACCCGAGTGCGAGTTCGCAGAGACAAGATGGCCCAGGCGGTGGAACCCAGTAAGCTCACGGCGAGCAGTGAGCAGACACAGCGGAACGAGCAATAGGGTCGCACCAGAACCCGGAACGCAGCCAATGCCGATAGTCACGATAGATAGGGCATCCTGTGGAAGCCTCGTTCCCTGTAGACCGTAGAACCAGTGGGCTTGCGGTCGTCGCTGTGCACTATTCAGGGAGTGAATATCGCCTTCAACGAGAACACGCGGTACTCCCTAAACTTGGCCGAACCGTAGAGCATCAAGAGGAGGATATGACAACATGATTCTACGACCACATAGTAACTTACCGTCCGCGACTTGTCAAAGGACTGTTCAGTGCCGCAAGTACCCGCCAGCTACAAACGCGTGCGGGCGTGCAACGATTCGGCAACGGCCCTGCGCCTGTTCCTCCCAGCTGAACATAGATAATATTCCACAAATCAACGAGTAGGAGAGCTACCATGTGCATGAGAGTAATAAGAGGGGCGTTGGAACGGTCAGCGACATGGGAGGAAGAGACCAGAGAAATTGCAAGAAAATTTCTCGGTGCGCGTACTTCTCGACATACTTGCCAGATTTGGCGACGCGCGCATCAACCATCCTTCGGAAGTTCCCGGTGGCTGCGATAAGGGTCGCGCTAGGCGACTGCGACACCAGTTTCTGCCATTGCCTAACGGTAAGAACTATACATATTGCAGTGATTCACGGCTTCTGAAGCGAAATCGAAAGGCCTTCGGCACTCGCTCGCCAGGCTATAAGTACCGGATTTCACGATCTCCGGACGCCATGGCAAGTTTGTAAACTCTAGTAAAGGTAAGTGTAACGAGCCGACTGAGCGTCTTCGTGAGGACAAAAATTGGTATGACACGCACATACTTTAACAATCCTGTGCTATCGTATGACTAGTCGAGGACACACGTCTCGTGACAATGTTGCGCTCGTCTGGCGATGTGATTCCTGATCTTCACCGAACGAATGGACAAACGTGAGTCTGATTGTATCCAGGTCGGCCGTGCTCCTCGGTGGGCTGGACACCTCGCGTAAGTTGAGTAGGCATCGGCATATGAGGGTGCAGGAAATTCTGGGTGACCTGTCAGTGAGTTACGCACAAGGTGACATTCCTCTAGATACTGACGGCGAAAGGAATAGAGTTGTGATCCATTCGAAATCCTATCATGCGCAAGCTTTACTATGCTAATTGGCATCTCGCCGGATCACCGGCACGCTCACCATCGTCAACCATAGGATGATATCAAGGATGTTGAGTACAAGAAGGAATCTGAGCGAAGTCTGAGCTGAAGCGTTTGAGACGTAGGGAGGAATCATACCCGAAAAGAGAAGTTCCTACGGGAAGTGAGTACTTCATTCGAGTTACAAAGCAATTTGTGGCTGGCTCTCACCATCTTTAAGAAGAAGCTGTGTGAGGGAAGTTCCTTGGCGCAGTGCCTGCGACATCCGCCAAGCCTGCCAGCACTTGCACCACAAAATGGAGATGACGCAGACGTCAAAGGCTATGGTGCATGAGCGTGTGGCAATCACCACTTAACAATACAATCAGCGAGGCATTTAATGAATAGAAGGTGCAGAAGTACATCTGAAATCTGAAATCAGCGCGAGCCTACTAGTACCAGTGGTACAACGGGCAAGAACGCACCTGTGAGCAAGCGACGGGGACACAGTGCGTTCCTGCGAGCACCACAGCTGCCCATCCGGAAGCGATGCTACGACGAAGACGGATTGGACGATCCCGACCTTGATCATAGTTTTAGCCGTTTGTTACTGCCGAGCATCAGTCTAGGCAGTCGATCTCGAACTCACTATATTGGTTGCTACTGGCACGAAGCCCAGAGCAAGTGCGAAAAGAGTCGAGCGCCAGTCACGGTCCGTCACAGCGTAGACACGAAGTGCACCAAATACTGAGAAGATTACCGACCCGTCAGTATTAGGAAAATGAAAGCGGATGTGGTGGTATGCGTCACCAGGGGGCATGGCGAGTAATTGAATCAACAAGATGTTATATAGCACATTGATGCCATAACAGCTGCATCAGATGCACATAAGCAAGTTCGTCAGGACGCTGGTGAAATCGGACCGCGAGCACAGCGAACGTACACCTAACGGCCAGGTGAGATGGGCCATATACCGCATGAACGGAACAGACGTACCGAAGAATTGCTTGGGTTAAGCCAGCTCAAGATCATGAAGAGAATCGGTGGATAACGACAAAGAAAGTAGAGCACCCAGTGAGCCGTGAGCTTCGTCTTCCATACGAGCTCGATCTCGCTGGATAAACTTGTAACGCAGTCGTAACCGACCATCGCTGCAAAATAACTCAGTGAAGCCCTTTTGCAGTCAGAACGACTCACAAGGACAGATGCAATGCAGTAGTACTGAATTTGTCTGCATGGTTGTCATGATTAACATGCATTGATAGGTACACTAGCAGACCCTCACGCGAAAGAGACAAGCTGAATAAGTTCTTGCTCCGCCGAGGAGTCAGTCGACGCCATGGTGTCAAGAGGGAAGAGAACAGAATTCAGACAGTGTGCTCGACTAGATAAGACTGCCAGGGACTTATACCGGTACCGTATCATACTTGATACCATCGCATCTCGATGTACGTCTCTGGTCACAGCCCGGCTGGCTAGCACTTGGCTAGCTTGTCAGTGGAGACACTAGTGTCAGGGCGAGGCGCTAAACCTCGAGATACCTGCGAGATACAGCGACGTCCGCGTTCGGGCGCTCGCACGAAATTGATGCGGAGAGCGGCCATCACAGCACTGCTGGGCGGAGTTGTGGCCGAGTGGGACGACCCGCGATACAATTCTATTGGTCTTTGACTATTCACTGCCTCAGTTCGTTGAACAGGACTGGGCCTAGGTGCGTCGGTGTGGTGGGGTGTAGGATTTAGACCACGACACGACTTACAGAAACCCTGCCGTTTGCTGAATAGATAGACGTCGCATGCCAATGTTTCGGTAGCCAACAACGAGCACCTAGTATTCAAATAGATGTCAAGCACAGAGATCCTCGAAATAGCCTGTCGTACCCAACGGCGAGTCTGTACAGCATACGTATACCAGCCACTTGTGGTCACCGAACGCACCGCCAATCATTCGCGTTCTGAGATCATCGGTTCGTGAGCCACAAATCAGGATGATGATGCTTCACACACCTTGCGAGTTCATAGCTAAGTATGACCAGACATTCCATAAATGCTGCGGTCGGACTTCCGCGCTCACTTGCCACCAGTGTTCGAGATCTTCGCTCGTGGAGTGCGCAAACAAGACATCGATGTCGATCGTATCTAAGTCAGCCGTGGTTGTGGGGGGTTCGTCGCTTCGCGCAATTGAGTAGGCAGCGACATATAAGGGTACAAGAATCCTTGTTGTTGATGAGATGCACTCCTCGGGAACATATGGTCCGTAAACACTAACGGTTGTAGGAACAGAGTTGTAGTCCATTGAAAATCCTGTCGGTAAATCAGTAAGAGGTAAACGTTACGGCCATCGGATGCCGTGAACTTACGATGGTAAGCCAGAGAATGACATGGAGGATGTTGATTACGAGGAGGAATCTGACGATGCGGTGGCTAATCAGTAAGTGGCGTCTGCCGGTCGTAGCGAGGAAGCGGCGGTACAGAAAGAGTAATGTTCCTAGAGAAAGTCAGCAATCCGGTAGAATCTGAATACGACGCATCACTCGCACTCACCATCCTTCAAAAGATGTTGAGTAAGGGAGTGTTGTTGCCGCGCGATCTGTGACGTCCTCCAGACTTCGCGGCACTTGTACCACAATACGGACATCACAAATATGTCAAAGATTACCATGCACGAACGAGTGACAATAACCACTGAGCACCACGATTGAGTGAGTGCCGCAAGTCTAGAAAATAGATAGAACGCACATCTATCGAGCCAAACACATTTAGTCTGATACATCGGGGATAAGTCGATGGACGCACCTGAGAGTGAGCGAATTGGACAGCAAGTCCTCCTGCGAGCAACGAAACCGTCCATTCGGGAGCGGCACAGACATGAATCTCGACCTTGAAAAGTACAGCTGTGCGTGATTGTCAGCTATTCGTGTTAACACTTTAGTCTAGCTCAGACTCACGATGTCTATGCATATAGGCATTAGGCCTAAGATCAAGGCGAACAGTGACACCCGCAAGTCGCGATTCGTCACCGCATATAGGCGGAGGGCGCCGAAAGCTGTAAGGTCCACCGGCCTATAGTCAGCTCAATAGCAATTGTACGGAAAGAAGAATGTACTACCAGCTGGCATAATTGCCACTTGCATGGATGAAATAACGTACACTATGCTGATGGGATGACAGCTATTGATAATAAGGCCGGGAACATAAGGATGGTCCATCTATGGTGGCAAACACAAGAAAGTTGATAGACGCACGCCTTCTCCCGGAGTGAGACAGGCCAATGACCACAATGGACAAAGATCACGTACCGTGATATTGCTAAGACGTAGCCAATTGAGGACCATGACGAGGATTGGTGGATACCGGCACATGAAGTAGAGTAGCCAGTAGGGAGTGAACCTCCTGGTCCATACGAGGTCAATCTCGCTTGAAACCCTTGTGATGCAGTCGTAAATGACCATTGCTGAAAGGAAGAGGTTGGTCATGGTTACGGATGCAACTCAAGACGACTTGCCTAGGACCGACATGGTGCAATAGTATTCGACGCGCCTACATAGTTGTCAGGATGCATTCCCCAAGACTTGATACCGAGTAACGCACTCACGTGTAAGTGACAAGCTGAACAAAGTCCTTCTCTGTGAAAGCCATGGCGCGGGAGGTACTGGAGGAACTGAAGAGAAGCTTGCTTCATAGGAGTACATAGAAGTCGAACGCAGTTTCGCCGTTACTTATATCTCGAGGGTGGTTGATCCGGTAAGGGTCTTAGCGTTCACGCCCATATAGCGCCATTACATGACACAGATAGGCCTGGAGATGAGAACTTTGTTTACATGTAACTTATCCCGTACCTAGCCTTTGTAAGCCATATAAAGCACATAGGCAGCACAATCATCAGGTGTAGCTCTCTACACAGCTGGAACGCACAAGACACCATAAAGCGTTGGGATGCCTGCGTTCAGTCGAACAACTTCCCTGCGAGACGCCGGTCCGCAAACCGATACTGACCATTTGGCCTGCTACGTCCCCGGATGCGGCTGTGGCGAGCGGTTCGCTGGCAGCTCACAATGCGTGCGTATAGCCTCCCGAGTGAGAGCGTAGCTAACTTATGACCGGGCAATAGTACGATGTGTGTGGAGTCAGGCTATTCGTAGAGTTATTGAATAGAGCATCGGGCATGGTTGCCGAGGGTCCTAGTTGCGGTCAACGAAACAGGCATCAGAACCGCAGAAAATGTTGAACTGGACCGAAGTCATCTTACAGGGCGCTGTTGTTGTAGCACAGGGCAGTATGCTCAATAGCCGCGAAAGTTGCTAGGCCAGTAGTCTTGAGCGAAGCCGCATGCGTAGGTACGAGACAACATTGGCCTCCGAGTCGTCATGCGTCTGTTTTGCCGCTTCACGATGGAGAGTCCGAGTCCGCCGCGATCGCCGATTGTTTGAGCCCAACGACAGAATCAGTGTTCTGCTGTCAAACCCTCACGTCCGTTTCAGCATGTTAAACGCTCGCCATTGTCATAAAGTGATTGGCACTCACAGGTAGGAGAGGATAGTTGTCCAGTATCCAAGTCAAACTTGCCCATGCGTATTCAGCCGGACCGCGACCACGCGACAAGCTCGACGCGTCTGTCCAACTCGGAACCCAGACTCTGGAAATCCTCTTTCTTGCCCTATCGTATGGTACGGTTGTCGACGCTCTTCCGTCGTCCCCGGGCCTTTGTCTCATGCACGACGAATTGTAACGGACGGGCGCTTCATGGATACCTGAAGTATGGGGGTGCGCCGTATGACGGGAAATGCCCCAGGCGTGGTATTTGTGCGGTGGTGGGGTGCGACCGTCTATATATGACACGGATGAGTACGAGACAAAAGTGGACATGCCCGTAAAAGTGCATCGTCGGGTCCCCCCTCGAGTGATCGAACAACAGAGGAGGAGGATCGATGGACATTCGACTTTTGTTGACCACTGCTCAGACCAGACACTCGCGGATCCATTCCTGTCGAACTCCGCAGCAATGGGATGCGTACTATCTCACCGGACAAATGAATGTACGTCAAACCACTAGCCGTTGCCTCGTTGGGTGATCGTACAGCTTGCAGTATCGCAATCGACATACGTCGCCAGTCGAACAACAGCAGCGTCTAGATATGAGAGTGAGGCGAATCCGTACTCACAGCATTACCACTGACAACAAGCCAGAACCCCCCTCTGCTGCAAGCCTGCCGGATAACATGCGGACGGAGTCGATTTGACCCAAGTCCGAGCACGTCAGTTGGGTCACGCGACGAACTCTGCGAGACGGCACTTGCTTGCGATTCGTCGCATTTAGGCGTATCTCATCCCACACGGGTGCCTGGCGTCGCCGATCAGGCCTCGGGATTGCAGCAGCAAGCCAGGAGCAGCAGAATGTGGGTATAGAGGAGGTTTGATACGAAGCCGAGGGCAGCGCCTGAGGCGGTGAGTGCGGCTCACCCCGCGGGAACGCTGGAAAGGGAAGGTCAGCATCTCAACGGCTCGCGTGGCGCCCCCGCCAAGATAAGAGCGCCGCGTACGCAGCTCAGCCCGGTTCTCCCCAACCACCACCACTCCCTCCAGCTCTTCTACATAGTGGGGGGTTCACAGCACACGACCGCTCGCTCCTCTAACACAACTTCATTCTTTACGATGCGTCGTTTACTCGTCGCTTCGGTTGCTGCGCTCGGTCTCGCGGGCGCATTCGCCCATCCCGGTGGCAACAACAACGACAACCAGGTCCGTCGTCGTAAGACCCTCAGCTTCGGCCCTGTGCACCCACATGCGGTATACCGCACGGACCCCGTCTACGCGTCCAGCGGGTTCGCAGACGCGACCAGCGATCCGGTTGAGGTTGCGCAGCACTTCGTAGAGGAGCTCACGCGGGAGACGTCGCCTGCCAGCTCGTTCGTCATTCGGAAGGACTCCTATACGGACAAGAACACTGGCGTAAGCCACGTCTACGTGCGCCAATTCTTGCATGGCATCGAGGTCTCCGACGGGGACATCAACGTTAACGTGAAGGACGGTGTCGTAATCTCGTACGGTGACTCGGTATGTAATGGCGTCATCTCGATGCCCATCGTATTCACTCATATCGTCCTAAGTTTTACCGTGGCTCTGAGCCAGATCCTTTCGTGTCTGGTCTCGTGCGCGGTCTTCCGGATGCGCATTCGGAGCACTGCGCCGACCTCTTCGAGGAGCTTGAGTCGCGCGCGGAACATCTCGAGCAGCTCATGGAGGCGCAGGAGGCTCTGGGATTGCAGAGTGAGCAGGTCACGCTCGGCAGCAGCAAGCCAGCCGCGCTCATTGAGCAGGCTCTCGGGGACCTCCCGCTGCTCTACCAGTGGAACTGCGAGCACGTCAGCACGCCGTTCTTCATGGCGAACCATGATGCATTCGCGAACCAGGAGGACGCGATGGGCGACCCGACGCGTGCGCTGCTCCAGTTCATGATCGCGGCGACGCCGAACCAGACGCTCGCGGAGGACCTCATGGAGAACCCTGCTGCGCACCTTGAGAAGATGCAGTCGACCTGGGAGACGCACTTCGTCGGTGGCCACGGCACGATCTCCGGGCTTGTGAGCAACGTTCCCGACGCTGTCAACCCTGTCAAGGCGAAGGCTGCGTTCATCCAAGTGCCCAACGGCGACTCGATGTCCCTTGAGCTCGTTTGGAAGGTGAGTGTTCATAACCGGATGTGACGTGACATGGCGCAGTCCCTGACGCCTGCGACAGTTCGAGGTCGAGATGCAGGACAACTGGTACGAGGCTGCCGTGAGCGCCTCCCAGCCGCATCGCATCATTTCCGTCGTCGACTGGGCATCAGACTCGCCGATGCCGGTTGCTCCCGTCCCGCCGGTCGACAAGAACACGGGTGTTTACAAGGTCTTCGGCTGGGGTGTCAATGACCCATCCGTCGGTAATCGATCCGAGCAGAAGGAGTACTTCGACTCCCTCGCCAGCCCGATCGGATGGCATTCATTGCCGTACGCGAACGACCCGCAGTCGCTCCGCATGAAGGTCAAGAGTGGACCCAAGGGTGAGAAGCTGCGCAACACGACGACTACTTGGGGCAACAATGTCTTCGCGCACGAGAACTGGGAGGGTCGCAACGACTGGGAGACCAACTACCGTCCGGACGCAGGCGAGTCGCTGGTATTCAACTTCACGTACGTCCCGAAGAAGACGGAGAGGGAGGATGCGCTTGATGAGGCGCAGAAGTACATCAACGCGACAGTCACCCAGTTGTTCTACACCAGCAACCTCGTGCACGATCTGTACTACCGGTATGGCTTCGACGAGGTCTCGGGTAACTTCCAGCAGCACAACTTCGGTCGTGGCGGCGAGGAGAACGATGGCGTCATTGCCAATGCTCAGGACGGCAGCGGGTACAACAACGGTGAGTCGTAAGTAGCTTTGTGGAGAACGTGGAACTCATCCTTGTTGCAGCCAACTTCATGACTCCTCCTGACGGTCAGAACGGTCGTTGCCGGATGTACCTCTGGAACACTGCGAACCCGTACCGTGACGGTGATCTTGAGGCTGGCATTGTGATCCACGAGCTCTCGCACGGTCTCAGCACGCGTCTGACGGGTGGCCCTGCCAACTCCGGCTGCCTCGGCTGGGGTGAATCCGGCGGCATGGGTGAGGGCTGGGGAGACTTCCTCGCCACTACCATCCGGAGCAATGCGAACTACTCGGACTACGCGATGGGTGCCTGGGCTGCCAACCGTGAGGGCGGCATCCGGAATTACGTGTACTCGCTCAACGAGACGATCAACCCCTCGACGTACAAGACGCTCGACAAGCCCGGCTACTGGGGCGTGCACGCGATCGGCGAGGTCTGGGCAGAGGTGCTCTGGGTCGTCTCGCAGCGCCTGATCACGAAACATGGCTTCGTCGACACACTCTTCCCGCCACTCCCCGCTCAGGACGGTACCGTGCCTGAGGGCGACTTCTACCGCTCCGCGGAGTTCACCGCCGAGGGCGCGCGCAAGCCGCTTATCCCCAAGCACGGCAACTCGCTCGTCGTGCAGCTCGTGCTGAACGGCATGAAGCTCCAGCCTTGCAGGCCGTCGTTCTTCGATGCGCGCGACGCGATCATCTCGGCGGACCAGGTGTTGACCGGCGGCGAGAACTACTGCGACCTCTGGACGGCGTTTGCGGAGCGTGGCTTGGGCCCGGAAGCACGTGTGGACGGCCGCACGCCGTGGGGCGGAGGAGTGCGCACGAACGACTATGCCGTCCCGGCGAAGTGCGCGGCCGACGAGCCTGAACTTTGAGCGGTCGGCGGTTGTATGTCTGTGACCCCTGAGGAGGCGGTGGCCCGTCTTCAGGCTCTTGACTGTTACTTGATACTCTCTGTAATTTTAGTTTGTGTACATCTTTGGATATAGACTCGCCTATCATGACATACTCTGATTTGTGGTCCTTGGACATGCGTGCGTTCTTGGTGCGCTCAAATGGGGACTGCACCACGGGTAATGGGCTGGAGGAAAACATGTGCGGGTTGCCGCCGCCTGGCAGCAGCCACAGCCTGGGCGTTTACGTACAGTACATGAAGTCACCCGTTAGCGCGCTGTGGTCGGCTCACCTCCACAGGCCCAACACGCCTCTTCGGGCGGTTCTGCCATTGTCTTTCTCCGAACTTCGTTACGACCTCCCGCCTCCGTTCCCTCTAACCTTCAAGCTTCATATCTGAACTCCGTATCACGACCCCTACGACAATATAGACGATGTCGGGCGACAAGGATAAGGGCCCCGTGAACGTGAAGCTGCTCCTCATCGGGAACTCGTCGGTGGGGAAGAGTAGCCTGCTCCTGCGGTTCTCGGACGAGCAGTGGCTGCCAGAGGACGAGTCGAGCGCCACTATTGGGGTGGACTTCAGGGTGCGTATATCACGGTAGCCACGATATTGTGCGCGGCAGCTTGACAATTGGAATAGGTGCACAAGATGGAGGTCAAGGGGCGGAGGGTGAAGCTCAGCATCTGGGTGCGTCAGACGGCCGTTCGTGCTTGATATAAGGATGAAGGAGCTGATTCATGATCTGTGGCTGGCTGTTGGGCGCATGTAGGACACTGCGGGCCAGGAGCGCTTCCGGACGATAACCTCCTCGTACTACCGAGGGGCACAGGGCATCATCCTCGTGTACGACGTCGCAAACCGCGAGTCGTTTGACGCGCTTCCACGGTGGTACTCTGAGCTGGAGACGTACGTCTCGAAGTCGGTGGTGAAGATCATCGTCGGGAACAAAGTTGACAAGGTGCGGGCCACACTTGAGTCGTCGCCGAATCGCCGCTGACGTCCTGGTTCGACCTTGTCCATTACATGTGCAGGAATTCTCTCGCCAGGTCACGTACGCAGAAGGCGAGCGCTTTGCGGAGCGGATGAATTCGCTCTTCATCGAGGCTTCAGCGAAGACGGCCACGGGTGTCAAGGAGGCGTTCCAGCAGGTGGTCGAGAGAATAATCGACACGCCGGAGCTATGGGCCCCTGTGACCAAGAAGCCTGGCGTTGGTGTAGGCGGCACGGACAACGGGAGCATGCCTGGCAGCATTAACCTCTCGGAGACGCAGGCCGATGCCAACGGGAGTGGTGGATGTGGCTGCTGAACTCGCCTCCGGGACTCTGACTCTGGGCAGTTGCATGGCCCGTGCTCTTCGTTATGTGCTGTGCTGTATTGAGCTGGTGTACGATCTGTGGATACCTGTGTATAGTTATTGGACCCTTTACGTTCAAGGTATACCGTATGGAATACTAATCGTTGTCTCGTTCCCGTTTTGACGACGCTATTATAGACTTGCTCGTATCATCGTGATCGCGGAATGGATGGGACCTCAGGGATATGAAAGACATATACAGGCGTCCACTCTGGACCTACCTCCTTGTCTGTCAGCCTCCGAGTGCATTGCCAATGCTTCAAAAGCGCACATTGGAGTAGAAGGGGGTATTGCACCACTTGCAGTTCAGCCTTAATCCTGAGGAGGGCCAGGAGCCTCAAGTTCACACTGGCAATACGCCAAATATGCAAATAATAATCCGGAAAATGTGAAGTCAGAGTATGTCTGCGTGCCATGGCCACTGGAAAGTGGTTTTCGTCGAAGTGCCAGAAAGGCAGAGCGACAGAAACTTCCGCGGCCACCGCGCGCACGGATCATGCAACGAGTCCTTGGAGTCCACCTAGCAACACATGGGTTCCCTCGGGAGTTGCGCACTGACGGAACCCTATTGAAACACTGTTGAAGCAAGTATGTGATGGACGATCATGTACCAACTGAAACCTGCTGTATCGCCCTCCGCACTGTCGCTCACGGCGGAGTGTGAGTCTCCCGCGGTGCGGTAGCCTTTATAGGCATCAGCGTGAACAGCGAAGTATCCTGCTTCTTCCTCTGCAACATGACCGAACAACGCTTCTATAAGTAAGTTGCCGACATTATTCATGCTTGTGTCTCGCCGTTTGACGATGGGTCAGGACACCCGAGTTCGAAACACTCCAGTTGCACGCCGGACAAGTGCCCGACTCGGCCTCGAACGCGCGGGCACCACCCATCTACGCGAGTACAAGCTTCGTCTTCAATGACTCCGAGGTACGATATGGCTTAGGTCCTCGAATACTGTATGGTTCTCAGGATCGCGATAGCATGCTGCCGACCTCTTCGCTGGTAGGAAGGTCGGTTACATGTACTCTCGCGTCTCCAAGCCCACGGTGGTACGTGGCTCGTGCGCACCTTTGCAAGATCCCTAGTAGGTGCTCACTATGATTCAATGTGCTTAGGAGGTATTCGAGGCGCGTATGGCTGCACTCGAAGGTGGAGTAGCTGCAGTCGCTGCTTCGAGTGGCCAGTCTGCGCAGTTCATGGCGATCTCAGCAATTGCTGGTGCGGGTGACAACATCGTGTCTACGTGAGTCTCGTCATGCGGGTACACTCATGAATGAGACTCACCAAGAGCCGGAAGGTCATTCCTGTACGGAGGAGTAGGTTTGATCCATGGTATCGTCGGGGATCTGCAGTATTGATCGAACCTTGCTTCAGACATACAATCAGTTTAAAGGTAGTCGTCGCAGTAGTGGTCAGCTATACGTACTTCCCTCACGTTTCCGCCTTTTCTAGTGTATCTCAAGAAGTTTGGGATTGGTGCCAAATTCGTGACCGGGGAAGGCCCGGATGCCTTTGCTGCCGCCATTGACGAGAAGACCAAAGCGATATACGTCGAGAGCATTGGAAATCCGAAATACAATGTCGTGCCCTTGCCCGAGCTGGCGCAGGTATACTTTTGCATGACTTCCCCGGCTTCGTACCCACTGAGAACCCCTACTAGGTTGCCCATGAACATAAGATCCCGTTAATCGTTGATAACACTTTCGGGATGGGCGGTAAGTATCTGGCCGAACACTTTGAAATTGCGAAAGCTTATGTTCGTTCTCACAGGTTACTTGGTGCGCCCGATTGACCACGGAGCAGACATCGTTGGTACGCATCTCCATCGTGCATGCGCCTATCCTTCGCTCATCCCATCCTCAGTGCACAGTGCAACAAAGTGGATCGGCGGTCATGGCACGACAATCGCCGGAGTTGTCATTGATTCGGGTAGGTCGCTGCTGTAACTCACTTGCCACACACTGACCCGAACCCCCCTGATAGGCAAGTTTGACTGGGTCGGCTCAGGGAAGTTCCCGATGTTTACTGAGGCCTCCGAGGGCTACCACGGCCTCGTCTTTAGCGAAGCCTTCGGGCCGATGGCCTTCGCTATGGTCTGCCGCCTAATCGTCCTTCGTGACTTGGGCTCGTGCATGAACCCGTTCGCAGCATTCCTCCTCCTTCAGGGCCTCGAGACACTCAGCCTCCGGGCAGAGCGCCATTCGCAGAACGCATTGGCGCTTGCAAGGTACCTTGTTTTCGAGTGGTCATGATGGAAAGAACCGGCGCTCATCGGGTATGTACGTAGGTTCCTCGAGCAACATCCCAAGGTCACCTGGGTGTCCTACCTTGGACTTGAATCCCACACGTCGCACCAGCTCGCACAACAGCTGTTGCGACCGAACATGTACGGTGGCATGTTGAGCTTCGGTGTCAAGGGAGACGCCAAAGCAGGCAGCGCAGTGGTTGACAATCTTAGGTTGGCGAGCAATCTCGCAAACGTTGGTCAGTGTTGTGCTACCGGGAGGCACCGTGGTTGCTCACCTGCCCTCTGTTAGGCGATGCGAAGACGCTGGTCATCCACCCTGCCACAACGACCCATCAGCAGCTCAGTTCGGAGGAGCAACTGGCGTCTGGCGTGACTCCCGACCTAATTCGTGTACGTTGCCTGTTCATATTACTCATTGCAGTACCGATCTTTCTCCCTAGGTATCGGTTGGAATCGAGAACGTCGCAGACATCATCGCCGATTTTGAGGAAGCTTTGAAAGTTATTGCTTGACGTCCGCTAGTAAGTTAGCCGGGATTCGCAACTTGTTGTGGCGGAGTCACGGTGGCGGCGTCTGCTTGAACGAAACTGCTTGTTGGAACGAGAACTGTTGTTGTGAAATATTATATCTGCTTAGCGCGTATAGGTGCACTTCGCATGTCTCATCGGACGGGGAGAACACAAGCCAGTTGGTTCGAGGTTCGTGTTGCGCGCGCCACAGGCGCGTCGATGGTGCATGTGACATCTTCTCGCGTCTGACGTGACTATCGCGCCTGCTCTCTCACATTTCAGAAATCTTCAAGACCATTCCCTCCTCGCGCTCTGCCCGCGGCAATCGACATCCAAACGCTTCCTCTGCCCTACATCTGAGAGGGCCCGGGAGATATTTCTTGACGGGCTAGACACCGTGCGAATCCTACATGTCCCTGCTTTCGAAGGCAACTGTCGGGACAGTGGGGTTACTTTGCAGAACATTTCTCAAGATCGGCTACTGCTCTTCTGTGACTGTGAATGGCCTAGAGAATCGATGTAAAGCACTCGAGAGCGACGAGAGAAACCCAGGTCGCGGTGTAGTGACTAGTAAGTCTCTGGGTCTGCTTCGTCAGATGTCTGTCTGACGACTCGGCCAAGTATGCAACCATATCTCGACGTCCGTAATTTCGTTCTCCAGTTTAGACACGCTCAATCGACGTTCTTGGTGATATTAGTCTGGATGAACCAGTTATGTGGGGGGTTCTCCCGCTTCGGTACCACCTCAATACGCGCATGACGAGATGGACGCTAGGGGCATCCGACATCGTGCTCACGAATCCGTGAGTGCTCGCGTGCTCGGCCTTCGTGTAGTTGCATGTTCTATGAGCTAACATGAACCAGCCAGGATATTCTCCGAGTTCTTTCGTAAGGGGCAGGTTATCGAGACTTTCCGGGGAAATGGTGTCTTCCAGCCCGCTATTAATCTTGCCATCGATAAGTTGCACAGCGGTGCTTGGGTGAGCCTGCAGTCGCAGTTTCATGATCATGGATTGATAGTTTCGTGTAGATTCATTTGTTTGGCGAAGGAAAAGTCAACCAACCCACGCGAGCTCCAGGGTAAAGTCCCGTGGACTTGATACGGTTCAAATGGGGTGTGTACGTGCCTTTACCACGTCCAGTCGGATGCAGTTCTTTACTCAGTGGCTCACAGAGGTCGCGTACTGATGGAGACAATCAAACCTCCGATTATCATTCCTATGTGGCTAACCGTTAAGTCCCTCACTGATCAGGATTTCACGGTGTCTGAGCTCCCCATTCTGATCATGCAGGCTTCGACCAATTGATGCCAGAGGGCCGCTCCGCTCCTTGGAAGTTCTTCCCTCGACCAGGCGCAGCGCTCAGCATCACCGTCGGCAAACCAGTCGACAACACTGCCGTACGGGAGATGGTAGGCCTCGCCGTCAGCACGGGCGACATGCCAGAGCTTTCGCAGGGCACTAGCGGCGGAAGGACAGACCCTGTGCGGCCTCGCCAAGGAAAGGCGAGCGCACGGGTCTCGGAGAGCGGCTGGTGGGGTGATGCTGCGTCGCCGAGACCGAAGGCGGAGGCGCAGAGTGCCCCGGAGTGGCAGACTGCGGAGGAGATTGCGAGAATATGTAGTGCCGTGACGGCGCTGCTGCAGAGGGAGGTGGAGAAGTTGGGCAGAGAGGTTGTCGGGGATCGTGTATAGCTGATGTAGACGTTGTTGTGAGTGTTCATAAGCTCTATCTATCAATGTTGTATTGTTGCTCGCGAAGTTCTGCGTTGTCGTTTACTTGCTTGGACGGGCGACTTCGGGTTAGTAACAGATAACGCAACGCTGACGTGGTTCGGGAAAGATGTAAGTTACATATAACGTGAAGTTTGGATCGGAACTCCGGAGACTGCGCAAGTGAAAACGAACAAAAGTCTGCGTAGTGTGCGACACCAGAGGGCGAAGAGAATGTGGACGATGGTCATGGACCCTCATTGACCCCGACTCATACATGCACAATTGCGTGTAAATTTCATGGTTGACCGGCAGGGTTGCGATCGACGGCTGACAAGTTACAACTGCAGATCGCATACCAGCTCCGAGTCAGGCCAATGCAGTTCAAACGGAAGTCAGTATATGTCCCAGACGGCCGCTATCCTCGCTCGCACAGGCGGGCTCCATCGAAGCTCATCTTATCGGTATTGGCATACTACCACTAGTATATCTGAACTTTGAACGTTGAACTCTGTCTGACATGAGATGCCAGTGGGTACCCGAATACCGTGAGTCTAAGTGTCTTGTAAGGCTGACATTCAATCCAGTGTAGGTACAGCATGTCTGCTTCGCCTTTATATTGGCTGACAGACAAGAAGTAACGACGGACCGGAAGTCGAGATATTCGTAGACACGCTTGGCTGCCTGAAAATTACCCAGTGGAGGCTGGGCTGCTCAGCCGGACATTCCGTTCCTGCTGAATTCCATCGGATGATTATAGCTTGAACTCAGACGGTTCATATCACGGCCCGACTCGTCTTCACAACTTGATACACCGACAACATCACATCACTCCGTTCGACAACAGCAAACCGTACAAAGACCATTCTTCAATGACAGCGACTATTCCTCAACGACAGTCACAACCTCACTGAAATCGGCATTGCTTCACTGAGCGATGTTGAACCAGCCGGACTGAGCGTACACCTGATTTTCGTTGCTAACGCAGTGCAGACATTAGTCACGATTCCTACAGGTTCAGGACGCACTCACTTGGTGTTAACGGCCCTCAGGTTGTAACGGCTGAGCGGAAACATTGTCAATCGCGGTGCGACAAGTGCGGCCGTAACGCGCACTCACCCAGCAGGCACGTTGGGAAGGCGGAACGTAGCAGCCTCGTCGGCCGTGCGCACGTTGTTGTCGACGTCCCACTGGTGGTTGTTCTGGTTGTTCGCCAGCTCCAGGTTGAACGCCGCCGGGTCGCCGGGCTGAGTCTGCCAGTGCTCCGTCACCGTCTGCCCAGACCTCCAGCCCGACGGGGTGTCGAGGACGAGGGCACTAGCGACGGAGACGAGCAGGAGGAGCGAGCTGCGCGGCAGTTACCATTAGACTCGAGCAGGGCGACAAGTGAGCCGTCGACCACATACCTCAAGATGGCCTTCATTGCAGATGTGTGGTAGGCTTGGAATGCGTGTTTCTTTGCCTGAGCCTCATCCTACAGCGAGGGCCTCCTTATATATGCCTCAACAATGCCTTCCCGTGCACGTTCAGCGCGTTCAGGATGGCGCAAAGCGTCCACTGAATGCCGAAGATGCTGCATTATTCATGGACGCTGGTGCAGATGAATTGGACGTCAAACGTGGCTGAGCACGGGGTCGACAAAGATCGCAGACGGAGGTACTTACCAGGGACTCGGCGTCGCGACTCCGGCCTCGGTTGGAGAGACCTAGAACGGCAGACTGTCCTTGAATCGGATGTGATAAATCGGAAGCGACGTGCTGCTAGGACGCGGCATAAGCCAGGCCCAGAGCCCACTGAAGTGCTGCACTGTCAGCGCTGTGACACTCGGGTCATTACCTAGTATCGCAACCTGAGGTATGCAATTTTCTGAGCAACGCCCATTACAATGGACGGCGCTGAATTCAAGCCACCGCGTCGGCACCTTGAGCGTTGCCCAACGTGATTGAGCATGAGGTGGTCAGTGTTTGAATGACGTACCACCACGCAGGCTGAGGCGAACTTGGGCTTTGGGCAGAGCCTACGCGTAGAGCGGCTGACTATATCCTGGTCGTGTAAGGTATCATGGGTGGGCACCAGACAAGAGTTCACCGTGGTCATTGGTGTCTGTGGAATCAGAGGAAGTGCCAGGAGATGGCGCAACTAGAGCGGTGGTTTGACATATAATTACTGTGCATTCTAGGCTCAGCGTTATACTGTGAGCGTTTTGAGGAAAGACGTCGGAGGACTGCTGCGCCATCAGGCAACCCAAAGCACTGTGTTGCTTTCCTGAAGATACTTTCATCATAGATGGCGTCTATGTGGACATGACATGGAGCCGTTCGCAAGACGAACCTTGAAGCTTGACTGGTGCGGACCCGTGAACGTGCGCAACGTGACGTCCGCGAAGCAATATGCAACTGTAGTGCGGTCCACGCGCGTAGGAGCACGCATAGACAGTGGCCCACGTTTGACGTGTAAAGGGCGAGTGCATTGCATGATCCCGTACGGCGGCATCTGGGGAGGCTGTCAGCCTCTGAATTGCGAGTCTGAAGAATGCAGGAAAGTCTCCAATCGTACGGTTGAGCGCCTTTGGACTTTGCATGTAGAACGATTCTAGACGTTGCAGTGACGAGTAATTCGGGACGCATTGCGCAACGTTCGCAAGTAAAGGCGCCGTCGACAACGCCATTGCCGTGGGCTCTACTCAAACAAGGCGTCCTTCGGCGCGGATTCGGTATTTGAATGTAACATGAGAAGTCGACGAAATGCGCCGTGTACTAGTAAGGCAATGAGAGGTGTTCCAAATAGGCGGGATGGCTCCTTGCGCCATGTACTAGAACGGAGACTCTTTAAGACGCGCTATGTAGGTTGGACAGGACGAGACGGCAGCCATGGCACGGTCACAGTACTAGTAACGTGGTAACCATACAAGGACCATGTCAGAGATCTGAGATTTGATTTCCAAGCGCCGAATCGAGATTGTCTTCCACCTCTTACGCTGAACTGGCCCGGGTACTACTGTAAAGTGGCAAACGCGTTTGCATTATTGTCCTACACCGCGACACGAAGACATCTCATATTTAAGCATGCCGCATTAAATTTATACATCTCAAGGACACTTTCAGATATCCTAAGGCTGGAGAGAGGGCGGGGACATGCTGTCTGTATGAGAGACTACCGTGACTTCGCCCGCCAAAATTGCAGAAGACTCGAGTGGGCGCTCGAAATGCACCTTACACTTTGTCCTGAGGTGCAGAGAGCAGGTAGCTCTTATGCGTGCTGGGGGTACAGTATCGCAAATGCAATGCTTACGGTTAAGTAGTTGATATGGTACTACGAACTGAGGATCTCTATGAAAAGTACAAATGTTTGCCACCGGTAGTGCTTTTTTGCAACTTTTTTTGAGTTGGTCATCTTCAAACACACACCCCAACGCACTTGAAGCACGGAGAAACTCGCACGAGGGATGCTGTGCCACAGATTTCAACCCGCTAATGGGTCGGTACCTTCAATGGGCCACCTTCCAGTTGGAGCGAACACCGAGCCATTCCCGGGGGGATCACAATTACTACATTTAGTAGGTGACCCATCGGACGTTGGTGACTGAGAATTTGAAGGAAGCTTGGACCAGTCTACTGCCAAGTGTAGTCTGTAGCCATCTCCTCGCTGCTTCGTTGACTCCGACATTTTCAAGCGATGGTGTAAGACCACGGTACAACGGGTCTTTGGAAACAGCCAAGAATGGTAAGAATGAAGAGTACAAACCTTAACAGATATCATGTGTAGAAGGGAAACGTGCGTAAGGTAACGTTCGCGAAGCTACCACGCAGCTATGCAGCGGTCCGTCCGAGAAACAGAGTACGTATAACCAATGGCCCACGTTTGACGTGGAAGTAGGGACTGTGTTGCACGGACCTCTGCAAGCATCAGAAACACCACGAGTTCTTGACTCGGAAGCCTGAAGGTCTGGAAAGCCTCCAGTCTCATGGTAGCGCGTCTTACTGCGGTGAAGCGTTGTCTCTTTGGGGATGCGCCGCGCGAACGTTTGCAATTGAAGACGCTGTCAGCGATGGCGATGGCGATGGCTTGACTTACTGGGATTATGACCATGATGTGCAGGGTCCTTCCATGAGTACGCAGGTGAGACCATCTTTGCGGTGTGCAGCGCATGCGGCGCGGTTGCAGGTTACGGTCAGCTGTCACATTGACATGTCGCTTCCACTGACATACTAATGATGCAAAGACCCAGATCATGAACAGTCAATAACATAGCCAGGTCGGTATACGTATACCGTCATTACCGCCCAGCCTTCACAAATCTTCCTACACGGTGCCACCACAGATGTTCTTCACTTTCTTCAGGCAGACCCCACAACTCGCCTTTACTCCAGCCATCCATTTGTTTGATCCACTCGTGTGTTGGACGGTCCAGGCAGCACCCGTCCATCGCACATCTCCACAGAGGCGTCCAGAAGTGCTGCCACCACCCAACGTCCGCTCTCGGACTGAGGACGTGCTCGTAGAACAGCAGCTGCCCCCCGGGTCTCAGCAGAAGTTCGACAAGGGTCCGTATGTTCTGCTTCGGGTTCGGCACTGAGCAGAATGAGAGGATGGAGATGATGGTATCGACCGACTGCGGCTCTCCTAGGGCGGACATAATGGTGGCCACATCTTCCACACCGTATGGTAGGACGACGAGGGTCCCGTCGGCCTCGGTGAAGCCAGCGGCGTTAGCGCGCTTGCGAATTTCACCATGCATGAGCTCGTTCGGCTCAAGGGCGATGTATTTTGTGACCTTGTGGTCAAGGTACTTCGCCGTGTGGCCATAACCTGTCCAGGGGTTTGACAGCTCTTCGTTCCGGTAGTAATAGCATTTACGCACCGGCACCAACGTCCAATACCACACCCTGCGCATTCGCAGGTATGAGGCCTTCTTTCACGGAGCGCGAATTCGTGTCCACGCCGTCTCCGTATGCGCTCCAGACGTGCACCATGAAGATTCGCGAGATTCCGTGTGGGCGAAGAAGCAAGGTGGGCGATCGTAGGATCGCGCGAAGAGTCGGAACAAAGCCAAGTTGTAGGCAGAGCTTCAACTCGGACAGAACAGCCAGCGCTGCGGACAATCTCATCGTAGTCGACGAGGCTCAGCAAGTGAAGGACAATTGGTGGGAAACGACTCTGCGAAGATTGAGTGGGAATGCATGCTGCCTGATGTTTTGCAAGGCGCCGTCCATGGGCTGCGCGCCAGGGAGAGTCGGCACGTGCCCCAGCCAGCGCCGCCGAGGAGGCCGCTCAACGAGCGCGTAACTGCCCATCTTCGACCACATCCACAGGGACGGGCTGTGCGAGGCTTGGGCTCAGCATCGACGAGGACGTCCAGCTAGTGGCTTGCTTCCTCTGCTTTTGTGAAGGAAATTGTCGGTGCGTTGTCCTTTTGCTGCGCTGGGAACGTATGAGTTGACTTCGTGCGACTACTCTTACCCCAGGTATCCGCAGGCATTTCGATGTCCGTTCAAACATCAGTATCGCGCGCTCTCCAGCGAGTATGGACGGCATTTATTGCTGCTGTAGGACGGCTGGACAAGTCGCTTTCGCCGAAAGACACGCTCCGGCGGCTCGGCCAGCACAGATGGACGCTTTCCGACTCGATTTACGTCTTCCACATGGCCCTCGCCACCTTCTGGCTCAGCTTAATGCAGGTGCCAGGCTTCCCGCTCAAGCTCATGATACCTATCCTCTACGCAACTGCGCTCCTCGTACCCCTGACCTCGCAGTTCTTCATCCCGGCTACCCCGATCTTCGCGTGGCTCCTCACCTTCTACACCTCGCGGTTCATTCCTGTGAGCTGGCGACCGACGATTTCTGTCGTCCTCCTTCCAACGCTCGAGTCCGTGCTGTACGGTGCTAACATATCCGACCTCCTCACCCGCTTCACGCACCAATTCCTCGACATCCTCGCCTGGCTCCCGTACGGCCTCATCCACTTCATCTTCCCATTCGTTGTTGCGGCGTTCCTGTGGCTCTTCCGCACAAAGGAGGCGCTACACCTCTGGGGACGAGTGTTCGGATATATGAACCTCATTGGTGTCACCATGCAGATTCTCATGCCCTGCGCACCGCCGTGGTACGAGCTCATCTACGGGCTTACTCCTGCCAACTACAGCATGCCAGGCTCACCGGGAGGTCTTGCGCGTATCGACCGTCTGTTCCATTCCAACGGTTACACCGTCACCTTCAGCAATTCGCCTGTCGTCTTCGGTGCTTTTCCGTCTCTCCATTCGGCATGCGCTACCATGGAGGCCCTCTTCATCTCCCACTTCTTCCCGCAGTGCACCAGATACATCTGGACATACGCTGCCGTTCTTTATTGGGCGACGATGTACCTCACCCACCACTACCTCATCGACGTCGTCGGCGGTTCGTGCCTCGCAATCGCATGCTTCTACCTCTTTCTCCCCGACGAGCTCAAGAGCACAAATGCCCTCCTGGCCCCAGGCGGGCTGAGCTCCACCGCATTCGGTAGCAAGCGATCGAAGTACGAGCTCTACGACCTAGATGAGCCTGTGCGCAGGCATGGGCGAGGAGCAAGCGGCAGCATCATGCGCGACGCGTCGGAGTACGACCTCGAGGAATCGGACAGGGAGTCGGATGAGGAGATGGACATCACCTTCCGCTCGCCGATCACGCCTGGGCCGACGTCGGCGACTCCGCTCATGAAGCCTCAAGGCGGCGCGGCGAGCCAGGCGAAGAAGAGCCACCGGCACACAGCTAGCATCGCGAGCCTCATTCGCGCAGAGGAGCGCGCAGAGGATGGGTGGAGCCCCATCAACACGTCTTTCAACATTCCGCCTATCCCGCGGAACGATGAGGCGAGGAGTCCGCGGCCATAGAAGATTGCCTCGTCAGAGCATTTTGGGGACATGGGTATGATTTCGGTCGGCTTCTCAGTTCTGGAGTATCAATGTAATCTCTTTTTCTCCGCGTGCAGGTAGCCTAGCATCTTTACCAGACAGTCTGTTCCGTTTCGCAGGCGTCACATACAGCTTGTCCGTCAATCGCTCGTTTAACGCACTATCTATATCCGTACAGCTAATGTAACACATACTGCGATCCGCCGGAGGAATTGAAGACTCAGAAGGAGACTGCAGCTCACCTGAGAGGTAAATTGCTTCCGTGTCAAGCCACGTTGGTCTTCAAAACTTCATGATCAAGCTTCAAGTGCAGGCCAAAAAAACTACCAGCCTACCAGCTATATACGTTTTCCGGCAGGAATTCTACTTGCATGATCTTCCGAGTTCTCTGGGCTGCGACCGTCAGTTGTTGCCGGAGCAGTTGCCGTGCGTATCGTACTTACTTACCTCAATTTAAAACCTGGTACTTACCGCTGCCACTCACCTTAGGTTCGTCGGAAATCTCGATTCGGCGCTTGTAAATATGATCTCTGACTGGGATGGTCCTTGTATGGTTACGACATTACTGTGACCGTGGCTGCCGTCTCATCCTGTCCAAACTAGCGCGTTTTGAGAAGTCTACGTTCTAGTACATGGAGGGCTGCCCCGCCCATTTGGAAAACAATCTCTTGCTGCCTCAGCAAAACCAGTACACGGCACAGTCGAATCCTCGCATTGCGTTGTTGAACCGGCGCCGCAGGACAATGGACTCGGACACACCTTGTTCGAGTAGAGCCCACGGCAATGGCGTTGTCGACGGCGCGTTTACTTGCGAACGTTGCGCAATGCGTCCCGAATGACTCGTCACTGCAACGTCTCGAATCGTTCTACATGCAAAGTCCGAAGGCGCTCAACCGTAGGATTGGAGACTTTCCTGCATTCTACAGACCCACAATTCAGAGGCTGATAGCCTCCTCAGATGCCGTACGCGATCATGCGATGCACCCGCCCTTTACACGTCAAACGTGGGCCACTGTCTATGCGTGCTCCTGAGCGCGTGGACAGCAGTACAGTTGCATAACTGCTTCGCGGACGTCACGTTGCGCACGTTCACGGGTCCGCACCAGTCAAGCTTCAAGGTTCGTCTTGCGAACGATTCCATGTCCACATAGACGCTATCTGCGATGAAGTTATCTCCAGGAAAGCAACACAGCAGATTGGGCTGCCTGACGGCGCAGCGCAGTCCTCCGAGGTGATCCTTGAAAACGCTTACAGTGACGCTGAGCCTAGAATGCACAGTAATTATATGCCAAACCACCGCTCTAATCGCGCCATCTCCTTACACTTTCTCTGATTCCAATGCACCGTGACACACCACTGACCACCGAATGTCTGATGGGCTCTTGTCCGGTGCCCACCCACACACGACCAAGACACAGTCAGCCGCTCTACGCGTCTCTGTCCGAAGCCTAGGTCTGCCTCAGAGTCTGCGTGGTGGTAAGTCGTGCTCAATCATGTTGGACAATATTCACTGCGTCAACGCTTTGGCTTGAATCCAGCACCATCCATCGTAGTGGGCGTTGCTCAGAAAATTGTTCTAACTGTCCCATACTCCAGGTTGCGATAGGTAATGGCCAGGGTGTCACAGCGCCGACTGTGCAGCACTTCAGTGAGCTCTGGACCTAACTTATGCCACGTCCTAGCAGCACCTCACCTCCGATTCAAGGACAGTCTGCCGTTCTAGGTCTCCAACCGAGGCCGGAGTCGCGACGCCGAGTCCCTGGTAAGTACCTCCGTCTGCGATTTTTGTCGACCCCGTGCTCAGCCACGTTTGACGTCCGATTCATCTGCACCAGCGTCCATGAATAATGCAGCATCTTCGGCATTCAGTGGACGCTTTGCGCCATCCTGAACGCGTTGAACGTGCACGGGAAGGCATTATTGAGGCATATATAAGAAGGCCCTTGCTGTGGGACGAGCCTCAGGCAAAGAAAATCCGCATTCCAAGCCTACCACACATCTGCAATGAAGGCCATCTTGAGGTACGTGGTCGACGGCTCACTTGTCGCCCTACTCGAGTCTAATGGTAACTGCCACGCAGCTCGCTCCTCCTGCTCGTCTCCGTCGCCAGTGCCCTCGTCCTCGACACCCCGTCGGGCTGGAGGTCTGGGCAGACGGTCACGGAGCACTGGCAGACTCAGCCCGGCGACGCGGCGACGTTCAACCTGGAGCTGGCGAACAACCAGAACAACCACCAGTGGGACGTCGACAACAACGTGCGCACCGCCGACGAGGCTGCTACGTTCCGCCTTCCCAATGTGCCTGCTGGGTGAGTGCGCGTTACGGCCGCACTTGTCGCACCGCGATTGACAATGTTTCCGCTCAGCCGTTACAACTTGAGGGCCGTTAACACCAAGTGAGTGCATTCTGAACCTGTAGGAATCGTGACTAATGTCTGCACTACGCTAGCAACGAGAATCAGGTGTACGCTCAGTCCGGCTGGTTCAACATCGCTCAGTGAAGCAATGCCAATTTTAGTGAGGTTGTGACTGTCGTTGAGGATTAGTCGCTGTCGTTGAAGAATAGTCTTTGTACGGTTTGCTGTTGTCGAACGGAGCGATGTGATGTTGTCGGTGTATCAAGTTGTGAAGACGAGTCGGGCCGTGATTTGAACCATCTGAGTTCAAGCTAAAATCTTCAACCGTTCAATCGTTCAACAGTGAATTCCGCATGATTCCATGTTCACATATGTACATCCGATGGAGTTCAGCCGGAACGGAAGATGTCCGACTGAGCATCACGGCCTCCAATGGGTAGTTTCCAGGCAGCCAAGCGTATCTAAGATCTCGACTTCCGGTACGCCGTTACTTCTTATCGCGAAGCTGACATGCTGTACCTACACCGGATTGAATGTCGGCCTTGCAGGATACTTCGACTCACCGTATTCAGGTACACACCTCATCATGTCACAATTGAAATGTTCAGATATTACTGTAGTATGTCAACACACGTAAGGTCAGCCTCGACGGAGAAGTCCGTCTCCGCTAGTGAGGTCAGCCGCCTGAGACTCATCATGACATCTACTTGAACAAAATCCTCCTCAGCTGGAATGCGATCCGCCGTTGTAACTTGCCAGCCGCCGATCGCGGCGCTGGCGGTCAGCCATCATGGAATTTACACACAACCGTGACTGTGCATGCCATCAGTCGAAGTCCACGATGACCGTCCGCGTTCTCTTCGCCCTCCAGTGGGGTCGTAACCTACGCGGATCTTTGCCCGTTTTCACCTGCGCAGATTCTCCTTCCCATCCAGATCGATATCTTATGCTCGAGGTGATACAACTTTCCCGGACCACGCCAGCATTGCGCTATCTGTTAGCCCGAAGTCGCCCATCCAAGGAAGTAAATGACAATGCAGAACTTCGCGAGCAACATTACAACATTGATAGATATAGCTTATGAACACACAACAAAGTCTACATCAACTATACACGCTCCCCGACAACCTCTCTGCCCAACTTCTCCACCTCCCTCTGCAGCAGCGCCGTCACGGCACTACGTATTCTCGCAATCTCCTCCGCAGTCTGCCACCCAGGGGCACTCTGCGCCTCCACCTTCAGCCTCGGCGATGCAGCATCACCCCACCAGCCGCTCTCCGAGACCCGTGCGCTCGCCTTTTCTTGGCGAGGCCGCACAGGGTCTGTCCTTCCGCCGCTAGTGCCCTGCGAAAGCTCTGGCATGTCGCCCGTGCTGACGGCGAGGCCTAACATCTCCCGTACGGCAGTGTTGTCGACTGGTTTGCCGAAGGTGATGCTGAGCGCTGCGCCTGGTCGGGGGAAGAACTTCCAGGGAGCGGAGCGGCCCTCTGGCATCAATTGGTCGAAGCCTGCATAATCAGAATGGGGGGCTCAGATACCGTGTCATCCTGATCAGTGAGGGACTTACCGGTTAGCCACATAGGGATGATAATCGGAGGTTTGATTGTCTCCATCAGTATACGACCTCTGTGTGCCACTGAGTAAACGACTACTGGGCGTGGTGAAGGCACGTACACACCCCATTTGAACCGTATCAAGTCCACGGGACTGTGCCCTGGAGCTCGCGTGGGTTGGTTGACTTTCCCTTCGCCAAACAAGTGAATCTACACGGTACTGTCAATCTAGAATCATGGAACTGCGACTGCAGGCTCACCCAAGCACCGCTGTTCAACTTCTTGATGGCAAGATCAATAGCGGGCTGGAAGACACCATTTCCCCGGAAAGTCTCGATAACCTGCCCCTTACGAAAGAACTCGGAGAACATCCTGGCTGGTTCATGTTAGCTCATAGAACATGCAACTACACGAAGGCCGAGCACGCGAGCACTCACGGATTCGTGAACATGATGTCGGATGCCCCTAGCGTCCATCTCGTCATGCGCGTATTGAGGTGGTACCGAAGCGGGAGAACCCCCCACATAACTGGTTCATCCAGACTAATATTATCAAGAACGTTAATTGAGCGTTTTTGAAACTGGAGAACGAAATCACGGACGTCGAGATATGGTTGGATACTTGGCCGAATCGTCAGACAGACATCTGACGAAGCAGACCAGACTTACTGGTCACCACACCGCGACCTGAGTTTCTCTCGTCGCTCTCGAGTGCTTTATATAGATTCTCTAGGCCATTCACAGTCACAGAAGAGCAGTAGCCGATTTTGAGAAATGTTTTGCAAAGTAGCCCCACTGTTCCGACAGTTGCCTTCGAAAGCAGGGACATATAAGACTCGCACGGATTCTAGCCCGTCGAGATCAAGAAGAGATCTCCCGGGTTCTCCCAGGCGTAGAGAAGAAGGAGGTTTTGGACGTCGATTGTCGCGGGTAGAGCGCGAGGAGGGAATGGTCTTGGAGAGAAATGCGAGAGAGCAGGCGCCACGGTCACGTCAGACGCGAGAAGATGTCACATGCACCATCGACGCGTCTGTGGCGCGCGCAACACGATTCCGAACCTCGAACCAACTGGCTTGTGTCCTCTCCGTCTGAAAGGACGTGCGAAGGCGCCTGTACGCGCTAAGCAGATATGGTGTTTCATTTAACAACAGTTTCCGGTCCAACAAGCATTTCCATTCAAGTACTTAGATGCCGCCGCTATGCTGCAACAAGTTGCAAATCCCGGCTAACGGACGTCAAGCAATGACTTTCAAAGCTTCGTCAAAATCGGCGATGATATCTGCGACGTTCTCGATTCCAACCGATACCTGGAAAGAAGATCGGTACTGCAACGAGTGATCTGAGCAGGCAACGTACGCGAATCAGGTCGGGAGTTACGCCAGACGCCAATTGCTCCTCCGAACTGAGCTGCTGATGGGTCGTTGTGGCAGGGTGGATGACCAGCGTCTTTGCATCGCCTAACAGAGGGCAGGTGAGCAACCATGGTGCCTCCCGGTAGCACCACACTGACCAACGTTCGCGAGATTGCTCGCCAACTTAAGGTTGTCAACCACCGCGCTGCCCGCTTTGGCATCTCCCTTGACACCGAAGCTCAACATGCCACCGTACATGTTCGGTCGCAACAGCTGTTGTGCGAGCTGGTGCGACGTGTGGGATTCAAGTCCAAGGTAGGACACCCAGGTGACCTTGGGATGTTGCTCGAGGAACCTACGGACATACCCGATGAGCACCGGTTCTTTCCATCATGACCGCTCGAAAACAAGGCACCTTGCAAGCGCCAACGCGTTCTGCGAATGGCGCTCTGCCCGGAGGCTGAGTGTCTCGAGGCCCTGAAGGAGGAGGAACGCTGCGAACGGGTTCATGCAGGAGCCCAAGTCGCGAAGGACGATCAGGCGGCAGACCATGGCGAAGGCCATCGGCCCGAAGGCTTTGCTAAAGACGAGGCCGTGGTAGCCCTCGGAGGCCTCAGTAAACATCGGGAACTTCCCTGAGCCGACCCAGTCAAACTTGCCTGTCGCGTAGGATAGGGTCAGTGTGTGGTCAGCGAGTAGCAGTAGCATACCCGAATCTATGACAACTCCGGCGATTGTCGTTCCATGACCGCCAATCCACTTCGTCGCACTGTGCACTGAAGATGGTTTGAGCGAGGGATAAGCGCATGCACGATGAACACGCGTACCAACGATGTCTGCTCCGTGGTCAATTGGGCGCACTAAATAACCTGTGAAAGCGAGCATAAGCTTTCGCACTTCGAAGGTATGCCGGCCAGATACTTGCCGCCCATCCCGAAAGTGTTATTAACAATTAACGGGATCTTATGTTCATGGGCGACCTAGGGGGGGTTCTCAATGGATACGAGGCCCGGGAAATCATGCAAAAGCATACCTTCGCCAGCTCGGGCAAGGGTACGACATTGTATTTTGGATTTCCGATGCTCTCGACATATATCGCTTTGGTCTTCTCGTCAATAGCGGCAGCAAAGGTATTCGGGTCTTCCCCGGTCACGATTTTGGCACCAATTCCAAACTTCTTGAGATACACTAGCAAAAACGGAATCGATTAGGGAAGTACGCATAGCTGACCACTACTACGACCGGTACCTTTAAACTGATTGTATGTCTGAAGCAAGGTTCGATCAATACTGCAGATCCCCGACGATACCATGGATCAAACCTACTCCTCCGTACAGGAATGACCTTCCGGCTCTTGGTGAGTCTCATTCATGAGTGTACCCGCATGACGAGACTCACGTAGACACGATGTTGTCACCCGCACCAGCAATTGCTGAGATCGCCATGAACTGCGCAGACTGGCCACTCGAAGCAGCGACTGCAGCTACTCCACCTTCGAGTGCAGCCATACGCGCCTCGAATACCTCCTAAGCACATTGAATCATAGTGAGCACCTACTAGGGATCTTGCAAAGGTGCGCACGAGCCACGTACCACCGTGGGATTGGAGACGCGAGAGTACATGTAACCGACCTTCCTACCAGCGAAGAGGTCGGCAGCATGCTATCGCGATCCTGAGAACCATACAGTATTCGAGGACCTAAGCCATATCGTACCTCGGAGTCATTGAAGACGAAGCTTGTACTGGCGTAGATGGGTGGTGCCCGCGCGTTCGAAGCCGAGTCGGGCACTTGTCCGGCGTGCAACTGGAGTGTTTCGAACTCGGGTGTCCTGACCCATCGTCAAACGGCGAGACACAAGCATGAATAATGTCGGCAACTTACTTATAGAAGCGTTGTTCGGTCATGTTGCAGAGGAAGAAGCAGGATACTTCGCTGTTCACGCTGATGCCTATAAATGCTACCGCACCGCGGGAGACTCACACTCCGCCGTGAGCGACAGTGCGGAGGGCGATACAGCAGGTTTCAGTTGGTACATGATCGTCCATCACATACTCTATGGGTTCCGTCAGTGCGCAACTCCCGAGGGAACCCATGTGTTGCTAGGTGGACTCCGAGGAGTTGCATGATCTGCGCGCGGTGGCCGCGGAAGTTTCTGTCGCTGTGCCTTTCTGGCACTTCGACGGAAACCACTTGAGGATCTGTTAAGACAGCTGCTAGAGATGGATTGTGGTCGCACGCGTGAACAGAACTCAGCCTGAGAGCAGCTGCAGAAGACTTATTACAGAGACGACTTCAACTGAGGTAAAAGGGTCGACTTTCTGTTGACTTTCTGTTAACGTCGCGGTCACGTGGTTCGTGATGCGCCACCGTTGAAACGATGATCATCTCATGGGCGGCCTCACCCGAACCAGCATCGCTCAGAGCTTGAAGAGGCTTGAAACGGACCGCCGAATCTTTGTTTGATGGCACGCGATGCTCACCCTTGCTGCCGAGGTTGTTTTGGCAAGTGGGACGAAGCAGTGTTTGAAGCACTTCCGGCACAAATGGAAGGTCGCGGTTCGGATTATTATTGTCAGGGACGGTACGTCTTGAGACACTGTTCGGAATTGCCATGGCTATGCTCACACCTTCTGACAGGGTACGCCAAAAGCTCAGTCTCTAAAACTAAGGGTCCATTGACAAAACTTGGGTCAGTCCGAGTCGTGCTGTTTCTGCCCCCCCCCCCCCCCCGTCGTCGCTTGATCGTCTGATAAGTACGTGTTCACTACTTTGTTTGTGCTCGATGTATCAAGTACCCGCGCAGGCAATGGCAAGATCATGAAGATAGGTATTTCCTCTGCCAAGCCGCTTCAGGGGCATAGCTCCAATACAATACGACCATTGTTGAATTTGAATCTCGCCGACAGTGGAGACCAACTAAATTGGACTCAGACAACATGGCAGGCTGTGGTCTCCGAGCACAATTTCGATTTGAAGTTGACTCTATAGCTGAAGGGTCTATGACAACGCTACGATAGGCCATTGCGAAGTACTAATCAAACCCGTTCAGGCTCAGTGTCAAGTTCTCATGAAGGTCGGAGGAGACTCGAAGGAACGGGTACGGTCATCAGGCAAAGTCGAATAAGTCTTTCGTTCCCACAGACGTCTTCACGCCGTCGACGTGACGGCCCGCGATTACCCAATGCGTGAGTACTTGTCGTGCGAAGCCCCCTCTTATGCAGAGGCCCCTCCTATTAGTAAACGAAGGACCCTGTCAGTTCCACTGACTTACACCACCTAGGTTTCTTGCTGACAGCCTCAGCGCCATACGGGTCAGTTGGTGTACACGCACCAACTGCGCAATACATGCCAGTCCACACAGCCCTGAATGGAAGGCGCTTTCGTTGACCGAGCCGACCTCGCTGAGAAGCTAATAGCTTAGCTGACAGTTGTGAGTACGAGGTGTTCCAGCATCACAAAGCGGATAGGCAGAGATAGCATGTATAAGTGTCACACAAACACTGCGGACAACCCGGATTGTGTAGTCTGCTTCAAAATGACGGCCCTACACTGGGACAGCCCGTTAGCGGAGTTACATAAGCCACTTCATCTCCGAAACGCGTGCGCAAATCTCGACGCGCTCGACGCGTCGCCTTTGCTCGAACCCCAGCCTGACGATGGTAAGGCTCTTGTCGATGTTCATCACGGTCACGAACGTTATCGTGGCGCTGTTCGTGGGCCGGGTGCTGCTCGTGGTCCTCGTCAGTGAGTATTCGTCGTCGACGGATCTTGAGCGTGTGCTGATCAGTGCGCTGTGCAGCGATGGGTATGGCCCTGACAGGCGGCGTGGCGAACCTGTTGTTTGCGCTGATCAACCCCGTGGCGACGTACTGGGCGTTCGGCGCGGACTTTGTGTTTGCAGCGGGCACGCTCTTCGTTGCGAAAGTGTGTCTTCCGTACGACCAGAGCGTCGGCGGCCCGGTGTGCTCTTCCAGAGCATGACTCAGGTGTGTGTGATGTCTCCGTATTGTGTGCGTATGGCTAATATAATGGGTCCTGCAGCTCGGTGTGTCGTTCGGTTTGGCGATTACAAGGATCGTGTACGACTCGGAGCTCAAGAAGATGTCTGCGAAGGACGGCTTCGACGTCGACGGGACTGCCCACTCTCACCTGCTCGCCCGTTTCTACCTGCCAGGCAGCCCTCGCCCTCATGATTGCTCTCGTCGCCCGTCTCACACGCTTGCCCGCCCACTACCCACCCGCTTGCCCGCTCTCGTCCGCCCGCCTCCGTCTTCTTGATGACTCGCTCGCCTACCTGCTCTTGTCTATCCGCCCATCATGCCAACACGCCTGCCTGCAAACTCACCCTCCTGCTCGCTCGCCAGCGCTCACTGTCAGCTTGCTCCTTACCTCGCTCGCCCGCCATTTCGCTGTACCCTCGCCCGCCTCACACTTGTCTGTGTACTGCTCACCTGTTCCGCTTGCTGACTGTCTCGCCTGCCCACCACCTGTCATCCCTCTATCCCTCTCGCTCACTGTCTCGCTCGCTCGCTATCTCGTGCGCCTGCTGTCTGCCGACTGTCTCGCTCACCGACTGTCTTGCTCGCCGACTGTCTCACTCGCCCGCTGACTTGCTGTCTCGCCATCTCGCTGTCTCACGCAATGTCCCGGAGTAAGAACCACAACTTCAAAAGCATCCATGTGACTGTTATACCCACACCTGCACAGCCTCTCATCCACGGTTCTTCTTGCACGCGCCCTCTCGCCTGCGCTCTCATCTACTCGGCCAGCCGGCCACCCACTCACCTGCACGATCGCCCATGCGATTGTCCACACGTTCACACACCCACTGCCCTGTGGACCCGCCTACTTGCACGTAGACCCAAAAGCGTGTATGAGCGAACGAAAATACGGGCTACGAGAGTGATGATCTCGAAGCAGGTGTACGCCGGACGAGTACAAATCATTAGTTTATGTATTAGATTATATCGTGATAGATCTCAGTTCTGCCACCTGCCGATCTGCCGCTGCCACCCGCCGAGTCGCCGTGGCCACGGCATTGCTCGGCCATCACAGAATGGGTAGCAAAGGGGCTGTCCCGGTGTTGGGGGCGCGTTTTGAAGCAGACCCTTAGAAGACCGTCCTCTCCCCCACTCAAAGAGGTTTTCTTTAGGGTCTGCCTAGGGGAGACTACGGATTGTGCGAGGCGCTTACATAGGCCTAACATTGCAAGGGCGTGTATATTAGTAAGCCATCAAGTGAACTTCCCTAACATGGGAAGTACATTCCTAGAACATGGCACGATTTCGGAACATAGGAAGAACATAACACTTACATTCCCGATTCTAGGAACATTCAAAATGTTAGGCCGAACAAAGGGATCCCATTCCCTATGTTAGGAGCTCCGACTTAGAGCCGTAAAAATATACACGCCCTTACAATGTAAGTACCATGTGAGCGCTTCGCACAACGCGGTTTGTCCGCAGTGAAACTGGGCTTATGTAGATCGAAGGGTGGTCTCGTACCCATCCGTGTGGACGCACCCCACCACCGCTCCGACAGGTGGTGGGGTGCATCCACACGGATGGGTACGAGACCAATCGAAGGGGAGGTCTGGAGGTCTGGCGGCGACTACGTCGTGCGAACCTGGCATACCTTCTGCGATATGTGCTTTGGCAACATGTACAATGCTGAGACCTCATATGCATCGTTCCATCAACGGACTCACCAGTGGGTTCAACTTGCCACTGCGACATCTGTCAATCAATACAATAAGTTAGGTGCGTCGCAGCAAGTCACAAACATCTGCATCAACACTGATTGAACAGAAATATCCTAGTAGCTGACTACTGCCAACAACGACCTTCCGAGCCTAATTTTGACCCATGTTCATCTCATTTAACAATCCGGCGACGCCTGAGGTGTGTGTACTACGACTCAGCCTGAGGTACTTAGTAGGCTCGACACGTGTATACATGCACCTCGGATGCCTCTGAAAATACAGCCGAGCCGCGGCATGACTGTTCGCCGACCGTGGGCGTCCACTTTCTCAGCGCGCATTCGGGGCGTTCAGGAGCTGACAGTGGGTTTCAGCCTGAAACCTTCATTACGCTGATATGACATTTCGATGCATAGAGTGCAAGAACGAAGCTTTCGAGCCAAATTGGTGAGTATCGAGTGTCCTGGTGAGAAGAAGGGAGGAGGTAGATCTAGACGTGAGTCCGAGTCGCCTCCTTGAGTCGCGACGTGGCGAAGCTTTACGGTATGTATATAACCGTACTGTGACTCGCGTAACATGAATGTACCACTAGATATCTTCAAGCGAGTCAGAGAAGCCTGCACGCCGAGTGCTCCCGGCGCACAATCGACCTATGGCAGATACAGAACGAAGAATGGACCACAAAGAGGTCGCGGCAGCAGTCGAACGGCGGTCCCTCAATGGAGCAGGCACATGAGGCAGGTCTCTTCCATGCAAGTGTAGCCGAGTGTACTAAGTTGAAAGATCCCTCATCTGCATCAGTCCCCAAGTCTCATCATTGAGATCCATGACATTACAACCCTGACATTGGTCGAAAAAGGATGTAACGTAAGATGCGCGCGCCGTAGACATGCGCGCAAACCCTTCTTGAGACCCATTGCGACAATTCTTTGACTGTCCTGGAGTGGCCGACCACAACTCACCTCTCTTATCTGCTTCTTCTTTCAGAACATGTGGAGCGTTCTGCATCCGTGAGACCCGGATGTGCGGCGATCTCAGCCTGCTGTACGTACTGCCTACCCACTTACTCCCACAGTCCATTCCCCGCCTCCCTGGTGATGGACGCTGGTATGATTCGACGTCTCGCCGTCTCATCATGGCTTTGCCGCCGCCGAGGCCCTCTAGGCTGACTCGTGGTCGCCCTTACTCCGCAGGAGTCTGAATCCCGATATTAAGATCTTCCATACAGACAGACTTACCTCCGCTCGTCATCCTCCTTGGGCCGATAGCCCACCAATACATCGGCGGGGAACTCGTTCAAGAGTTCTGTACAACGAGTACACTGGCTCTCGCCCGACTACGACTTGCACCGCCATGGACGTCGAGAGCCGCCCTCGTCTATCCATCTTTCCCTTCTTTGCGCTGCTACAGACCTGCTTGGCATGTCTCCTCGCCCTCTCACCACGTAGGCCTGGTCGAATCGCGGGCTCTGTTGTGCTGGCCACCTTAGTTGCGGCCGCATACTGCTGCACAACAGGGGAAGCCCCACGAGACTATTCAATAGGCAATCTTATCATGATCCAGGTGTTCACGGCGTACCTTCTCCTCTGGCTAGTCAACCCAGTGCATGAGTATCGTCACGAGCACGATTATACTGCCGCCACGAAGCTCCCTTTCGTTCGTCGAGTGTGGTGGCTACTGTGTATAATCAACAATCCACGAGGAGTGGGCTGGTCATACGAGGTACGCACTGCGATACACAGACCTATACGTGTCTCATTTTGTCGGCCTCCTGTATGCCTGTTAGGTCGCGCATCTCCCCACGCGGCCCAGCAGTCCTAAATGGACCTTCGTCGTACACAAACTCCTGTCTGCACTCCGATGGTACCTTTTCCTCGATTTAGCCCAGACCTACAATCAGTCGCCTCTACGGTCGATCTACGACTCAGCAGGGGGACCACAAGCATACCTTATGCGCCCCATCTCCATCATTGCGCGTTTCAGCAGCCTCGTCGGGTTGCTGGCATTGGAGAATTCGCTAGCCGCTGCGACGAGTGTCGCACTGGGCATCACAACACCACGAGAGTGGCCGGATATCTATGGCCACTGGTCGGATGCTTACACAGTACGGCGATTCTGGGGGTGAGTGAGTCTTCTTTCGCGATTCAGCGCCAGCTGACATCGTGACAGTCGAACATACCATCAGCTTCTGCGTCGGGTGTGTCTTTTGTATGATTCGTGAGGTTTTTGGCTGACTCGAATGCAGCTCACAGCGTCTTGCGGTAAAGCGTGCTGTCGTGCGCTGGGCCTGCGCCCGGGCACCCGTGCATCGTCCTACACTCAGTTGTACGTCGGCTTCGCCGTCTCCGGATTTCTGCATTGTGGTGGAGACCTTATGGTCAGCCCGTACCTATTCGGC
Organism: Fomitopsis serialis; assembly: GCF_022376445.1. Classification (NCBI taxonomy): domain Eukaryota; kingdom Fungi; phylum Basidiomycota; class Agaricomycetes; order Polyporales; family Fomitopsidaceae; genus Fomitopsis; species Fomitopsis serialis. Next base: position 182,079 of record NW_025954987.1, on the reverse strand, counting down.
ACGTCGTTTCCTTTCTTCATGTCGCAGGCCGTGGCGATTACCTTCGAGGACGCCATTATCGGCATCGTGAGAAGGAGCGGGGTGAAGATTCCCTTGAACCTCGCGCATTTCGCGGGATACGCCTGGGCCATTACTTGGTTGTGTATTTCGGCACCACTATACGTCAACTGGAGTTTATTGATTAGTCTTACCGTTCCGAGCGTTACGACGGCTTTTGTTGGATCTGTGGCTACTGTCATGAAGAGCCTGGGATTGGTGCATTGATGCTGATGTAGCTGTAGACGTAGACATCATTTTTTGTTGAAGCCAGTGGGACTTTATGCAATTAAACAATCGGATAGGAGGATGACCGCGCTTGAGATGAACTTCGGCTGCATATACTTGGGTCAGATAGCTTGTGTCGACGTGAAGATGACAAGTGGATGCGTAGATGTGTGGAGAGTTGCGTACCTTCTATATCATAATGAATTCCTTGCGTATGTCTTGTAAGTACTTTCCAAGCCCTCACTAGCATTCTTGCAGGACTACGATCCCGACCAGAGCTTGCGGTCGTCTCCAAGCGCCCATAGCTACATGGACAAGCCAATTGGTCTTCAACAAAAGCTTAAGTGACAGTGTATTCGCATTGACGTCCCCACTGGAGCCTTCCCGAGGATCGCCGGGGTAACCTCTAGATCGTCGGAATGAGTTTATGTGGCACCGGTGAGTTCCTAATGGGAAGGAACTGTTCGACTAGAATGGTAGAGCCCGTGTACACCACAGCGCTGACGAGAACAGGCCCCGTGGTTGTTGCATTTCTGGGGCGGATGCATGTAGGTGTCTACCTGGACGTTCGCAGTGACGACCCGGATGCTACGAATGAACACCGGAGCCGTATCGACCGCTGTGTGCCGATGATGACAGTCATTTTCGTCAGCGACGACGTCCATACGATCGATATATCGCATTGAATCTACTCACGGTAAGCTAAATCGGTTGCTGGCATGGACGCGCATGAATCGCTTCCGGCACTGACGGCACTCCCGAAAGCGAAGAAGCCCAGAATACATATTATATGCATTGCAACAGAGATGATTCGCCGCATGTCGTCTGAATCGCCAATCGCAAGTCGAGTCAACGCACCCCATCTTGCGTTCAATTCCTCGCCTACCGCCGCATCTAACAAGACACAGCAGGCGTCGAGCGATGTGAGCGAGGGTCAGTTCACCTGCGAGTAACCCAGATCCCCATTCACACTCTCTTGCAACTTCAAGAGTCGCTCGAGCATCTTTTTCCCTCGTTCGTTAAGAGTGTCTCGGAAGGGTGGTTCCTTCATCCAGAACAAGCCATGCTGCAGGATGTTGCGCGCACGGATGGCGCCCCCGCGGGTATCGCCCATGCACGCGTGAAGAGTTGCGCGCTTCTGGTATGGGTCGTATGTCGCGCAGTGCAGGATATTGTTGTTGTAGAACACAGTCTCCCCGGCTGAACACGCGGAACATCAGCATGCCAAATCACGAGGAGGGAGCAATGTGGCATACGTTTCAGTGTGACTTGGAGCGCGCCCGGCATGTCCAGAGGGTTCTCAGGAGGGTCTTGAGTGATTGAACGGGCGCGCTGTTCCGGCGTTCGGGGGATCTGATGAGAACGGGGACGACGTAGAGGCATGAATCTTCGTAGAGCGCACTAATCAACTATTAGCCAAGGGAAGGACGGGAACGAGCTGGGAACATACGTGTTCCATTGAACCTGTGGTCATGTTAGACCGTCTCAGCGTCCGATCGGCTCGAAAGCAAGATTTGGGACGTACGCCGTGGTGCCAGATGCTCAGCGCCTGGCGTTCCTCGTCCTCTGTCGCTTTCTCGCGCACGTCATCGCGGTGCCACCTCAAGGCAAAGGCGTGTGATTCGGGGTTGATCAGCATGTTGAACAGCTCTGCGCAAAGTGATTGAGTGCATTAGGGAAGACTGAAGACTGAACATCTATGCGGGCTCACCCATCTGCAGCTCTCCCTCAGTGCAACCAAGGAGCCCTTCCGCGGCCTCGACGAGTGGGTCGGACGTGTACCACTTAGCGAAGGCCGGCTCGTTCATGTCAGGGTGCATGATGTGCTGGACACCCCATGCATCCGGACTGTCTGGGTCATATGGTGGGAACTGGCTGCCAACCTATAGCGCGGACGTTTCTCAGAACTCATGCGATTGACAATATCTAGACGTCCTATGCTCACCGTCCGCCTGAGCTTCCATTCGCCCGAACGGGTGCGTGCGATAGCGCGCTCCGCGGCGTCCTTCAGCTCCTTGAACGACGCCTCTGGGATAAGATTCGGGATGACCACGAATCCTTGTTCGTTGTACAGTTGCTTGTACGACGGGCTGATAGACATCTTACGCTTTGCGAGCTGCTGTGAGATGGAAGCGTCTGTGAGACCCGCGGCTCCGCGCAGTCCAAGACACCATGACCATTATCTATTGCAGCCGCCTCGATCAGTGCTAGCCTGAGGCCGAGGTGCGGCCTCGTGCGTACCAAACATTCTTTGCGACCGCCGTGGCCTTGCTGCAGTATGGTCATGTACTCACAGTGTGGGTGGAACACCGGCGCAGACTCCATACTCGACAAGTTTACCCAGGACGATATGATGCACATCTCCCCACGCAATAGCAAGACCACCCGATCTGTTCTTGCTCACTGAAGAGGTACACCCAGAGGTTATCGCGGTACGAATGTGAGGCATCCCATTGTGGTCGGCCAGGTTGGGTAGAGCCTACTTAGAGGGATGTAATAGACAACGAATAGTGGTGGCAGCGATCACTGACGTGGGATGACTGCTGGATGACTAGTACATACTGTTCGGGCACGTTCGCCAGTATTTGCATACTCCTTGACTTCGATTCTCTCCGCTTTCATAGTTGGGGCATCTCCGCGAAAGAAGCAAGGACAACAAGTGCAGCAATGTCCGCAGTGAAGCAGGATGTTACGGCCGCGGTGGCCAAGAAGACGGCGCCTTACGGGACTTGGGCGTCGCCCATCACAGCGGACGCGATCTTGCAGGGTGTGAGTATGTAACTCTCATGCCCAACCGTGACTCAAACTTCATTCCGCTATTCAGGGCGGGTCAAAGTCCGAACTGTTCGTCGACCCGGTCACCTCCGCCATATACTACATCCAAGGGAGGCCTGCTGAGGGTGGTCGCGATGTCATCGTCGAGGCGAGTACGGGTCGGGACGTGATTGGAAAGGAGTGGAATGCAAGGACAGGCGTACAAGAGGTGCGTGGCTGCACATTATGTCCAGTATATGAATCCTCACACCATTGATAGTATGGCGGCGGTCCAGCTATGGCGTACGGCGGCGCGGTATACTTTTCGAACTACACAGACAATAGGGTGTACGTGGTCGCTGAGGGACACGACCCCAAACCCATCACTCCTGGTGCGTAGTCCTTGACTGCAGTGATCAACCTCTGAGCGTTTCCTACAGATAACAAGAACTTCCGTTACGCCAAGCTCAATGTGCATCCTGAGTACAACCATATCCTTGTCGCGATCCTAGAGGATCACACAAAGCCACGTCCGTCGGATGTCGTCACGACGCTCTGCATCATCAACAGCAAGACCCACAGCGTCGCCACTGTCGTTTCGGGAGCCGATTTCTATGCCTTCCCATCCTTCTCGCCGGATGGCAGGTACCTCGCCTGGGAACAGTGGGCGCATCCTGACATGCCATGGGAGGGCTCGGAGATCTATGTCGCCAAGGTCGACGTGAACGAGGATGGCCTCGCGCTGAGCGACACCACTTACGTAGCGGGAAGGAAGATCGACATCAGCGCATCTTCGCCTGCCTGGGCGTCGAAAGACATCCTCCTGTTTACCACCGATGAGACTGGATACCAAAACCCCTGGATATACTCCGTGTCATCTGGTAAAGCAACACCAGTCCTTCCGTCACCCATAGACGAGGACTTCAACCAGCCGTTACACAGCCTGGGTGGGGAATACAGCGCGCCGCTAGACCTGCATGCTGGGCGTGCGATTTACACAACACTGAAGGATGACCGCATCGCGCTGTACATCGTCCAGCTCTTCACGGGTGAGATCGAGGAAATTGAGTGCCCCTATACGGATGTCGAAGATTTAAAACGCGTTGGACCCAATTCCTTCGTGTTTCTCGCGAACAGCGCGGAGGCTCCGCAAGTACTCATCGTATGCGTCTTAGCTGATGGTGCGAAGCCTCAGTTCCGCGAGGTCAATGTTGCGTCTACGAGTACTGCGCCGAAGTTCCCGAATTCGTTGATCTCTATCGCCCAGTCTATGACGCTGACGACGGAGGATGGCGAGCTGCACGTTCTGTACTTGCCACCGAAGAACCCCGCATACGAGGCACCGGAGAGTGAGAGGCCACCATGTGTGGTGAATGCCCATGGTGGCCCTACCGGACGGGATTCCGCGTCCCTGAGCTGGACCAGACAGTACTTCACGAGCCGTGGCTGGGCGTGGTACGTCCGTGCCGTGAAGACTGCGTCTGTTGCAGGCAACTAACGTGGTTGTGGCAGGGTGGATGTCAACTACGGTGGAAGTTCAGGGTATGGTCGGAAGTACATGTAAGTCTTCACTCGTCCTCGCCACTTCCCAGTATGTTCGTGACCAGGTCCCACTAGAAAGCGACTAGAGGGCAAGTGGGGTATCGTGGACGTGGAGGATTGCACTCGTGCGATGCAACAGCTCTCTAGTCCACCCTACTCCCTCATCGACCCCAAACGAAGCGTCATTCGTGGAGGGTCCGCCGGTGGCTTCACGACTCTGGCGATAATCTGTCTCAAACAAGATGCATTTGCTGCCGCGACGTCGCTATACGGAATCGCGGACTTGCGATCGCTCGCGAAGGAGACGCATAAGTTCGAGTCGCATTACTTGGAGAAGCTCATAGGAGGCACACTGGAGGAGGTGCCTGAGGTTTACGAGGAACGTTCGCCCATCTTCCACGCGGACAAGATCAAGACGCCGTTGCTGGTGAGCGGTCATCTTTGACCCGCTCAGAGTGATTTTCTAACGGCTCGTGTCGTTGCCAGGTTTTGCAAGGCTCAATCGATGCTGTGGTACCACCTGACCAAGCGGAAGTCATCGTAGAGGCGATCAAAAAGCGGCACGGACGCGTTGAGTACACCGTCTTTGAAGGCGAGGGACACGGATGGAGGAAGGCAGAAACCATCAAGGCGGCGTTGGAGCAGGAGCTGCATTTCTACGAGGATGTCTTTGATATCAAAGGTGACGATGCACCTGCCACTACAGCCTTCGGTCGCGGTTGCTCAGTCCAGTGAATGTTAGGTATTCAAGCTTCGGCTTCGGGCTTATAGACCAGAAGTATACGGCTATAGCTGTTCTGGTGTATTGGACCGTCCAAGGCGTAGTATCGGACCGGGGTTCAAGTTGGCATTCTGGCATCGCAGGACTACGGTCACGGTAGTATGGCAGGAGTTTGTATCGACGAGACTCTTTGCTCCCCCGTAACTGTTTGATATATCGTGATGCGCTACGACTGGGGTAGTCGAGCATCCACTGAGCACTTGAGAGGACGCAGGTATGGTAGTTTCATTGAAAGTTTCATACAATGAGGTATGGTGCTCGCGCTCAAGGCCAACTCAAGGCCTTGAAGCAACTGGGCGCTCGTAATCGGCTGTTGCCGAAAACCGGTTCTCGAACTTCTCTCCAGCTTCTCTCCATGGAGACAGTCCAACACTCTCGACGATAACATATACTTACGTTCTCAGGCCTGACATCGACTGCCATGTCTTCTGATATCCAACCACTCGTGACTCTGTGTTTTCCGAACCGGCAGTAGTCTCGAGCTCGCGATCTTTCTACCGCATGACGCGATTGCCATTGCACCTCATACAGGGGCGGCTTTTCGAGTCACGCACTGACATAACTTCATGGCGGCACGATGACGGAACGTACGCCCAATAAATATATGTACATGACAGGATCCGGCCCAAAGTGTTGCGAACACCTCCTTCGAGTCTTCTCCCATGGCCCATCAATTTCACAAGTGAGTTGCGAGAAGTCCCTCTTCAAAGCCCGGATACCCCTAACATCTGACAATCGACAGAGCTCCTGAGTTTGAGACTCTCCAGCTACACGCTGGGCAGGAGCCCGACCCTACTACGAATGCGCGGGCACCTCCTATCTACGCTACCACTAGTTTCGTCTTCAACAATTCTGAGGTGATTGTGCTTGCTTGCTCTGTGAATGAATGAGTTGAATATAATTGCTTCGATGCAATCAGCACGGCGCCGACTTGTTCGGCCTTAGGTTGGTATTTCTGGTGTCACTGCATGGTGGACCCCATTAACCTCTCTTCAGGACGTTCGGCAACATCTACTCTCGTATTGGCAATCCGACAGTAGTACGCAACAGCCACATACAGTTTGTTGTCAGTTTATTGACAATTGAACGTTAGGAAGTATTCGAGAAGCGTATTGCCGCTCTCGAGGGCGGAGCTGCCGCTGTCGCTGCCTCTAGTGGACAAGCAGCGCAGTTCATGGCGATTTCGACAATCGCTGGCGCCGGGGACAACATCGTGTCTACGTAAGTTCCAAACACAACTAACATTGCGATGTAACTAAACGGGACCTCGCAGGTCCTTCTTGTACGGTGGTGTAAGCTACTTTGCCTTCGTAAGGCCCAGATTCTGATCTATACGGCATCGTAGACCTACAATCAGTTCAAAGGTAGCGTGGCTTGACTCTCATTAGTTACCTGTCACTCATGCGAGCCTTGCAGTCTACCTGAAGCGATTCAACATCGGTGTCAAATTTGTGACCAGCGAAGACCCAGAGGCGTTCGCCGCGGCCATTGATGACAAGACGAAGGCTATATACATAGAGAGCATCGGGAACCCGAAGTACAACGTTGCGCCAATCCCGGAGCTTGCAAAGGTCTGTAACGAATTTCTGCAGTCAAACTGCGCACTAATACGCGAAGGTGGCCCATGATCACGGTATCCCGTTGATTGTGGACAACACATTTGGCATCGGAGGTGAGCCTTGAGGCGCCATTCATTGTCTTGTGTTCACGTTATGTCTGTTACAGGTTACCTCATTCGTCCCATCGACCATGGTGCAGACATTGTCGGTAAGCCACAAACTAGTCCAGGTATTTACAATGAAGTGATCGTCTCCTGCAGTTCACAGCGCCACGAAGTGGATAGGCGGCCATGGAAACACGATTGCAGGCGTGGTCATTGACTCTGGTACGCCGGACACGTCAAGCCTCGTTTGTGCATCTGAACCTCACTGATTCACGCTCCAGGCAAGTTTGACTGGGTACGGTCTGGCAAATTCCCCACTTTCACTGAGCCGTCCGAGGGCTACCACGGCCTCAAATTCAGCGAGACGTTTGGACCGATCGCCTTCGCCATCAAGCTCCGCGTCGAGGTGTTGCGCGATCTCGGCTCGACACTCAACCCATTCGGCGCGTTCCTCCTGCTGCAGGGGCTGGAGACGCTCAGTCTGAGAGGAGAGAGGCACTCGCAGAACGCACTTGCGCTCGCACAGTACGTCGTTCATATACTCGCTCTTGTCATGAGGACTCGTCTGAGTGGGCTCGGATGGCCGCAGGTGGCTCGAACAGCATCCGAAAGTGTCATGGGTGTCGTACCTCGGCCTTGCGTCGCACTCATCGCACTCGGTCGCGCAAAGGCTACTAAGGCCAAATGTATATGGCGGTGTCCTCAGCTTCGGCGTCAAGGGTGGCAACGACGCGAAGGTCGGCAGTGCTGTCGTAGACAACTTGCGCCTGGCGAGCAACCTTGCTAACGTTGGTATGTACTTGCGACGTACATGCATTTTCGGTCAATCATTGACCCTTTTGGGCCCACAGGCGACGCGAAGACACTAGTGATTCATCCCGCGACGACAACGCACCAGCAGCTCACGACGGAGGAGCAATTCGCAACGGGTGTTACACCTGACTTGATCAGGGTACGTGCTCTTCTCGGAACTTGAGGAACGATTGGCCTCGTCTGACATTCCTTGTCATCAGGTGTCTGTTGGCATTGAGAACATCGCAGACATCATCGCCGATTTTGAGGAGGCCTTGAAAGCAGTGCCCTGAATAGATAAATGTTGAAGGCAAGAACACCCAGCCTGGAGACTTTGCTTGCCGTGTGTTCATATAGTACGACGACGTACGTTCATGTAGGATACCCGCTCGTAAGAAGAACAATCATCATAACTGTCTGACATTACGAGCGCTTGTAATCATGTCTCCCGGAACGAGAGTGCTACTGCGGTTTGGTCGTCCTTCTGGTAGCCGCTGACGCCATACATGAGGACCTCGACTCAACACTGCTCTTCGACCTTGCTGCCAGGCATGTATGCACCAGCGTCGTCTGGGAATAAGCTAAGGGCATATTCGACGATGGCGCCGCCACCCTCCTTACTGACGTGTTCGAGGAGGTACGCGGCCGCGAAAGGGTCATCGTGTGGCTTCAGACCTCGCGCGGTCATCATTCATGATACGCGCTAGGATCGAGAAGGCATGAATGGCGGGCTTGGTGCTGCCTGTCAGATATTTGTCGGAAATCGAAGTGCTCTGAGTCTTGCGCTCGCTGAGGGCCATGAAGAAGCTTGTCCGCATGGGAGCCAGGTCGGGCGCGTCCGCGACATCTTCAGGCACCTCAAAGTCGGCAATGAGCAGGAGGCTAGGCAGTTCTTAGAGGTGAACGGCCATGTGTGCGATGTGCGTCGTGAGCCGCGAGATCATTACGTGACCTCGTCCTGAGCGCCCGACTTCTGCTAGCAGCTACCAGCCTCAGGATTCCAGGCTGGAGGCCGCAGCCAAAATGACTGATAAGGTGAATGGGTCATGCAAGAAGGCGGCCGGGGCTAACCATGTGTCGAGGAGCATGAAGAGGCGTATTCTTCCAACGAAGCGGCAAACCTATCCTCAAAGACAGCGCTGCGGAAGTGCTCCAGATATACGTCATACTACCTAGATGAAATGTGAGTATACAACTCGTTGTGGCCTCGACATGTATTGCCTACTTGCTGCTTGTGATGATTCTCTACCGTGGGTTCCTCTGGCGAATGGAAGGCAGCGAGTCATTTACGCTCCTGGTTCTTGTACATGGCAGCGTAAAGAGGTGCTGAGCCACGCATGGCAAATGTTGCGAGTAGCTGGTGGAACATAAGACTGAGGCCTGCGTGAGTTGATGTGGCTACTAACCTGCAGTCGACAATGTGACGTACTGGTGTACAGTGCAGCCCTCATTCGTTATGGCGGGCGTGGAATTCATATGATTTTCTTTCGAAGCCTTCGTAACAATAAGCCATGTCGACGTTCCTGCGTTGCCCCGGGGCACCGTTCGAGGCATCGGTTCTACGGGGCAGGAGAAAGCAAACGGAAGAGACGGTCAATGATGTTGCGACTGGGAGCTGTAGACATGGTCCGGCTGCGGTTGCCCAGACGAGCGCATACTCTTTGTAGGCATTCTTCTACGACGCAAGGTCAGCTTGGCTATCAAACGAACGTTCAAGATGTGCCAGTGGTGGCGTTGCAACTTGCAGCGTCAGCCACTGAGAGCAAATACAAGCATTACGGTGTCGCCATTCCCTGGCCGAGTTACTTACATACTCTCAGAACTCTGGCAGTCCGACTCGACATTGAGTCGGTGACTACAAACAATCGCGTTTTGACATAAAACACATCTGCATCCTTCCTTCGCGCTTTCAGTCAGCTGTGAGCGACATGCACTATAGGTCAAAACCAGTATCATATCTTTATGGTCCTATATGCTGCCCTAGTACTTACGTTGGTAGAGTTTTCCCTGGACCAGCATAGACTGCACGCCGGTACGTCTACGGCCCGGGTACAGGTGCGCCCACTACTGTTATGTCCTTAGGACCCTGACCAACATCGACCAGGTTGTGTAAGTATCATGAACCTTTGACAAGCGATTGTCCAAGCAGAGCAGAACAATTTTCTTGCCACGCCTCGAGGTTGTCTTCTCACCTGGTCATTTGATCCAATGCGTGTCGAAGCCAGTCACGGCAGCGTCCAGGCCAGTGCACAAGCCTGAGTGCGCGGTCTGTATCGAACCTGGTGTCGAGGTTGCCGTTCACCGTCAGCAAGTTTGGTGAGTAGGCACGCTCACTCACGGGCGGTCTCTGCACGAGGACTTTGCGAAGAGGTGTTTGAGACTTGAGCACTCCCGATTCGCTCAATTCTGGAGACAACGGATGAGTTTCGTGGATAGCTGTTGCCAGAAACGGAGACGATTTGAATCATGGTTCGTGTCAGCTACAGTCAGCAGACATCCGAGTCGTTGTTGATGTCATCATTCAGGTGTATGCTGGAGTACTTAAACCAAGCTTTGGTATTGGCACTCGACCATAAGGCCCCTCTATCTCAGGAGCGTCTCAGTAACTCTGCACTGCAGGGATTTATACATCGCGGAGAGCCATGGCGAAGACAATCGCAAAGAACGACAGACTAGGCGACTTATTTCCTTTTCCCTCGTCTTCTCCTTTGGCACTGTCTCCCCAGCGCCTGGCCGGAGTATCTCATGAGTCTGGCAGCACACTATGCCAGCTGCTGAAGGATAACCACACGCGCTGGCACATATTCTTCAACGAGAAAGGTTTTCACGAGTGAGTACGTGCATCGTCCGTGACCAGTCGACTTTTGACTTGCAGTCGCCCGCAGCCATGCTGCCCACTTCCTCCTAGCGATTTACCAACTGGGGGCAAACTCGGCGCTCCTTGAAGCTGCCTACCAAGTTCAGTGCAAGTCTCAGCGACCCGCGTACAAGTCGCCGGCAGCTATCACGCACGATAACCTCTATGAACACCTGGGGGATGAGGAGTAAGTCATAGTTCAATTGGTTCAGCATCTCGGCGCTTTGATGGCACGTCCTAGCTACTATAACGCCTATATGGAGTTCTTCGCTACAGCCGTTCTGGAAAAGGGCACCAGTGCTGTTCTCGAGCAATACCTCTTCTCGCCCGAGGCCAACAAGCCCCCTAAGCGGATGCTCAATCGCTTCCTATCGGGTGTTCTTCATCCAGCGATTCACGTTGGATACGGATGTGAGTTTGGACTCCCTGGCATGGTGGCGGAGGGCCTAGGACAGCTTTGCGTTCAACGTGACCACATGCCCGACATGTTCCCACCGTCGTTGTTCACCTCCTCGGGAAGAGCCATCGCTACATCAGTATCAACCATCACCGCCGCGTTGTCGTCGGTCGGCCTGAACAGCGCGACAAACACCTCCGTAGCAGACAACGAGTCGCATGCATTGGTGATCCTTGCGAAGATCGCAAATGACCCTGCGTATGCTCCGTCTGCGGTCGGGATACCCGTGGAGGATGCCGCAGACGGGAGCATGTTAACCAGCGTCCTGGAGGCGCGGGGGCAGCAGATCTTTGAGCTGGCCTCAGGATGGACTGTCAACGGCGGAGACAAGGAGGCGGTCCACCGCAAGATCGAAGAGCTCAATTGGATGAATGTCGTTCTGTACGGCGTTGGCGGCTGGGCGGGAAGGCATTCCGCGCCAGGGAAGAAGTTCAACGGGGACTTCCTCTTGTGAGTGACTCTCGATGTCTCGTGGTACATCGCTGGCTAATCAATGGCGTGCAGCCTCCATCTCGTCACCTCCGTCCTCTTCCTACACTCCTACGTCCCGTACCTCTCCCCGACCTCCATCTCGATCCTCCTCCGCGCATACTTCAGCACCTCCCTCGCCATGTACATAGCGCGCGGTCGCCCCGCCCTGCCCATCCGCGACTTCTACGCCGCCACCACCGCTCACCCGCACGCACCAGCACCGGAGCCTGTCCCCCACAAGGACGCACTCACCTCTGACCCGACGACGAACTCGTGGTTCCAAATCCTGCAGAGCACGCTGATGCACAACGACGACCACATCGCGAAGCTCCAACGCACACTCGCACACTTCGCCAGCATGTACGGAATGACGCCGCCCGGGCGCTTCAAGGATGTGAAGGGCTTGGACGGCGCGGAGGTCTTGGACGGGAGCTTGTTCCTGCGGGTGGCGGCGCTGAGCCAGGACAGGATTGGTTGGATGAGGGAGGGCGAGGAGAACAAGGGCTGGGATTTCCATGGGTTCTTCGAATGAGGACGCTCGATTGGTGTTGGTAACTTAGGGTCCGCTGTCAGTCGCTCCGATCAGGAATGCACTCACCTTGATGTATCTGTTTGGGATTTTATGCGTGAGCCTTCGTAACACCAATCCGAGAGTACGATGCAGATGTGGGTAAAGACAGCGCCGCCAGACTCGAGAGGTGCATTCAGCGAATGCACCTCTCGACCCTGGATGCGTGGTCACTACCGGCTGCGCGCTTTGCTCTCCGTGACATCTTGGGATACTGCTGTTGAGTTCCGAGGCCGTCGACGTGTTAGTGAACATCAACGTGGTCCTTCGCCGAGCTGTTGTAAGTCGTTGTAACCTTCTGCGTAGATCGCCTGCGCTCTGGCGATAGAGCCCGAGTTGTACCAGGGAGGCTTCGGCCGTCAAAGTGCTCTGTTCACGCTCATTTGCCCATTGAAACTGAGTCATCGTCGAGTGGGTCGCCGAATAAGTCACAGAGATCGTCTTCACGCTCCACTGAGAGTGGCATACCTGAGCGAGAGTTAGAATGCGATCAAGGATGTCGAGGCAGTTGCACTCACCGACGATAAAATCAAGGCTCGCCGCAACAACAGGAGGCGTAGTAGATTGTGGTCGCTTCGCGATCGACGGTACCACAGTTTCAGTCGAAGGCGTTGCATCCAAGCCGGTTGGTTTCACGACTGAGGGCTCAGGCAGATCCCTCTCGCTGAGTGAAGCGAGTGGATCCTGCAACAACTGGGCCGGGAGAGGACACCTGATGGGGGGCGGTGGTGAGGGCGGATCTCGCAGGCAACGATTCCGCCGTGGTCGCGGTGGGCCGCGAGCGTCTCCACATTCTTTGTGATGGAGTTCGATGTATCCCGTGGTGGCAGCTCTGGCGATGGTGCTTTAGCAACAGCGGGAAGACTGCTCGCCTTAGCCGGAACAGCCTTCTTTACACGCTTCCTTTTTCGGTTGCTGGTGGAGGACTTGGGTGCGCCGGACGATGGCGCCGCATCGCAGTCCTCCTCCGCGTTCGTGCGTTTGCGTTTGCGGCCAGTAGGTGCCTGTGTCGACGGCTGGACACTGGCAGGAGCAACCGTCGTGATTAAGGATGCCGTTGAACGGCCCATTATCCTCGCTGATGGAGCCATTGAATCCCATAAGATTCTACGCGTGAACTCTCCACGGGTCCGCTCTCCTCCCCCAGACTCTACAACACCTGGTATAGCTTGTGAGTCCTCGTCGACATCGATCGGGGCACGTGATGTACCCCGAAAGAAACCCGCCGCGAAGAATGGCGGCGGCGGATCTGTAGGCGCCGAGTGCGAAGTCGACGCGCCTGTGGCCTACGTGCGCCTTGTTGAGGCTGAGTTCAAAGGTCGCTGGGAAGAGACACGGAGCGATTGACGAACTTTTTTTGCGCTGGATGCTTCTAATGACGATGTGTGGCCAGGCTCCTTCGGGCACTGCGAAGTCGATCACCCCGCGATGCTGACCTGAGGACCACTGCCCCGAGAAGGTGGCGGAACAACAGGTCCTGCGTGCTCTAGCATGCGTCGCGTGTACAGGACAGCCAGGGCCCTTGACGGATAAGGCCTCAATCCTGTTGGGATCATATGACGAGACAGTCGTGGAACCCGGGAGGTGCTCTCAACCGGAATGTGTCCAGTCTGCGGCGGTAGATGACGATTCGAGCCTCTTGCCATGGTCGAAGCTGCAGCGCAAAGAGAACCTGGATGGTTCTCTGGCCATGTTTAGTTGTCACCCAGGCTCGGAGCCTCGCTGAACAGAGAGTTATGACTGTCGGTGGGCCCTGCGCGAACTGACATGAGTTCCACCGCTGGCACGGAGCGCGAGGTGGGCTTACCGAGTTTACCTCCTCTCTTCGGCGGGTCTAGCAACAAGGATGAGCCGCTGTCTGGTGTCGGCGTCACCGGCGGCTTCCACTGCGGACCACTGTTGGCGTCACCTGCGCGAGACCTCGTTAGTACTTGATAGAACGCGGAGCTGACAAAGACGTACCTATCATCGGGGAATATCCAGGCATGTCGAAGCTTGCCACTGCGATGATGGGAGGGAGCGCAGGCAGACCTGCTTCGGCTGAGGACGTATGGGCTCGCGGGTCACTACCGGAAGCTGAACATTCGGGGTCGGCAGGATTGACATCGCTGCTGGAGGGACAAGCCATCGAATCGGCTCGCGTAGTCGCGTCATTGACTGAGAGTCGCGCCGTCGAGATATGGGACACCCTTGCTCGGTACCCACCACCGGCGGGCAAGACAGGAGACAGCCTCCGTCCTTCGTCATTAGCAGGGACCACGCGGTGAGCTCTGGCGCGGCTTCTCTTTGGTGCCTTACGAGCGGCGACGGTAGCCGCGATCGTGCCAGAGGGTGCCTCAGCGATCGTATGGAGTCCATCGTTGTTGTCTGTCCGAGCGCGTTTCGCCGCGGGGGGTATACTGGCAGGCTCTCCGTCCGAGTGCTTCAGTTCCCTGCGTTTGTGTCCAGCGGCCGTCTTCGGTGTCACCATCGTCTCCGGCGTCCTGATGTCCCATCCACGTGGATGCGTTTGCGAATGCGTTGTCGTTTGGCAGCGCTCGTTAGTAGTCCCGCGAGAGGTCCGCCGTGTCCTCTTCCGTTTCTTTCCGTTCTGCATCTCCGGTTCCATGGATGGGATTTCTGAAAGCTCGGGCGCGTGAAACAAAGGAGACCCGATAGGTGACCGAGGTGGGGAGGACCATGAGAACCCTCCAGCCGGAGAGGATGGGCCCGGAGTGGTTGAGGTAGCTTGTACTGCGTTCGGGAGACATCTCTCGGGAGAGACGTGGGCGGAACGGGGTATAGACGACCGCATGACTTTCCGGCGGAAGTCGCCTCTCTGGGGCGTATGTGGGGACTGCAGTGGGGGCGCTGGTACAGTTGCTATGATCCGTTGTCAGAACGTGCTCGCGCAATGAGACGCAAGGACATACTCGGAAGGCCCTGGGAGCCAGACGGGCCCACCTCCGATTCACATATTCCCTGGCTCTCCGCTTCTTGGTGTGTATGTGTCCTTGGCGGTTTCATCGGTGACGACCGCTTTGAAGGCGGAGCCATCCCCATCAAGATCCCGTCTCCGAGGTCCACCCATTCGCATTCCGGTGGCGTGCGCGGATGACGATGGGAGTCGTCAGAACTGGTCTTGTGTATGGAATCGAGGGTATGTTGACGTGTAGACTGGGGCGATATCTGTGCGTACGAAGACTGCTGACCGGTAGCCATGGTACAAGCCAGGTCGTAGATGTATGAGGAGTGTTCAGGTAGCTGGGGGAGGAGATGAGGGGAAGAAGTTAACGAGCTATGAGCGTTTTACGCGCCTTTTATGTAGGTTGACAGTGGCTGCGAGCGGCGGAATGGGGTGCATTGTTCCTTTGTTCGATTTGTGCCACTGCTGCCGTGTTGAGTGCGAAAGGGGCGCATGGATTGTACCCTGAACAGAATGCTCTGACAAAGGATTCCTGGAATGATCGTCCATTGTGGCCGATAAGCTCGCAATACCAGCTCTCGTCATCGCTACGTGTTGACCCTGTCGACCTTGTTGAGCACGATGCGAGTCGTGTCCTACTGACTCACTGTTAGTCCTTATAACGAAAAGGAGAACGAGTATAGGGGATGATTCCAACAAAAGGTAAGTCCTGTCTCGAGGCATAGATGCAGAACCACTTGCAACGGTGGCGTCAACTTGAAAGCTTGAAGCTTGAAGTTGTCGGCGTCACCATTGCTGGTCGACCAGGCTTCCACGTGACCGCGTTCTGAGACGGCACGCGAACTGGCGCTCGTGGATCGGCGCCGAGTCGACATCGACACAAGCGTGTAATCGACCGGGCCAGCAACAGCTCAGCACAAGTTCGGCATGCGATGTCCTGCTCACGAAACTTCATGGATGTGCTTCTCTGTCTGCTGAAATCCTACAGCATGCCGACGACCCCTCTTGCGGAAGCGTTCGGCGAACTGACCAAGACGGATGCTTCTACGGCATGCCTCGACGTGCGCGTCGCATCCAGCACTGGTTGACGGCAGCAGCAGACTTCAACGGTTCACCTTTGTTGAGGTCGCGCCGCGATCTCGATCTCCGCCACCGTGCACGTGACATACCGCCGGGGGTGGTTCGTCCGTTTCCGCCTCTCTCCCTCTTTCCTCAGTCGAAGTTGAACCACGACTGAGGTAAGCCCCCGCACACATACTATACAATACGTTCAGTAGCTAACTACCTAGCAGCGTCTGACCGAACGTCTAGGTAGATTAATCTTAGTCGAAGTTGAACCACGACTGAGCGTCTGACCGAACGTCTAGTCTCTACAGGTTATGAGCCCCGGGCGGTGTTTCTGAACTCGCCCGCTTACCTGAGACTTCTTTTCGGCTATTCAGACCCAGGAACAACATCGAGGCACCCATCAAAGTGTGCTTTCCCCGCATATACCCCGCATATAGCCAGCCAATTGATCAATGACGATCACCCCAACCTCGAGTCCCAGAGTCTCGGTACCCAAGACGCCGAGAACTCAAACGGAACTATCTCCGGCGCCCAAAATGGATCTCAAAGCGACCGCCAAGGAGAAAATCGAGCTCCTCCACGTACCGTCGTCCCTGCTCAACGGCGGCGTCATCCTCGACCGAAAGAAGGACAACTGGTACGATTGGAAGACCTACATCGAGAACTCCCTGAAGATCTGCTTCGCTTGGGGCTATCTGTCTGGTGAACAAGTCGCTCCCTCTGTCGACGACGACCCCAGCTCTGTCACCAACTTCCGGCGGAACGAGCAAGTTATCATCGCCTTACTCAGCTCGAAGGCCGCGAGGGAAGAGCAGCGCTTCATTGCCGGATTCATTGACGCACGCGCCTTATGGGTCGCCCTCTGTGCTCGCCACGAGAAACAGCCCGGCGCATATGCCCAGGTTCGTCTCCTCCAAGACTTCCTCGCTTGTCGCTACACAGCCGAGGAGCACTTCTCGGAGACGACCATGCGCCTCCAAGAGTTGGCCGAGCGCATCTTCCACATAGGCATCCCGAACCTCGAGGTCTTCATGACCATAGGCATGCTCAACTCGATGAACGGTTACCTCACGCACCTTCAATCGCAGGTCGGTTCGTCGCTCACGGCATCGGCCACCTCGGGCATTCCGTACACCTCCGTCGACATCGCCGCTCGCCTTGACCTCGAGCAGCGAATCCTCACCGACAGCAAGGCGTCCTCATCAGCCACCGCTCTCGCCGCCTATTCCAAGCCAGGCAAGTCGACCTCATCGCAGAAGACTTGCACCAACGCCAAGTGCCCGCGCCCGAATGGGCATACTGCTCCGGAGTGCTGGGCCCCCGGTGGCGGCATGGAGGGTCGTCGCGAGGAAGTGCTCGCAAACAAAAGGAAGGGCAAGGGTCCTGGTAAGCCTGCCGTCTTTAACGCTCCCGACCGCGACAAGCAAGGTCGCGCGTACATCGTTGACGGCAAGACCGGCCACGCCTATCTCTTGAGTACGGTCCCGCCCTCGGCCACATCGACCTCGGAACCGTCTTCGGCGGATACCACCTCCGAGACTGACTTCGTTGGGCTTGCGACTGACACGTCCCCGGAATGGCTCGCCTCCGTCTCTGTCCCGGCGGACCTCTTTGAGTATGAGTCCCTGGTCTCTGTTGAAGACGAGGAGTCGGTTTCGCTCAACTGGTCTACCCACTCTCGCGCTCCTGCCGACCCTACCGCCTTCTCAGTGGCGCCGGTGCCTACGACGACTCGTCGTCTCTCCACTGAAGGGACTGAGCCTTTCGTGTTCGACTCTGGCGCGTCTACGCACTTGTCTCCTCGCAAGGCCGACTTCCATGACCTCCGCCCTATCTCTCCTCGCGGCATTCGTGGGGTGAGTGGATCGGTTATCTACGCTTGCGGCGTCGGCAAGGTACGCCTGCACATCGGTCGCGGCGCGTCGATCCTTCTCGAGGATGTCCTCTATGTGCCTCAGGCCACTGTTCGGCTCGTCAGCATCTCGTCTCTCTGCGCGTCTGCGGCTCGCTACTCGGTGCTCTTCTCTAGTGCCGGTGTTCGCATTCTCAAACCGGGCGGGGCTGTCATCGCTACCGGTACTTTAACGTCCAAGCGCCTCTACTCTCTCGACGGCGCCTCTCCCTCCACCGAACATGCCTTGTATGCAGGCCGTGTGCCGACGCTCGATGTGTGGCACCGCCGCCTCGGACATGTCAATCATCGTACGATTCACGACATGGCACGCTTCGGATCCGCTATAGGTATGCCTATCGTCCTATCTCCACCTGCAAAATGTGAACATTGCATTCTTGGTAAACAGACCAGAACTGCAGTTCCTAAGGTGCGAGTGGGGGAGAAAGCAAAGCGGGTTCTTGGCACTGTGTTCGTAGATGTACAAGGGCAGCAGGATGTTCGTTCCGCTCTGGGGAACCTTTATTCAATGAATATTCTCGACGACTTCACGTCTCACACCTGGGCCATCCCCGTGCCATCCAAGGTCATCCTCGAGCGATTCAAGGCTTGGGTCCTTGCTCGCGAGGTCGAGACGGGCGAGCGTCTGGGCGTCGTCCAGATTGACAATGGGGAACTTCTGTCGAACGACTTCAAGGCATGGATCGAGGGCCGCGGTTCTCAATGGCGCACAACGGCGCCTCACACGTCCGCTCAGAATGGTCGTATTGAACGTTTCCACCGCACTCTCATGGACCGTGCCCGGGCGATGCGCTTGGCGGCTGCTGCTCCGGCGAACCGTTGGGACGAGTTTCTCGTCACCGCTAATTACCTGTCGGTGCGCACCCCCTCTCGTTCTTTGCCTCCAGGTGTCACACCGTATGAGATGTGGCATAAGAAGAAGCCGGACCTGTCGCATTTGCGGGAGATAGGTTGTCGGGCCTTCGTGCTCATCCAGAATCGGCATAACCCTAAGATTTATGAACGCTCCGTCGAGTGTGTTCTCATCGGCTACGGGCAGCACTCGAAGACCTACCGGCTGTACCACGCGCGACTCACAAGGTCGTGGAGTCGTTCCATGTTGCATTCATTGAATCACACGAGACGTCTCCGACACTATCCTCCCCGGCCTCACGGCCTGTCGCGCAGGTCGCGCCTTCTATGTCTCCTCAGGCTGTGTCTCCCATTGCTGCGCCTCTCGACGTTCTCGACGATGATCCGCCGCCTCCCTCCTTGTCTGGCACCCATGCGGCCCCGGCCTCTCTTCCTTCCGCTCCGCCTCTGCCAGCTGAGGCGCCTCCTGTGCCGCCGCCTCTCGCTCCTGTGCCGCCGCCTCTCGCTCCTGTGCCACCGCCTCTCGCTCCCGTGCCGCCGCCTCTCGCTCCCGTGCGTCGATCTTCGCGTCTGCCTCTGCTGACCCAGAAGAAGGCTGCCGCGGACGGTGTCCCTTTCATCTCGCGCCTGGACCGCACGCTGGGCCAGATACGCTCCGCGGCGCCTCGCCGGGTTTCCTCCTCGGGCATTCCTGCCCCGGCCTCTCCGGTGTCGCGCGCAGTCGCTGCCCCTCTGGGGCTACTGCATGCTGCTCCCGCGCCCCCTCCCGACTTCGCTGTTGGTGACCCGCCCGTCGACGCCACGCCGGACGTCGAGTCTGTGCTCGCGGCGTTGGCCGGGGACGATGTGTTGCCACTCAACGTTGAATATCCTGGGGACCCGGCCACTTTGGCCGAGGCAGAGGCGTCGCCTTTTCGCGAGGAGTGGCGTGCCGCGTTGCGCGATGAGCTGCAGTCCATCAAGGACCTGGGCGTGTACCGCCTCATTCCTCGAGCTCAGGTGCCGGCCGGGCGTCGCGTCATGAAGGGTAAACCTGTTTTTCGCTTGAAGCGTAATGAGAACGGGGACCCGGTGCGCTTCAAGGCTCGATGGGTCGCGAAGGGTTTTCAACAGGTCTACGGGCAGGACTACAACCGGACCTCCTCACCTACCATGCGCATGGAGTCCTTCCGCGCTCTCCTCCACCTTGCCGCCTCCCTCGATTGGGAAGTAGAGCAGCTTGATGTGAAGACCGCGTTCCTCTATGGGATCCTTCCCGAGGACGAGTACTGCTACATGGAGCAGCCGCACGGCTTCGAGGAGCCGGGCAAGGAGGATTGGGTTTGGGAACTGGTGCGTGGTATTTATGGGACGAAGCAGGGCAGTCGTACGTGGAATGACACGATGAACGCGCATCTGCTGAGCATCGGCTTCACGCGTTTGCCCTGTGAATATTGTGTCTACTACCGCAAGTCGGCGAAGGGCACTGTTCTCACCGGCGTCCATGTCGACGACTTCTTGCTGACAGCTAGCTCGGCTGCGGCTAAGGAGGAGTTTAAGGACGACCTCCGTCGTGTCTGGAAAATCGCGGACTTGGGTGAGGCGCGTTTCTGCGTCGGCATTCAAATTGACCGTGATCGCGCTCGCCGGTCCGTGGCTATCTCGCAGACTGCCTTGATCGACAAGATCGTCAAGCAGTTTCGTCTCGACGGCCCCGACTGCGCGCCGGTCTCTACGCCCATGGAAGCCGGCCTCCGCCTCTCGCGCGCTCAGCATTCTCCGAAGACGCCTGCGGCAAAAGAACGCGCCGCTCGCTTGCCCTATCGCTCTCTCATCGGCTGTCTAATGTACCTCGCCATCGGGACGCGTCCGGACATCGCCCTCGCCATCCAGCATCTCAGCCAATTCCTCGACTGTTACGCCGAGATCCACTGGGAGGCTGCGAAACGCGTTGTGCGTTACCTCAAGGGGACCCGGCACTTCCGTCTGCACCTCGGCGGCGCCGATGTCGCCAATCTGAATGGGTACGCGGATGCGAGTCACGCCAGCTGCATCGACACTCGGCGTTCTACCGGTGGCTATTGCTGGAACCTGGGCTCCGGCATTATCTCTTGGTCGGCGCGCAAGCAACCCACCGTCTCTACGTCCACTACCGAGGCTGAATACATCGCGGCTGCCGAATCGGCGAAGGAAGGGGTATGGCTTCGCTTCTTGCTGGACGGTCTCGGCTTCTCCCAGCCTGCCGCATCACTCATGCGCGTCGACAGCACGAGCGCGATCACTCTCTCCGCTGACTCTACGTTCCACTCTCGCGTCAAGCACATCGACATCAAATGGCACTATCTGCGCGAGGTGGTGACGGACAAACGAATCGTCATCCAGCATGTCCCCTCCCATCTCAATGTCGCCGACGCCTTCACGAAACCTCTTGAACGGAAGCCGTTCCAGATGCTGCGTGGTCTTATGGGCCTCCGGCCTCCATGCGAGGAGGAGTCTTCACGGTGAGGAGGAGTTCCTCGAGAGGAGGAGTCTTTTCTTCCCTTTCTCTTTCATCTCGCCATGCATATTTTTCGCGTCACCCGCTCTTCATATCCTTACGATCCCACACGCCTTTCACTACGGTCTCTGTTTCACTTCATAGTGTTCCCTCATGGACTCATATCATTTCCTCATGCGATACCTACGATACATGCGACACCTTTTGATGCTACATCCCCCTTACGTACCTCACGTACCCCCCGTCGTCTCTCTCGCCATTCGCGCCGAGGAGGAGTGTTGAGGTCGCGCCGCGATCTCGATCTCCGCCACCGTGCACGTGACATACCGCCGGGGGTGGTTCGTCCGTTTCCGCCTCTCTCCCTCTTTCCTCAGTCGAAGTTGAACCACGACTGAGGTAAGCCCCCGCACACATACTATACAATACGTTCAGTAGCTAACTACCTAGCAGCGTCTGACCGAACGTCTAGGTAGATTAATCTTAGTCGAAGTTGAACCACGACTGAGCGTCTGACCGAACGTCTAGTCTCTACAACCTTCCATGGCCATTGGGCGAATTTCCCGACGGGAACTGGCCTGACGACAAGGATATCATCGGAGACAGTCGACAGCTGACCTGGAGTGTGCAGCCGACGGCGTCGGATGGCACCAGCGCTGTGCGAGCACATCTATTGCTGTGAGTTGTCTGTCTCTTTCTCGGGAGTCTCTGCACAGGTCGAATGAGGAGTGTTTGCAACTTCCGCTGTTATCCTCAAGATGACCGCACTCATCCGGCCACAGAGGGATGCTAGGCGGATGGAGGTCAGACAACGTGGGCGTCGTGAGTCTTGACCGCGCTGGGCTGCACCTCGAGCTCTGTGTATACCTGCTTGGACCAGTTTCGTGACGTTCACTTGAGCCCATGCTTCCCGCGAGTTACCACATAACGGCTACGCATCCGGGCTGACAGTGCTATGACACACCCTAGTACACATCGAACACGCCTCTAATTGCCTATAGTCTCCACTCGATACAGATGTGCCGCACCATTCGGCCTCTGACTGTGATTCATTACGCACATCGCGTGCTCGTGTTGCTGCCCCATCATACCAAGAACGCAGCTGATGGTGTCAGGCTCCGGGTCAGCACAATCGATCTATGCATTCGATGTTCCTGGGCGAGCAAGAAGAAGCTGTGCTCCTCGTGTATAAAAGGCTGCTGCGATAGCCACGCTCGTCCAATCGACAGCTAACATCGTTCCAGCCATCTGTCAAGGGATATCACAGCCCACACCCAAGATCGCTATGACCGATAGCAACCTCGACGCGCTTTTCCCCCTTCCCTCGCCTCCGCCGTCGACCAAGTGTCCCGAACGCCTTCCAGGCATCACATACGAAACGAAGCTCGCTGTGACTAAAACCCTTAAGGAGAACCATGAGCAGCGTCATGCCTTTATCAACGATGAAGGGTTCCACAAGTGTGTCCTTCGGTCTATTACTGCAGCTCCTGTCGAGAACTGATGTGACCGTCTCAGCCACATCTCACACCAGCTTCTCGCGGTTTATGCACTTGGTGGCGCAGCACCGCTCTACAATGCAATCTTCAAGACGCAGGAGCCCATGACGCGCCCCTACGCCGCTTCGCCGGGAAAAATCACAAAGGAGAACTTCAATGAGCATCTTGGTGATCGCAGGTTCGCATACTGGCATTCATTCATTACATTCCACTAACCGCCATTCCTCATCTGTCTCCAGCTATTACGACGCGTACCTGCACCACTTCTACGGTGTGCTCCAGGAGAAGGGCGCGGGCGCAACGATTGAGGAATATGTCTTCTCGCACGCGGCGAACTTCACGGACGATGGCGATGCGCTGACGCCTGGCATGTTGAGCCGGTTCTATGCCCGCATCTATCACCCCATGATCTACGTCGGCTATGGCCTTGAGTTTGGCTTGCTTGGTCTTGTCGCAGAAGGTAAAGCACGTTCCCTCCTGTGCGCATTGCCGATTCTCACTGATCATGTTGTAGGTCTTGCGCAGACGGCGTGCCACCCCCTCGAGGTTACGGTGTACTTCCCCTCATCCGAGTTCGCAACACTGTCGAAGGCAGTGCCGAGTACAGTCTCGCAGGTTTCCGCGAAGCTCTCGAACCTCCTCCTGAACTCCTCAGCCCCCGCGGTCCCTCCGAAGGCCAGCGCGGGCGTACACGCCTTCGAGATCATCGCGCGTATCCTCAAGGACGACCGCTTCAGCGTGACCACGCTCGGCCTGAAACCGCACATGGACCCCACGGGCGCCCTGGAGTACTACGAGAAGGTCGCGGACCTGCTTGCGGCTCCCCTCCTGGCGTGGACGGAGGAGTGGCTCCCTGTTGGTGCGAACCTCGACCAGAAGATCGAAGAGCTGAGTTGGCTGAGCGTCCTGCTATACGGTGTCACTGGCTGGAGCGCGAGCAGTGACTTCAACGCGGACTTCTTCTCGTAGGGCTCCAACATCCCCGTCAATGGAATGCCCCAGCTGATCCCGTCCCTTTCCCACAGAATGCACGTCTTGACCTCGAGCCTGTTCATGCCCTCGCTGGTCGAGTACCTCTCGCCAGGCTCGAGCATCCTCCTTCTACGCAAGCACTTCATCACCGCCTTGTCCTGGTGGATCGCGCGCGGCAGGCAGGCCATCAACATCCGCGAGTTCTACGCCGGCACGTCCCTCAACGCCACCGTGCCGCCGACGATCCCGAAGCCGTCCCTCGCGCCCGCAGGGACGACGCCGAACCGTGGCTCGCGCTTGTCGAGGGCGCGCTCGTGCACCCGGACGACCACGTCGCTAAAGTGCAGCGCGCGCTGCTGCACTACTCGAAGGTGTATGGCGACGCGGGCCTGATTCGTTCGAGGCAAGTTGCTCGAGGTGCGGAGGTGCTGGATGGAACCCTGTTTGTGAGGGTGGCGCAGTTGACGGCGACGCGCATGGCGGTAGAGGGTACGTTCTGGGACTTCAAGGGCTTCTTCCTGTGAGCGGTTTGGATGCACCGTTCATATCATTCACACTGTATCATGTGTCACATTTGTTTGTCTCGAATCGCCACTCATGTTTGTACTCGGATTGTGATAATCTTAAGCAATGCATCATCGTGCGCTCGCTCTGCGTACTACCAAAGATGATACGGCCCCAGACTGCTACTAACTTCAAGACTTGGAAAAGCAGGCTATCATGCAGCTGCCGCTATCGAAAGCACCCACTGATCCTGCCTGGCTAACGACGTGCCCTCACCGCATACGTTGTATACAAGACGTGGCCGATTTTGACGCTGAACATCGAAGTGGCCGGGGTGCGCAGGACAGCATCACCCATATGGGCCTTGGTGTGCATTGCGGAGTCGATCGCTGGCACAGTGTCCGCCTCTACCAGTAATGTTGCCGGCACTGAATGACTGATTACTGTAGAATTTTGTATGAACACAATGCGAGGTATATATGGATGCTGGTATACTGGGTATAGATGAAGTGCTGGGTATATGATGCGGTTGAATCTAAGGTAGACATTGGATGAAGAAGAATAAACAGTACCTGGACACTACCTCGTACTACGTAGGAATCTCACAATCACAAGATGTAGCTCAAACGGAGTCATCGTCGAGTGGATCGCCGAACAAGTCGCAGAGGTCGTCCTCAGGCTCCACTGAGGGCGGCGTACCTGAGCGAGAGTCGGAATGCAATCAAGGACGTCGAGGCAGTTGCACTCACCAATGATGAAATTGAGGCTCGCCGCAACAACAGGAGGCGTAGTAGATTGTGGTCGCTTCGCGACCGACGGCGCCACAGCTTCAGTCGGGGGCGCTGCATCCAAGCCGGTGGATTTCACGGCTGGGGACTCGGGCTCGGGCTGGCCCCTCTCGATGGGTGAAGCGAGTGGATCTTCCACAGCGGCAACGACTGGACCGGGAGAGAACACCTGAGGGGGCGCGGTTGCGGGTCTCGCCGGCAACGATTCCGCTGTAATCGCGGTAGACGTCTCCACATCCTTCGTCGTTGGGGTCGACGAATCCCGTGGTGGCAGCTCCGGCGATGATGCCTGAGCAACAGCGGGAACACTGCCGCCTTGGCCGGAACAGCCTTCTTTACGCGCTTCCTTTTTCGGTTGCTGGTGGAGGACTTGGGTGCGCTGGACGATGGCGCCGCATCGCAGTCCCCCTCCGCGTTCGTCCGCTTGCGTTTGCGGCCAGTAGGTGCCTGTCTCGGCTGGACACTGCAGGAGCAACTGTCGTGATTAAGGATGCATTGGAACGGCCCATTGTCCTGGCTGATGGAGGCATTGAATCCTCCAAGATCCTACGCGCGAACTCCCCACGGGTCCGCTTTCCTCCACTGGGCCCTACAACGCTCGGTGTAGGTTGTGGGTCATCGTCCACATTGATCGGGGCACATGATGTACCCCGAAAGAAATCCTCCGCAAAGAATGGCGGCGGCGGAGATGTAGGAGTCGACTGCGAAGTCGACGCGTTGTGGCCCTTGTCGGGGCTGATGTCGAGGGTCGCGGGGAGGGAGCAGGGAGCGACTGTCGGACGTTGTTCTCCGCCGGGTAGGTCTTCCGTCGAATTGTGGCCACGGGCCCCTCGTCCGTTGCTTTTGTGTGCCGTTGGGAGAGGAACTCGGAGGCGAGCTCCTTCGGGCCCTGCAATGCTGATGCCCCCGCGACACTGAACTGAGGACCACTGCCCCGAGATGCTGGCGGAGAAACAGGTCCTGCGCGCCCTAGCACGCGTTGCGTGTACAGAATTGGTGGGGCCCCTGACGGATACGGCTCCCATCCTGTCGGGACCGCATAGGAAGACGGTCGAGGAAAGAAGATGTTGTTCTGGACCGGGGTGTGTCCAGCGATCGTACCGGTGGTAATCGGTGGTGATTTGAGCCTTTTGCCATGGTCAAAGCAGCAAAAGGGGGTTGGATAGGATGGGTCAGGTCGGTGCTCAGGAGCTGAAGTGGTGGTGAATGTGAACGGAGCAAAGCGCAAACAAGACGCAACTTGAACCTGTGGCCTAATTGCGCATGTGGCGCGGGGCCCATTGTTGCACGCTTTGAGGCGGGCCACCTCTCCCACGTCTTGCGTAAGCCCCCTGCGCTTGAACCGCCACCGTCCGCCACTCGTTGCCGCGTGTTCGGCGCGAGCTTCATGTTCTTTGTCTCTTTCATGAGGTGCCCTCTTCTACAAGCACAATGCTACAAGAGCCAAACCCTCTTTCATACTCGACGCGTCGCGCATGAAGTATGGAAGAGACGTTGGCACTTGTGATAGCTAGGTGAGTTATCTCCCTAGTCACAGCTATCCACTTGACCAATTGTATTATCTGTCTGCGTGAGACTGATATACATGCGCACGACCTTCGTGGCCGTCGCGTCGAGTGGCGCTCAGACTGTCGCGGTATTGAAGACATCTCACGTGACCGCGTACAGCTCCTAGCACGCATTCCACGAATAGGGCCTTGGATGTTTCATACGCCAGCACTATATTGGGGCCGTAAGTTCTACAGTCAATCTAAAGTGAATCACGAAGGCTGACATACGAGACGATCCAAGACGAGTCCTCATCTACCACCGAGACCATAGGAAGCGGACAGTGATCCAGGTAAGTCCAACGCCGACAATACCCACTCCAGCGCAGACCGCAATCATCTCAGCCAGCACCTCGCGCCACTGCCGGGCGAGGCGGCGGTTACCAGCGATGTCCAGCTGTACCGCTTCCGCTTCCTGGACGCCCGCCGCTATCTCGCCGCCTTCACCCTCGTTGCTCCCATTCTT
Source organism: Fomitopsis serialis (assembly GCF_022376445.1). Lineage (NCBI taxonomy): Eukaryota > Fungi > Basidiomycota > Agaricomycetes > Polyporales > Fomitopsidaceae > Fomitopsis > Fomitopsis serialis. The sequence goes on along the minus strand of NW_025954987.1, from coordinate 154,947 downwards.
GATCCCGTCGTTCTTCACGTCTGTCCTCGGACGGAAGGACACTTTGCGCATGCCGAGGTTCCATCGTACACTAAGCGCAACGCCCTCCTTCAGCACCGCCCTCCTCTTGGCCGTCCACCCCTTGCGAGGATAGTAGTGCGTCACCCAGTGCGGGATGCGCTGAAGGAGGAGCGCGGTATGCATCCGGATGGACATGCGCAACAGGGTCGGGGGTAAGCCTACCCGGTCAGACAAGGAGGGTCCCAGGATGTGCCGCGTCAGCGCACAGTTGTATTCGAAGGAGTTGTACATCGGAGCGCGGTTCGAGACCGCGCGCAGGATGGGGATGGTCGGGGCATCGGCAGCGTCCGAGGGGTCGTCCGTCGAGAAGAGATGCATTGCTGTGGTGACGATGAACTTGTCGGCGGTGATGGGCGATGAGAAATGTCGCCGGATGATGGAGGGGTCTATGCCCAGGTAGAAGCCAACATGCCGCCAGAGAGCAAGGTATGCACGGACATGCTCAGCTGAGGGATGGACGTGGAGACGGTGCAGACACCAGATTGGGATGGTGGAGAACGCTGCAAGGCTGTTGTAGAGAATGTAAACAAGGTTCAAATGCTACTCAAAGAAGTTGTCCTTACGTCCCGCTCAGCTCTTCCTGGTTGATGGGCACGGTCGCTGCCATCAAATCTTCTCCCCTTCTCTTCTCCATCGCTCCCGAACACGCATACGAGCTATGCCGTGCAATAATCGGACATTGACAGTCGATCGCCAAGCGTATCCGCCCGGTTCGAGATACGTCGTACGAGCGTCTCTCTCCTTTGAATCAGTGAGCGAGTGAGGACTGTGATGGCCTGTATGAGGGGCCGCGGCTGTGCAGTCTAAGACATCCAATACCATTTGGAATGTTTCTAAGAGCCGGATGAAGGTACGCTCATTTGAGGCACCGGTAATGCGTTGAGATGCGGCCAAGGAGGCAGCGTCGCTATTCGCCTCCTGGCGAGATTTACTAGAGTGTGGGACGAGGTAGGAAACGGCTTGAAGGGTCCGTGTAATGCGAGGGCTGATGACTTATCGTCAGAGCTCTCGGCCCACCTGAAGAAGGGACCTTTTATAAGAGCGAGGCCCACTCACCTGGCGAAGCCGCCGGCAAGACTGTAATGTAACAGTGCTTGACTGAATTCTATGCTGTTGTCAAGGAAAAGCTCTCGAGCGAGATCTGCTTCACTGCCGGTGAGTTGGATGCCCGCCGGTGGATGCTGTGACACTTCGCGAAGGAAAGCATGTACGGGACCGTCGGCGTCTTCTGGGGTGCTCAGCAGAATGCTCTTCTAAACATGCGAGAAGCTCCTTCCCCACGCTTGATCCAGAGGCCTGAAAGACGGTCTGTAGCGCCTTGTCGCACAACGGGTCGTCCATCATGCGCCACCTGAACGAATGTCATGAACAGTGTAGCAGACAGGTCACAGGGGCGGATACCTCACTCACCTCTGAACCAGATCCGCCGTCACACAATCATCGTCCCACACAATGATGTGGTCGAACGCATCCACGACATCTCCATTCTTCACCTCTCTGAAATGTTCCGCATGACGAATGCGCCTGGGATTTGCATGGTCGGGGACATCACCAATGATGAACTTCATAAGAACAAACTGTTGGTGGCAGAACTTGAATACGTTCGGCCGAGTTGAGTTGCACCGACTAGTGCGCGGCGCGCGGATGCAAGTAAGCAAGCTCCACTAACATCCGGCCGCCGAAGAGGCATTCTTGCGATGATAAGTTGACTGGTAAACTACTGAGACAGAGGGGTAATCTTGACACTCGGCCCTAGTGGTGGTACTACGTAGGGAGTAGTCCAGTAGACTCCAAGTTGCTCGTCGATCGAGCGCTACTCATCCCGATCTGTCACGTCAAGACACATATCTGGCATTGGGAGAACGATGCACTGGATGATGAAGCAAAATGGTTCAGCCCGGGTTCGAACCGGAGACCTCCCGTGATAAACACTCCATGTGAGACGGACGTGATAACCAACTACACCACTAAACCATAAGTGTGCAGTCCGGACAAAATTACACAAGATTGTCTTGCCAGTTACGCGGAAGACATTGAATGCAACTTCGTTCTTCGGACTCATCTGCATCCTCCAGCCTCCTCCAGCTTGTATTACATACCTACCGCAAGTAGTGCTTTTCGCCTGGCGACTGGGCCCTTTAAACAGGGCAAACCCTTGTCTGGCATTCACTTACAAGCGCAGAGCTGTTGGGTGGCATGCCAAGTCATGGATCTGACCTCGCGGAGTAATCCATATTCCAGGCTGTACGAGTCCCCCGCGGTATCCCCGTGAGTGAACGCACGGAGACCGGATATAGTGGGACGTGAGAGACGTAGTCAGGACTCGGAGAAGGTGAGTACACACATGCCACATATTCTGCTCCGAGATTTGCACTTAGTATCGCCGCACACGGATAACCTACGAAGAAGAAGCCACTCGATTGGCACACGTCCAGCGGAATTACAGCGCTTTTCAAAAGTATGCGGAACCGCGAGAAAAACGAAAACACTATCTTGTCCGCCGTACATTTCGATGATCCATTGAGTTTCACGGCGATAGACGGCGAGAAGTCTAGGGAAGGGAAGATCGCCAGCCGACTGCAATCGCTTGTGGACTCGGAATCGGCAGAACTGAGCTGGGACCGGTCATTTAAGGGATATTCAAGTTCACCAATGACCATCATGTGAGTACGATTACACTCATTCCTGCAGACGCGGAGAACCTGAACAAATGCTTACACTTCCAATCTCACGGAGAAAAGGTCACCTAGGACGTATGTAAATGAAACCGTACAACTCTGAGAGATCGAGAACAGAAGCAGTAAGTACTGCACCTTTACTAGGGCTACAGTGTTCAGGGAAGCGACGTGGCATCCTTACTCACTTTTCTTCATAGAATCTGTGTAGATCCCCCTCAGGCTACATCGGTGGCGCTAGACCTCCAAGTTCCGCCGTTCTGGTCAATGCATCGATCTGGGGTCGTGCCACGCCGACTCGGAAACGTCGTTACTCCGAGTCATAGTCCCTGAACCGCTGGAAGACAGTACATACATATGCCCTAGGATCAAATCAGACGTCGGATATTCCAACGTCCTAGGAGCGCCTGAAGGCATGGGCAGTGCTATCCGCCGCCTGAAGAGATTAGTAAGGACAAGGACATCCCTTAATTCACTGTGTTGACTCGAGCAGATCAAAGATAATGGAAAGAGTGAGCACGCCTACCTTTCATGTCATTGAGTGGAGAGCCAATGATGACTGACAACCGCGTCGATACCACATATCGAATAAGTACGTGCGCTTCTCTGGCCCGGGTCCAAGGTCACCGCGCCGACTCGGACGGCCGTAGCCATCCTCCTTCGGAGGCTACTCAGACTGCCCTCATCTTCGTCCTATGATCCGTAAGATAACTCGCATCAGGGCGTTTGGATAACTCGTCTCGATCAGGGGGGGTATGTACGCACTTTGAATTTGACCACATTCTTTTCATCGTATCTCGTCAGTGGCCAGTGTCATGGTCTTGTTGACGGCAGCACTCTGATTCTTGCCGTCTCGAATCTGGTGGGTACGCAGCAATTGTGCAGTCGAATGTATCGTGCATATGTAGACAGTACATTAAGGGTTCCCGATACTGATACCCGATTTGTCAGACAAATGTGTACGACGATTTCGACGTTGGCTTTCAATGCCCCTTCTGTTGCCATGCACGGTCGCTCCAGTTAACCGGACTGTGACAGTGTGTGAAAACACAGTCAGAACAGGTGATGTTTCCATTACCAATTCCAGAAAACGGTCTCTATCTACCTGACAGGTCCGTTTTCTATTCATCAGTCGGCATTTGATTGCCCCACATGTCGATTCTTAGACACCGTCACCTAAAATTCTCTGAAGCTATAGTCATCTGGTCATTCATCAATTCTGGATGCTGCGACATTCCACCTGCATTGCCAGCCATATCTGCATGGGTGCGCTGTCTCCGATTCTATGTACACACCTCCGGTTGCCAGTGGGGACAAATACAGAGAGCTGCCTCCGATTCCCCTCCCAATTTTCTGACACTCACCGTTCCGCCCCTCCTGCTCATCTACTAGTCTACTGCTCAAGATGTCTCTCTCGGCTGCCCCGGACTACTACTCAGCAAACATCTCCCAGCGGAAACGTCCGCTCCTCCCTCCTCCCTCGATGCTGTCGAGCCCTCGCCAATGGCTAACCTACATTGGTACGTCGATGCGACTTGTCCCGAACCCCCGCCATTGATATCAATTCTATCAGCCAGAGCGTGGATCCAGATATTCTGCAGGGCGCGGTCAAGGTGGGATGTATAGAGATTGAAGAGGGCGGCAAGGTTGTCCCCTTCGGCCGGCCTAGCGAGGGACGCGACAATGTTCGCATCAGCGTGGTGGACGAGTACTTCTGGACTCGAGTCCTGCTGTGAGTCTTAACGCCCTTCAAGCCGAGCAACGAGATCATTAACCAACGTGATGAACATCATTGGGTAGATCTGGGAACCTCGGCTGTAAGTACTATGCACGACAAGCCAGACGAGGTGCTCACCGGGGGTTGACCAGTCAGTGAGGCGTTCATGATGGGGGAAGTCCGAGTGGACGATTTACAGGCAGTCATAGAGGCATGGTTGTTTGCGCCTCCTCTGCTGCCTTCACTGATCGAATCTACGAACTACAGCTGTTCATCGACAATCTATCCGGCCTCTCAAATATTTCCTGGCTATACAACAAGACTATCGCCGCCGTATCCGGGGTGTGGAATGCGTTCGCTGGCCAAACGCATTCCCGGGCCCGTCTCAATGTTGTTGCGAGCTATGATTTATCCAACGACATGTATAAGGTCTGCTTACTGTTTTTCATCCCTGTGTAGCGGCTCACATTGGCTTGACAAGGCATTTTTGAGTAAGGAGATGATGTACTCCTGTGGGCTGTGGGGCGACGGGGAAGGCGGCGTCGGTGGAGACCTGGCGTCTGGCCCTACTGCCGGTGATCTAGAGGCAGCTCAGCGCCGCAAGATCCAACACGTCCTCCGTCAACTACGCCTTCAGCCAGGGCATCGGCTGCTCGAGTTCGGTACTGGGTGGGGGGCACTCTCGATTGAAGTGAGGATAGATTGCTTTGAATCCCAGTGACTCGATATCTGAACCTATCCTAAAATCAGGCTGCTCGACATATGACTGCGAGGTGGACACGCTCACGCTGTCTATCGAGCAGAAGACGCTCGCAGAAGAACGAATCAGGGAGGCCGGCTTGGAGGCTCGCATCCGCGTCCACCTGCTTGACTATCGAGATATCCCGCGACACTTTGAGCACGCTTTTGATGCGCTGGTAAGCATTGAGATGATAGAACACGTCGGACCTAAGGTAAGAAGTACCAAAGAACCATTAAGTAGCAAGTTTGGCGCGCTCATGATAGATTGACGACCGGAAGTATTACAACACTTACTTCCGCCTCGTTGACTTCGCTCTGAAGACGCGCAACGCAACCGCCGTTATCAGCTCAAGCACTTTTCCTGAGCATCGGTACAGCGAGTATCAGTAAGCGCGATCGTTGTGTCTTCCGTGCGTACCCTTCTCACTCACGATGTCCAGAGCTGAGGACTTCATGCGGCGGTACATCTGGCCCAACTCCGCTCTTCCGAGCGCGTCGGCCTTGATTGATGCGGCCAACAAGACCACTCAAGGCAGGCTGAAGCTGCACACCGTTGAGAACCACTCAGCGCGTAAGCAGCCATAACATGTCTCGGCGATGTTGACATTCCAAGTGCTTGCAGACTATCCTCGTACCCTCCGGACGTGGGGTCGCCGCTTCAAGAGCAATGTGCAACAAGACGCTGTTGCGGAAACGCATCCATCGCTGCGCGATCCGATGGAGTTCGCGGTATTCGCACGCAAGTGGGAGTATCTGTTCGCGTATGCTGGCGCAGGCTTTGTCAAAGGTATATCAGCTGCCACATGTTGACATTCATGCGAGAGGTGCGCCTTTCACGTCGTGAGATTCCCTCATGTCAACGCGTTTGGTAATGAATAGGGAGACGCACCGGATGTATAAACTCACTCCAAGTACTGACATCAAAGTATCCACTTCCTCCCGCCCTCATTTCCTCTACTTGTATATTGGGCCAAGATATTGTCTGTGTACAAAACCTATATACTGACACAAGGGAACTGCGGTAGATTGTGGTGACGGCCTATGCGACTAACTCGTAAGCGAGTCCTGAAAGTCACGCGCGATCAAAGACAACAACCCCATTCTCCGTCGCGTTCAAACCACACTTGGCCCTTTGGAAGAATGATGGTCTTGAGTGTCTTGCAATGCTTGTGCCACTCCTTCGCGATCTGTTGGTCATTGGTGAGATCCACTCCAAGGCCGCCCATTACGGTGATATAGCGGAGTTCCTTGAAACTCGACAGCATGGGACCCGCTTCCATGAGGCCTTCCTGTCAATGGTCATGAGCTATGAGATTGCGAAAGCATAGGATGGCATGGAATGGGCGACATACAGACGTATAGTGCGATAGTAGGACAACGATATGGAGCGCTTCAAGCTGGCTGGCCCGCATCGCCACTTGTGTGAGTATCTTCGTGGCTGGGATTTCGTCGAGCGCCATAAGGGTGAGTCGTTTGAGCGGCGTGCTCGTTAGCCGAAGAGTGTCCAGCGGTTCAAACCCCTCATCCGCGAAAAGCGAGATGGAGATGCCTTCGACTGGCCGGCCTCGGATCACCTCTGTGATCACAGAGGTGTCAGCGTGGGTACATCGGAAGGAGTTGAGTCGAGGTAGCGCGGTCGACGAGAGCCGGAATGGCAGATTTGTCTGGAATCCACGGAGCGACAGCTCGTAGATAAGCGGTTGTTGTTCCAGTACGTGCGCGAGAGCGTTATCGCAGCGCGTAGATGTCGCGAATGTGCGCAACTTGTATGGTCCGTCGACGAATATCCACGCGTGACTGGCCAAGTTGTCTCGAGGGGAGAGCTCGATAGATAAGAAGCGTAGGTTCTTGAGCTGCCGGAGGACGCGCCGCAGTAGACGAAGGAGGTTTCCGGTAACATGGTAGCTGGACCAGTCGACAAATAAGTCGTGAACGAACGTTGTAAGTGTTGTATTACGATCCATGGCCTTCAGAAAAGCGATCGAGCGTGCTACCGGCAACTGTGGGATATTCCGGTACAGAACTCGCACAGCGATGCTGTAGAGCGTGCTGTTGGCTCGCAGGACGGGCGGGAAATCGTTCTGCTCGATGTCTTGACATATGAGCTCGAGGACCTCGACAGGAAGTGTTCGCCTGACTTGCGCTAGGGATGTATCCATTGTGCTAGGAGGAGACGTGGACAACTTGAACGCCTTCCTGGATATCCTGCGTCGGGATATGCGCCGTACTAGCGGGGTGGCGGCTGACGGAGACGACTCAATCGGCTAATACTGATCCTTGGAACGATTCAGTCCGTGTCGTTGTAGCGAAGAGTGTGTGAGTCAGGGCTTACTCTGTGTGTGTCCACTACGACGCTGTTCACTTGCCAGTGATGCTGGTGGACTTCAAGTTCGCGACGGCGGTCCACCAAGTCCCGAAACGTTCAACGCTGAATCATCCGATCGATCATTGCATATGTAATCATCGTCAGCCACGGCTGACCTCACAAGGAACCTGGCAGAACTCCCCAGGCCTGCAGGAACTCCCTACAGTTCCAAACTCGAGCGGTACTGCTCATCTTTGGGTCAAATCCTACGCATTTTATATCGCCCTGGACCGCGACGATGACCCGTCCCAATGTGGTATATGTAAAGAAGCACAATAACATTAATCGCCATGTAGTAGTACGCCAAAGTTTGATACCAGTTACTTGCTGTCCGTAAAATATCTGCACGAATAAGTCATACTCCCTTTGCGTCGGCCTACTGAGGAAGAGGCGTGCCGATGCAGTGCAGTGAATGAAATCGCCACAATCATCTGTACATTATTTGTTTGCTGAACAGGTGAGGCCTGAAGCTGAAGTACCGCGCTGACATGTACGTGGCCTTAACCTGACTATTCTTTCAGCAAGCGCTTCACGCGAAGAGCGTATGAAATATAGGCAAATCCAGGCGGGATGTGCAACTGCACAAGCTCCTTTAAGCGTGAATTGTTGGAGCGTATCTGTCCGTCAGAGTGAGCATAAGTAGTCCGAGTACATGGAACACGTCTGCCCGACGCACGTTCAGTGATCGCATCGCTTCAGACAACAATGCGTCATAGGCTGACATACTACACAGCGACTGTAAGTAGTACTCTTCGAGTTGCCAGCCAGTCAACAACTTCTAGGATCATAAAGAAACGCGTACTTACTGTGTATCCCGCTGTGCAAGCCTACCCACTGTTGCACGCGATCTGTTCAAACCCCAGTGCAGCCGGTTTTGCAAGGCAAAGTAAGCAACGAAGGACACGAGCCACAGGACACCGTGTGGCCGGACCGTGGCGACGCTTCGCATGCCACGAACTCACCTGACCATGTCCTGATTCACAGCGTCAATGACTTCGACAATCACCTTGAAACAACATGCATTGTCCTAGTGTTAGTGCTACAAGTACGACTCATTGTTGTTCTACCTCTCGAGTTGTCATTATGGTCGAGTTAAAGATACATTGTTCAAAGCTCCGACACGTCATTGCGATCTTCCCCTATAATCCGTGTATACTTTTGTTAGTTGTGATGCTTGCAGCTGAGCGCTGAGCGCTGAGCGCTGAGCGCTGAGCGGTTGTAGCCCGCAAGCCCGATATTTTGAAAAGGCTTTAGCCCATCACGCTGGCTAAGAGGGCCATGCGAATCTGGATATTAAGAGAATTCAGGAGTGATTGTGGAGGATGGCTTGATCATTACTTACGAAAAGCCCGTATCGCATCTGTCGGAAGTAGACGGCGCGACGAGAATCGAAGTCAACCTCTGGGTCGATTTCTACAATGATGGACTGCGTCAGACAGGCAACAAGTCAGGGGAACGCAGCACCGACCATTTACCCTTGGCAAGGGATGCATGACAATCATCTCTTCCTTTGCTCGCGAAAGCAGAGCGTGATCGATCCGGTACGCGTCCTTTACGGCCATCCATGCTGAGTCGTCTTTGAAACGCTCCTTCTGCAATCTCGTCACATACAGCACATCGGTCTCTCCCAGGACGTCTTCCAACGAGTCGCATACGTTAACGTGTGCGCCTGCGCGGCGCGCGGCTGAGACGACGTGGGCGGGCATCGCAAGCGACGGCGGGGACACGAAGTTGAGGCGAACGGAGTAGAGGCACAGGAGGGTGACCAGGCTGTGGACAGTGCGCCCGTTCTTCAGGTCGCCTAGGAGCGTAATCGTCTTGCCGTTCACCGTTCCAAGCTCAGAACGAATGGTGTAGACATCCAGTAGAGCCTGTCCATAGTTAAGTCAATAGATGTGAACAGAGTGATCAGATCACATACCTGGGTCGGGTGCTCGCCAATACCATCACCAGCGTTGATGATGGGTACGGGAGAGAACTTCGCCGCCAGTTGAGAGCTGCCTACGTCAGGATGTCTAATCACGATGGCATCGGCGTAGCAGCCTAATGTCCGAATCGTATCCGGAAGTGTCTCGCCTTTGAGAACGGAGGACATCTCGGCGTTGACACTGACGACCTCGCCGCCACAGCGCTTCATAGCCGCGTCGAAGGACGAGCTGGTACGGGTGGACGGCTCGTAGAACATCGTGGCCAGAACCTTGCCCTTGAGAATGTCGAGGATGCCGTTGCGTTCGACCTGCAACTGCATCTCGTGCGCGAGCGAAAATAGGTCATGTACGTCACGGTGGCTGAACTGCTTGACAGAAAGAATGTGTCGACGATGGAATGCGGGATGAGGAGCATGGTGGATGAACGCAGGTGGCGCTGGTCCGTGGAGGGGAGCTACGGTAGAAGAGGGAAGTATAGACTGAGCGGATCCATCCGCTCCCTTGGGCGCAGCAGAAATGATTTCAGGTCTTGATCCAGTCACGGACATCCGCCTCTCCGAGACTGCGTGGGTTATCGAAGCGCCAGAGATATCCCTACCCAAGGGTTCGGAAGTGACCTCGCCATCCAGGTAGACGGTCTGGCCATGCACGAGTACTCTGTCGACTGTACCGTTGAGTAGTTTTCCTTCCACCGGAGACCATGTTTTCTTGTTCCGGTATTGGGACTTCCGGCCGACGGTGACTTCTACACTCGTATGGCTTTGATCGGGCAACCCGAAAATGCGTCCGGGGTTGTCGTGTAATCGCTGGCGAATGTCGTCCATGGTTAACTGACCATCGGCTACCGCGTTCAAAAGGAGGGGAAGACACTCCTCCAAGCCAGACGACGCAGCTGCTCTTTGTCCAGTCTCCTGCGCGAGCTTGTACGGCACGGTCCCGACGGAGAAAGCATCGATCACATCGAGGCTTTGCCAGAGAGCTTTCTGATCCTCCAGCGATGGGAGACACGTCGCTGAGGGGTAGTCTGCACGCGAGAAGAATAACGAGTACACGGATACGTCACAGGTTACCTTCGAGTCTTTCGCTTTGCTGAGGGAAATGAGGAGAAGGTCTTCCTTGCTCTGCACGTTCGTAACGTGTAGGCTGCGGTTTTGAAGGCCGGCTACGAGAAGAATGGGCGCGAGATCCGACCCCTTGGCATCGGTGACGATAGGTTTGTCGACTGGCCAGGACGTCAAGTGCTCGGCGAGAGATGAGACAGGGCTATCCGCGGTGTTGTAGCGGAAAGGAATGAAGAGTGACTTAACATCTGCTTGAAGTTCATCGTCCAAGGACTTCGTGTTGTCGGCTGTCGCAGTGACGCCAAGGGCATAATTGCAATACGCAGAGCCCGTGATGTTGGTACGCGCTCGACCGAGAGTTTCAATATCGATGATCCTGTTACCTTCGCCTACAGGGTTGACGAGGGTCGTGACAAAGCCGCCTCCAATAGCGGCACGAGTAGCATCTGAGAAGTCCAAGTTCCCAGGAAGGGTCAAACCGGGCACGAAAGTGGCGATGTTGATCAGACCGGTGAACGTGTACGTCTCATGCGACGTCTTCGAATCTACAGGAGAGACGTCCAGAGGCAACCGGCGAACCAAAGCTTCCACCAGGAGCTTGGCAACCTTGACGTTCGTGATCAACGGGACAGCGAAATCAACCGCCATACGACGACTGCGGTATCCCTTGCTGGAGTAACTAGCTGGTCGACGGTAATGGTTCTTCGATGGAAGGTTGATGTACATATCTATTAGGTTGTTGGCCAGGTGCTGAGTCAAGGAATACTCAGACTTCTGCTCGCTTTCCTCTGCAAGAGTCTCGAGGTACTGAACAGGGAGGCGTTTGATGAGACCACAGGCTGATGGGTGACAATCATCTACATACCTTGCATGGAACGTTGTGCTCTGTGAGGAAGTCCGCGGTACCTGACGTGGCAAAAATGTTGTATCCAGCAGCATGTAGCTTCTGCACTGACGGGAGAATTTCGATCTTTTCCTTGTAGCCACCGATGGAGAACAGTATGTTCTTCTTGGGTGGAACGATGCCAGTCGAGATCAGGGCCTTAATGTACGCCTCGTACTTGTCCTTGCCGAAGCACGCAACTTCTCCCGTTGACGCCATTTCTACTCCCAGTACTGGATCGGCTCCTGACAGACGGCTGAAGCTGAATTGCGGCACCTTGACGCCAACGTAATCGGCCGGCAGCCCGACGTAAGGGTACGGCTCGACTGGCAAGTCCAACATGGCCTTCGTAGCCATCTCAATCGCGTCAACACCAGTCACCTTGGACACGAAGGGGAAGGAGCGAGCAGCGCGCAGGTTGCACTCGATGACCTTGATCTCATTGTTCTTGGCGATAAACTGTATGTTGAACGGCCCGGTGACGTTGAGAGCGTTGCCTATCTTCGCGGTCGCCTCCTCGATCTGGCGAACTGTTTCCGGATCCAAGTCCTGCGGCGGGTGAATGAGGGTGGCATCGCCGGAGTGGACTCCTGCGTTTTCGACATGTTCTGAGATATAATGCATGATCATCTTGCCGTCTTTAGCCACGGCGTCCATTTCGATCTCCTTCGCGCCTTCTATGTACTTGGTAATCACAACCGGATGATCGCGAGATACGGCCGTCGCTTGCAACAGGTAGCTGGAGAGGTCGTTCTCGCTGAAGACAACATTCATAGCGGCACCCGAGAGGACATATGACGGCCGGACCAGCACAGGATACCCGACTTTCTCGCAGAACGCCCGCGCATCTTCATAGCTCGACAGCTCCTTCCATGAGGGCTGGTCGACACCGATCTCATCGAGCAGACGAGAGAACTTGAACCTGTTCTCCGCAGTGTCGATCATCTCCGGCGACGTCCCGTATATCTTGACATTCTGCCTGTACAGAGGGAGTGCGATGTTGTTCGGGGTTTGTCCACCCATAGACAGGACGATACCACGAGACGATTCGGTGTCGTAGATATCGAGGATAGACTCCAAGCTGATGTTCTCGAAGTAGAGCCGGTCCGCCTCGTCGTAGTCTGTACTGACCGTTTCCGGATTGTAGTTAACCATGACAGTAGGAAGTCCATTGTCGCGGAGCGTCCGGATAGCACGAACAGCACACCAATCGAACTCCACGGAGGAACCGATACGATACACACCCGAACCGAGGACCATGACACCGCGGTCGTTGAATGTCACGTCGTGCTCGATAGCATTGTAGGTCGTGTAGAGGTAGTTCGTGTAAGCCGGGAACTCCGCAGCGACAGTGTCTATCTGCTTCACGTAAGGCATGACGCCGGTCTCTTGACGAAGACGGCGGACGGCAAGTTCAGTGCTTCCCATGCACATGGCTAGCTGTCGGTCGGAGAAGCCAAGCTGCTTAGCTTGTTTAAGAACGGCGCCACCAATGTTGGATATAGTGAGCTCTCTGTTACGGATTTTATTAGTTATTAGTTGATGCCACGGCTTTCGCTGCTGTCACTCACGATATGCGATTCTCCATCTTGAAGATCGACAGCAGCTGAGTTAGGAACCACTTGTCGATGCTCGTCATTTGCCAGATCTTGTCGACGCTGTAGCCACGATGGAAGGCAGCCGCGATGGCGAAGATACGCTTGTCGGTGGGGTTCATCAGCTCTTCGTCGATGTCCTCGACGAAGTCGTTCTAAAACAGCTTGTTATAGCCCACATCTCATGACACCCAACGTTATGACAGACCTTGGAAAACCCATTAAACTGGTCATCAATGGAACGAATGGCCTTCTGGATAGTCTCCTGGAAGGTCCGACCTATGCTCATAACTTCGCCTACGCTCTTCATACTACTGCTTAGAAGCCGGCTGACGCGATTGAACTTCTTCAGGTCCCATCGAGGAATCTTCACGACAACATAGTCCAAACTGGGCTCGAAGCAAGCGCTGGTAAGCTTCGTCACTGAGTTCTTGATCTCGTTGAGAGGAATCCCGAGACCAAGTTTGGCTGCAATGAAGGCGAGCGGATAGCCAGTAGCTTTCGAAGCAAGAGCAGACGAACGAGAAAGACGGGCATTGACCTGGAGAGTGCATTAGCACACAGTCTGACATGCACGTTGCTGCAAACTCGCCTCGATGATGCAGTACTCTCGCGAAATCGGGTTCAACGCATACTGGATGTTACACTCTCCGACGACGCCGAGGTGCCGGATGACATTGATCGCCGTCGTACGCAGCATGTTGTAGTCCGCGTCGGACAGGGTCTGCGAGGGTGCTACGACGATAGAATCACCAGTGTGAATACCGAGCGGGTCGAAGTTCTGACATCGAAGTCAGCTGCATGATTGCCATGGGAAATGCGAACGGCATACCTCCATATTGCAAACCGTGATGCAGTTGTCTCGGCAGTCGCGGACGACTTCGTACTCAATCTCCTTCCAGCCTTTCATGCTCTTCTCGACGAGAACCTGAGGACTAGTCGCGAATGCCTTGCTGCAAAGCGCCTTGAGCTGCTTCTCGTCCTGCGCGAACCCGGAGCCGAGACCACCCAGAGCGTAGGCGGCACGCACGATGACCGGGTACCCGATAACACTGGCAGCCGCAACAGCCTCGTCCTGCGTCGTCGCCGTGTTAGACTGGGCACAACGCTCCCCAATCTCGAGCATCGCACTGGCGAACAATTGTCGATCCTCGGTGGTGATGATGGTGTCGATGGGCGTGCCGAGGACCTTGACGCCGAGCGCCTCAAACTCGTCCTTGAGCTTGATACCGACGTTGAGTGCGGTCTGCCCACCGAAGGTGACATAGATGCCGTCGGGCTTCTCGTACTTGATGATCTTGCGCACAAACTCGGGCGTGACCGGCAGGAAGTAGACCTTATCTGCGAGACCCTTCGACGTAGCGATCGTGGCGATGTTCGGGTTGACGAGGATAGTGTAGATGCCCTCTTCCTTGAGGGCCTTGATGGCCTGCGAGCCGGAGTAATCGAACTCGCCCGCCTGACCGATGGACAGACCGCCGGACCCGAGGACGAGCACCTTTTGTACGTTCGCGCGGGGGACGCGCTTCTCGTTGTCCTCCTTCTTCCCACCGGGCATAGAAATGGGAACGAGCGTCTGCGTCTTCGCACAGTCGATGATGTTCTGGATGAATACATCGAATAGGAACTCCGTGTCTCGGGGCCCAGGGGTCGACTCCGGGTGGAACTGCACGGAGAAGAACGGCTTGTCTATGCAGTAGATACCCTCATTGCTGCCATCGTTGGCGTTGCGAAACAGCTCTGTCCATCCCTCAGGGAGCGTCGTCGTGTCCACCTGAAAACCGTGGTTCTGGCTCGTGATGTAGCATCTACCGCTGAGAGCGTCCGTGCAAGGGATGTTCTGACCGCGGTTGCCGTACTTCATTTTCGACGTTGACGCACCCGCAGCGAGAGCCAACAGCTGGTGGCCCAGACATATACCGAAGATCGGCCGGTCCGCCTTCTCCATGGCCTTCGCCAATCGGGCGATGGTGGGTTTCACAGTAGTGGGATCGCCCGGGCCGTTGGACACGAACAATCCGTCGAATGGCTCCTCGGACTCCGACAAGTAGTCATAGTCCCACGGAACGACCTTCAGTTCCACCCCACGGTGCGTGAAGCAGCGTATCTGGTTGAACTTCATGCCGACGTCGACGGCAATGACACGCAGTGACCTCGGCAGGGTGGGATGCATGCGCGGCTCGACGACGGGTTTGTATACGCGAGGCTCCGTGGCTGACACGACGGCAACGAGGTTTTCACCGTTCGGGTCGCGGAATGGAATGTCGGAGAACTCCTCGCGCCAGTTTCCGCTGCCCGTGCTCGACGGAGACGGTGCGCGCGATTCCTGCGCCGATCCAGCGAGGCGGGCGCGCCCAGGGATGACGAGTCCGTTGGAGGCGGTGGCTGCCTCTACACGCTGGGCGAGGACCTTGCCAAGCATGGAGCCCTGCTCCCGGATTTTCTTCGTGAGGGCACGAGTGTCGACCCCGTAGATAGCAGGCACACCGCTCTCTTTGAGCCATGCACCGAGAGACGAGCCCGCGAGGAAGTGGCTGTAGTCTTCCGAGTAGTATCCGACCACGACCGCCGCAACATGGATGCGCACTGATTCGAAATCGAGAGGGATGTCTTCGACCGAACCCGTATTGGGGCGAGGGGGGACACCGTAATTTCCAATGAGAGGATAGGTGAGGATGAGGATCTGGCCTTCATAAGATGGGTCCGTGAGGGACTCGGTATATCCCACCATACCTGCGATTGTCGTTTCCAAGTCAGCATCAAATAATATTTATGACATAGACAGATTATCCCGGGGAGCGAGCGATAGTACGCGGTTCAATCGTTCTCAGAAAGGTGCGAGGCGTACAGCAGCTCGATGGGTGGCAGTGCGCCATGGACGAGGAAACTGTGTGTCGCCGCGACTTATGCCCGAAGGGCATCAAAGCCTGGTAGCCACAACCGATGTGACGGTTATCGCGACACAACTGAAGGCTCGAAGATTCATTGCTCCCGCGTGACTCTTCAAAACATACACGGCCCGTGAGAGGTTCGCCATTTTACTCCACGTTGGCAGATACAAGACCCATGCCCGACCCATGCCACAGAGCATGGGGTCATACGACATCGAGATCGTATTTCGCTCTGTAGCCTCCATGGGTCCAGGTGGCCTAGTTCCCATTCTCGGCAGGACGGCGGGCTCTGGCCTGGTCGGGATGGCGCGCGTCCAGATCTAGTGAATTTCTGGGTTCGACGCGCCGCTCGACAAATCAGCAGCTGCTATCTGGATCTATTACTCGCGTAACGCCAGTAGATCGCGTTTTGCGCGCCGTGCGCGACCCGTCTACCGGTGGTGGGGACGCGTTCGAGGGGACATGCACGCATCGGGTTCCGCATGTCAAAGGGTATTGACGCGTCTAAGTGCACGAAAAGCGCTTGTACAGCCCCTTGTTGCGAAGATGGCATCGCGACATAAACCACGAGCGCATCACGACGACGCGCGGGCTGGTGAAGGACGAGAGGCCAGACGATCGTCTTTGGACTCACCGGTCTGGAACACGCATTCTCCAGCCACGCTCTTGCCCTCCGCGCCGAAGCTGATGCCGCGGAAAGCGGTTCCATCCGCGAGCTCGAGAACAGCCTCTGAAGTGGCCTGATCGTTTTGCGAAGGAATAATGGGCGGTGCGGGGAGACCGTTGGGGTAGTTGCTGGCTGAACGAGCGAGGACAGGTCGAGCGACGCCGATTTTGGTAGTGGGATTAGAAAGGGCCATGATTGTGCGTGAAACGGGCGGTCGTCTTCCTCTTCGCTCGCCCAGAGAAGTTGGGTCGGGTGAAGAGGAAGAGGAAGAGGAAAAATGACGATTTTTCCTCCACTACATACTGAAGGTCACGTGTACCGTGCAGTGGCTGAAGGTGGCTGAGATCGGTGGCGCTGTCACCCGCTGTGTGACGACACTGATGAGTCCGTCACAGGTGGTCACAGCACCGAAGGCCCGAAAAGTCGAGAGCACTGTTTACGCGAGGCTCACGTGCCATAATTCCTCTGTCGTACCACTCGTGCTGCTCCCACGGCGAGAATATATCTACGCACATAGCGACGGCGGACATTCCCCAGTCCTGGTCTCTTCCCACTGACGGGTGCTGCAGCGGGTGCTTGGGTCGTCTGTCTTTTCGTTTCCAAAGTCTCCGCCATGAACTCTACTGCCCCCGCCTACGAGTTGGCCGAGGTGCTGTACGCCAACACCGACTTCAGCAAGCTTAATTGGTTCGAGGTGCAATGGGCGGCGTGGTACATCTGGCTCGGTAACCCCATCATTGCGACTGGTCTCATGAGCTTCCTTCTTCACGAGGTGCGCAACAGAGCCCTCTTATCTGAATGCCTCGTTGACGCTTCCTTAGATCGTGTACTTTGGTCGTTGCATCCCATGGATCATCATCGACTCGATGCCGTACTTCCGCAAGTGGAAGCTTCAGGCCAACAAGATTCCCTCGTCCCAGGAGCAGTGGGAATGCACCAAGCAGGTCCTCTATTCGCACTTCACGATTGAGCTACCTATGGTGTGTACTACGTTGGACTATCCGGGATGCCTATGTTAACCGGGTTTTACGCAGATCTGGTTCTTCCACCCCATGGCGGAGATGTTCAACATGTCGACATGGCAGGTTCCGTTCCCGTCGTGGAAGATTATGGCTCCCCAGATTGCATTGTTCTTCGTCTTCGAGGACATATTCCACTACTTCGGTGAGTTCGCTTTCCTGCGCGAGCGCTCGTGTGCTCACGACCCCTTAGCTCACCAAGCACTGCACTGGGGCCCGCTCTACAAGCACATCCACAAAATCCACCACAAGTACTCTGCCCCGTTCGGCCTCGCTGCGGAGTACGCTCATCCGGCTGAGGTTATGATCCTCGGTACTGGCACGATTGCCGGTCCCCTTCTCTACTGCTACTTCTGTCGCGATCTGCACATCGTGACGATGTACATCTGGATCACTCTCCGTCTGTTCCAGGCCGTCGACGCGCACAGCGGCTACGGTATGTACCGCTGCTAGTAGCACTGCTGGCTTTTGGCTAATACGTTTGCATTTATAGACTTCCCCTGGTCGCTGCAGCATATCGTTCCCTTCTGGTCCGGCGCTGAGCACCACGACTTCCACCACATGGCATTCGTCAACAACTTCTCCACCTCCTTCCGCTGGTGCGACCGCCTCTTCGGGACTGACGACAAGTACCGCCAATACCGCTCGCGCGTCAAGGACATGAAAAAGCGGAACATGACAAGCGAGGAGCTCGCTGCCATGGAGAAGCAGATGATGGCGGAGGTTGAGGAGGAGGGCGTCAAGGCCGAGGCTGTCGCTGAGTCGTACAAGTACGGCAGCAAGACGAAGGTGGCATGAACCTTGCCTATTGTGACGACGGAGTACTCGACCTGTATACGATACGATATCCCTCCTACGGTTAATTAGCATGTAATAGACACATGCTTCATACACAGCACCAAATGCTCTCCTTGCACGGTATCGTGGCGTTGTCACTATTTTAGCTCTCCCCGCTACCGCATGGTGATAGTTGATCTCCTACGCGGCGCAAGTAGGACGTTGGACCAGGAGACCGATGGTACATGTCACCGAGGAGGTGGTGAGCTTGGTGGATCATCCTGTCATCGTACAAGTTCAACTATGCGCGCGTAGCAAGATGGCACCCGTCACGCTTGTACAACCGGTCTATGACCACATCTACGTAGTGTTCATGTCGCGCACAACCTGTCCCTCCCACCCATAAGGTGAGCCGTTGGATATAGACGTGCATGCTTATGCTGACCCTCGCGGGTAATTTTACATATAGCTCCTTTAACAATATGGTGTCGCGGTCGCTGCAGCCAAAGCGCACCACGACTCCCCAGTCAGTCTCACTGTGGAGGTGGATCTAGCTCAAAATATGGACGGCGTATCAATTTGAACGCTGACAAACCTTCTAGGACAACCAACTCACAGGTGGTCGTTCCCGAACGAAGCAATCAGCGGCAGCCGAAGCCTGTCCGCTGACCCAAGCTGCCTCCAGGCTGACTGGTCTCAACGGGACTGTCGATTCGTGCTCGGTTGGGACGTCTCTTACCCGCGGCTACAAGAATACGTCAGAAGGCGCACTCGGGAGGATGAGAAGGATGTATGGCACCTTATCCGTACATTCGACATCCTAGAGGCCAACTGTGGCTGACGGCACATCCGCTTGTGCACCACGGTTCTTCCTCAAGATGCTGCGGCCCCAGAGCCATGGGATACCCCCCACGGTCCGAGAGTCCCTCATTGCCATCGCTTTCACGGCGGATAAACGCACCTATGACAGAAGGGAGGGCGGCGCCTTTGGCTCCAGTAGGTCTTCCGTTGTCGTCCTCAGTGGTGCTACAGGGATGCTTTTCCCAGGGAATATTATTATGTTCACTGGCGTGACTTAGAACCAGAACCTTGGCGGGACACGCCGTCTAAGCATATCACTGCTTAGTCCATTGATTCCTAGTAAAGTTGAATAATGGCCCAGGGTACAACTATCACTGTTGGGTCACTTTCTTCGGGGTGATGTATGGAGACATTGACCCAATCAATATGGCGAATCTCTCACTCCCGTACTCACGGTGCTCATTGAATGTGCCATCCCGAAGTCGGACTCACTCGTCACGTCTCACGTGATCGTGACAGGGCGCGTTGGCCTACTCTCAATGGTTCATTCTTGATGAAGTCACAAGTGCGCATTGAACGCCACCCATGTTCGATTCCATGTCTTAACCCTCGCGATCTTCTGTAGTGCTTCAGCGCAAGGTACGCACTTGGTATACTGAGATTAAGCCGAGTGCCAATCACTGGAACATTCAGATAATATGCCACCTCAACGCAGTCTGACGACGTCTATGCGAGAGATGACCTTGAATGTACGTCCCTCGCGGTTGTGGCTTATGATGCGAGGTTAGTCTGACATGACTGCTATTTCGCATCGCAGGAAGACAAGGAGGTGACACCCAAAGCGAAGGAACGGCCGCCTGCCGTGGACCTGGGAGTTCTGTATCCCAAGTTACCTTCCGGCTGGTACGAGAACGACCGGTATTGGGTCCTCGGGTGGGATATCAACCATCCACGCCTCAAAGCGTTTGTAGAGAAGAACAGCCCTCCCGATGTCGTCGAGGACATCCCCTACTACATGCGCGCCCTGGATCTCCTCGAGTGGTACACACGGCTTCGCCCAATCCAGCTCTGCACCGTCCTGCCCGACGATGCGCCGATCCCACCGTTGACGGGAAAAGACGACGTCCCGCGGATCATGCTCGTCTCCATCTGCTTCACGGCCAGACTCCACCTCTACAAGAAGCGGCCGAGCAAGGAGCAATACAAATGGCTCAAAAAGCTGTTCGGCCGCCGACCACGCTGGTATCGTGATAGCCTCCCCAAGAATGAGTTCCACCTACATCTCATCGAGTAGCGTTTCTGCAGAGACCAGGCCTGAGCACAATCGCGCGTGTTATTCATTGTAGAGGAGACTGTGTTTCATGGACCTTCGATGGGCTGGACAATGTATTGTAACTCAAGTACTACGCCTACTGTGTAATATACCACTTCCGCTGAACGTTGACTTAGCGGGTACCCCCGAGACGGAGTTCGTATTCATCATGCGAAGTGATAACGAATGGATCATCTAAAACTCGTCGCTCTTAGATATTGGACCCGGTCCTTTCAGTTCGAGGCAGACCCAACACGATCACTTCGCCGCGGCGCACTGTGGCAAGAGCACGTGACTCTTTTTGGTCAACAACGGAGACAATGTACATGCTACCCTGGTAGTACCCATATCCCATTCTGTTGAGGCCTGAGGTTAGTAACTTACATCCTGTCGTCTCAATCTCCTAAGATCTCAACGCCAACCCTCACAATCCTCCATAGTGCTGTGTTTCAGTGCAAGATACGCACTCGGTGTATCAATATAGGGTCCAATGCCAATTACTTGAACACCCAGAGTCCCAGACAACGCGTTAACATGCCACCCCAACGCTGTCTGACAACGTCCATGAGAGACATGACTTTAAATGTACGTCTGTTTTTGCTACCGACGTCCTGAGACTACATTGACACGACTGCCACTTCGCGCTCGCGCAGGAAGATGAGGACTCGACACCGAAGGCGAAGGAGCGGCCGCTTGCCGTGGATCTGGGAGTTTTGTATCCCAAGTTACCTTCCGACTGGTACGAGAACGACCGGTATTGGGTCCTTGGATGGGACGCCAACCATCCACGCCTTAAGGCGTACGTGGAGGACAACAGTCCTCCAGATATCGCCGAGGACATCCCCTACTACATCCGCGTCTTGGATCTCCTCGAGTGGAGCACACACTTTCGCCCTATCCAGCTCTGCACTGTCTTGCCAGACGACGCACCGATCCCACCGCTGACGGGCAAGGATGAGGTCCCGCGGATCATGCTCGTCGCCATCTGCTTCACGGCCAGACTCCACCTCTACAAAAGGCGGCCGAGCAAGGAGCAATATAAATGGCTCAAACAGCTGTTCGGATGCCGGCCGCGTTGGTATCGGGATAGCTTCCCCAAGAACGAGTTCCACCTGCATCTCATCGAGTAATGGCTCTCACACGTCCCGCACTTCCAATACACCGCAGCGATAGACTGCAAGTCACTGGATGGTAACATGTAACACATACTGCAATTGCATACCACTGGACCGACTGCTTGTACGACTATCATTCACTAACTAACATCATCACGTCCTCATACACTGGCATCCGTCGAGGTCCTTCAATTGATCCGGGTCAACCGTGGTGAGTATTTGACACATCAGGCACTGGTATCCGTACTCGGTTCGACGCTTGCATCGGACCTGCACTTCGACATGCGCGCATCAGTCCCCAGACGTGTCACGTCCCACGTGATCGTGACAGGACACGAGGCACCTCGCGCCTTCCGAGTTTGAGTGCGAATCGTCACCGATCGTCGTGTGCCTCTCGAGTGTCTTCAGCGTTGCTTTTTGACCGCACAATCTATGCACAAGTCGTGGATCTCGAGTGCAGAAGGTCAATCTTGACAACTCGGTCCTCTTAGTACCTTCACTATGCCTCCATCTCGCTCTTCGCAAACCTCATCCGTTCATACTCGTGCCCATGGTCTGCCGTGTCCTGAATATGGTGACGATGTTTTGACGGGCTGATAGCCCATACTATCTAGGTGCTTCCACGACACCGCCTCGACGACAAAGTATCGAAGGCTCTATGAGAACCTCAAGTCTGGATGTGCGTTTTCTCATGTTCCGCCTCATACCACCCGGGAGCCACTGAGAACCATCAGGAACCCGAGCCACCGGCGGTCACCTCATCTTCAAGCACAGTAGAGCAGACACCTACGCGCGCCGCGCATCCCGAAGTCCTCTATCCCAAGCTGCCCTCCGACTGGTACGAGAACGACCGGTATTGGGTCCTCGGGTGGGACGCCAACCATCCACGCCTCAAAGCATTCGTAGAGAAGAACACTCCTCCAGAGGCCGAGGATATCTCCTACTACATTCGCGCCCTGGATCTCCTTGAGTGGTGCACCCGCTTTCGCCCAATCCAGCTCTGCACCGTCCTGCCCGATGACGCGCCGATCCCGCCGTTGACGGGCAAAGACGAGGTCCCGCGGATTATGCTCGTCTCTATCTGCTTCACGGCCAGACTACCCCTTTACAAGAGGCGGCCGACCAAGGAGCAATACAAATGGCTCAAACAACTGTTCGGTTGCCGGCCACGCTGGTATCGGGATAGCCTTCCCAAGAATGAGTTCCACCTACATCTCATCGAGTAGCGTCTCTGTAGAGACTAATCCTGATCGTGATCCATTGTAGAGGGTGTGTTTCGCGGACCTTCGACGGGTTGGACAAAATGTATTGTAACTCAAGTACTGACTACTCAGAGGCTGCGCATACTGTGTAATTACCACTTTCACTGAACGGTGAATTAGTGGGTACCCCCGAGACGGACGTCGTATTCATCGTGCGAAGTGACAATGAGATGATCATCTAGAACTGTCGCTCTTAGGCATTATGTAGACCCGGTCCTGTCAGTTCGAGGCAGACCCAACACGATCACTTCGCGGTGGATTGTAGTCTCCCATGGGCAGAGTAGACAATGATTTCAACTTCTGTGTGCTCCAAATGATCTTGCCTGGAATCCTAGGCACTGGTATCCGTACTCGGTTCGACGCTTGCAGACCTGCCGACATGCGCGCATCGGCCCTCAGGCATGTCACGTCCCACGTGATCGTGACAGGACGCGAGGCTCCCGAGTGCAGTTCGTCTTCGTCGTCACCGTCGTGTCCCTCTCGAGGTCTTCAGTGTGTTTGACCGCATAATCTACCCACAAGTCGTATATCTCGAGTGCAGAAGGACAATTTTGACAACTTAGTCCCCTTAGTACCTTCACTATGCCTCCATCTCGCTCTTCGCAGTCCTCATCTAATCATACTCGTGCCCACGGTCCGCTGTGTCTCGAATATGGTGACGATGGTTCGACAAGCTAATAGCCTATACCATCTAGATACCTCCACGACACGGCCTCGACGACAAAGCATCGAAGGCTCTATGAGAACCTCAAGTCTGGATGTGCGTTTTCTCATGTTCCGCTTCATACACCCGGGAGCCACTGAGAACCATCAGGAACCCGACCCACCAGCGGCCATCTCATCCTCAAGCACAGTAGAGCAGACACCTACGCGCGCGGCGCATCCCGAAGTCCTCTATCCCAAGTTGCCCTCCGACTGGTACGAGAACGACCGGTATTGGGTCCTCGGGTGGGACACCAACCATCCACGCCTCAAACGTACGTAGAAGAGAACACTCCCCCCGAGGTCGCGGAGCTCCCCTACTTGATCCGCGTCCTAGAGGTCCTCGAGTGGTGCTCCCGCTTCCGCCCCATCCAGCTCTGCACCGTCCTGCCCGACGACGCGCCGATCCCGCCGCTGACGGGCAAGGATGAGGTCCCGCGGATCACACTCGTCTCCATCTGCTTCACAGCCAGACTCCCCCTCTACAAGAGGCGGCCGACCAAGGCGCAATACAAATGGCTCAAACAGCTGTTCGGCTGCCGGCCACGCTGGTATCGGGATAGTTTCCCCAAGAACGAGTTCCACCTGCACCTCATCGAGTAATGGCTCTTGCACGACACGCACTTCCAACACACTGTAGCGATGGACAGGGCCTATCCCGAGTCGCCGGACGATGATATGTACATACTGTGATATGCGTTCCACTGGACCGGCTGCTTGTACCGTTACTCACTAATTGACACCTCGTTTGTGATACACACCCATACCAGGCACCGGCACCGGCACTCGGTTCAACGCTTGCAGGCCTCCGAGCTCCTGTCGCGATCGAACGCAGGCGCAGACTGAGTCGGACGCCCTGACGCGCGGCGTTGTCAAATTCGACGATCGCGGGTTGCCTGCAGGCTACTGACCGCCCTATTCCCGAGGCGCCCTACTGGCGCCCAACCGCAAGGCGACAGCAAGGCCGATCTCACTCGGGGGATGATGAGAACGGAACAGAGTTTACAGCGACGTCGTGCACGCGCTGACAGTGAGACGGTAAATGCAACATTAGGAATAACATAAGCATGAGGTCGTATCCTATGTACAGCATGAGTATCGTAATGGCCCGAAGAATAGAAGCAGAAACAGGCTACAACAACAGCGAAATCGAAGTGAGCAGAAGAAAACATTGAGCCGGACATAACCCAGAACCAACCGAAAAACTTGAACCCTATGCCGAATCGTGCGTGTCATGCGATCTATATATTGCGTTTCGTGTATGCGTCGAGCCCGTGCGTATGGAAGACCTGTCGGTGATGAACGTGTGCGTGCAAGCATATGTGACGTGTGCATGGAAATCGTGGTGCGGTCGAGTCGTCCTCCTAGTGTCCTACGTTCGGCATCGTCACGGGCATAGGCAACATCTGCCCGGTCCCCTGCATGTAGCCCGGGTAGCCCATCGGCGCTGGCTGGCCCCCTGGCATCTGTCCCGCATAGACAGGCCCAGTGTGCCCGGCCTGACCCATATGGCCAGGTGGGATTTGGTTCACTTGCGCCATCGGGCTTACTTGTGCCATCGGGCCCACTTGCGCCATCGGGCTCACCTGGCCCGCATGCCCCATCTGGCCCGCCGACATGGGGCTCACCGGCGGGCGTCCATCCGCACTCGCGCTCGCCCAGCCGTTGGCGGGTCCCCCATATGGAGCTGCTCCTTCGTCTGCGTGTTGTTCATCCCGACCGAGTGTCCCATGATCTCCTCGAACCGCATGCGGTACTGCTGCACATCCCTGTCGTACTGCGTGCCGGTAAGATGCCCGAAATCGAGCAGGAACGCTTCCGTGTCGCGACGAAGTGATCCAGGTCGTGCGCGCGCACGATGCTGTTCTCCGGCTCGCCGGACCCTCGGGCGCGCGCGAGATACGAGGCGGCGAGTGTCGAGAGGCCGCCGAGGATTGGTATGCCGACGGATGTCTGGGAGGTAAGGCTTAGGTCACTCGTTGACAAGGAAGAAGAGAACGGAAGCTTACGGAAGTACGGGAAGTGGTGGAGGCGGCGGCAACGCCTGTCGTGATCGCGCCGAGGACGACTTGGAGGCCGATGCAGACATTCAGTGCGTAGCCCGATATTTTGGCTGTCCAAGTGATAAACGGTTCTGTATGTCAGCACCGGCGCGCGTGCGTGAGGCGGCAGAGGTTACGTCACCTTTTCTCTCTGCGATAGTGCGTTCCTTCAACGCATGCTTGAGGGTAGGCCCTAGACGCTCGCCCACGGTTCTCTCTCGCGCCTGCATTCACCCAGCATGCCTCGTCAGCCGCGCCTCATCAACGGGGTACCCCATCTTCACTCACCGACGTGTCCGACAGGACCATCGAGCCCCTCTTCTCCGGATCCATTGTAGGAACAACGTAGTCTAGCGTCGACCGTCGCGACAATCCCGGGTACGGGCCCGGGCCTACGCCCACCAAGGCAGCCGATGACGGTCTGTCCGGCCTGTCGTGTCTCTTATGCCTCGATCCATTGTAGCTGAGCGCGGGGTATGCGAGGCCGCCGTCAGAGAGGTGCGCCGCGTGACTAGCGCTCACCGCGCGACGGTGGTTGACGCGAGGACGATCGCCAGGCTGAGCGGCGGGGCGCTGGAGGAGGACGTGGTCTTCCGTCGGCGACTCGTCGGAAGAGGTCCCTTGTCCTTGACGCTGCGACGGGCCTGCAACAGGCGTGACGGACGCGGACACGGCGGGCATCGCAGACCGTGGTCTAGCTGGGGTGGGCGCGAAGATCGGTCCCCGGGCAACTGTGGAAGGAGTGGCGGGGGCGGAGGGGTCGCGAATAGTCGATGGGACGGTCGCTGTTTCGCTGGGCGATGGGAGAGGCGGCAGCGTGCTGTCGCGCTTTGGCAGGCGTATGGTGGGTACCGAGGCTCGCCCAGGCTGTTGAGCAAGGTTGTCGACGGGAGAAGGTTCGTCGGCGTGCTCGGGGTGTTCAGCGATCGGCGAGGGCTCTGGCATGGTTGCGACGGGGGCTGTAGGGTCGCTGGGCGTCACGGGGGCACTGGGGAAGTATCCGGGCTCGTCCTCGTGGTATTCGCGCGAGTCTGTCCACGCAATGGGGTGGAGGGGCGGGGGCGGGGTGTGTGCGTGCTCGTGCGTGTCCTGCGGGAGGGGCTGGCGCATGGCTTTTGAACGGGCCGGATGATGGGGGTGCAGGGAACGCGAAGTGGTGGCGCGTGGTCGTAAAGTCAGTGGAGAAGCCGTACAGATCCAGCAAGGATGTGCGCCAAGTTCATTAATATCGTAGCCCCGCGCCTGACATACGACCAGTGGCCACCGAAGCGCCTCCGCCTGTCCCCGCCTTCCATTCCAAGCTGCCTGCCGCTGCCCGATTGGGGGCGTCCACTGGATCTCTGCACGCCGGTACGCCCGTTGACGCG
This sequence comes from Fomitopsis serialis, assembly GCF_022376445.1. Classification (NCBI taxonomy): domain Eukaryota; kingdom Fungi; phylum Basidiomycota; class Agaricomycetes; order Polyporales; family Fomitopsidaceae; genus Fomitopsis; species Fomitopsis serialis. Next base: position 127,967 of record NW_025954987.1, on the reverse strand, counting down.
CCCCTGGTACCTTGGAGACCGCGTAGCCATCGCCACTGCAACTGTCGCGGAGGCAGACATAGCGCGATCACCGCCGCGCCCGCGGGAAGTCGCCGCGTCGTCGAGCCTCGAACGGGCGTCGGGCCTCGATAAGGAGACCGTCTCCGGAGCTCCCGTCTCGAATCAGATGTCGATCATCGACACAACCGCATCGGGAGAAGCCTGGGAGAAGCCAACGAGAGCAAACGACTCCAGCTCGGCGCGCCTGGGAGCGATCGCAGCGGGATCACACGCCCCGCCACATAAACACCGCGTCTTCGCTGCATGTCTTCTCCAACATTTCTCCACTTGGGCACACCTCCCCGAACTTGCCGGCCGGTGCTTGACCTTTCCGAGAGTCCCATTCAAGCTGCAAGATTGCCATCCTCTGAGAACTGCCGTGACCGCTCCTCGCACGCACCACATTGCTGCGTTGGGTTCAGACCGCGCCTGGCACAGTCTCATGCAGAAGTGGCTCTAGAATGACGTACCTTGAAGATGCCCAGGGACGAATGATGCATGGAAGGGGATTACGAGAGAGCAGGAGCGCAACTTGCGGCACGGTGATCGGTGCCTCCAACTGAGCTGCAGGAGGCGGCGTTCCAGACACGAAGACCGCCAGGCGACAGATTAGGAAGTCCAACCGCGGCAGAGAAGCACGGGCCGCGTGACCCTCCACAGAGCCGCGCGAGCGAGTCGAACCCTGAACAGACGATGTCGGTCAGGATGCCGCGACAAATGGAGTAGTGTAGAGGCTTCCCTGTATCGATGACGTCCGTAGAGCCAGGAGGTCTAGGCTGCCGGCATCGTCCTCATGTTTCCTGAAGCAGACGAAACACTGATCATGTCAGATCTGTTGGCGGAAGGGCGGAGTGGTGCAACTTGAAGAGGGTTAACATCGCCTCGGATCCGTCCGCTGTCCGAATAGGCTCTGCAGGGTAGCGACAACGGCAATATTTAGCCTCAGGAAATTTCAGCAACGAATTTCAGCAGCGTATTTCAGTTCCAGAGACCGAGACGCCGTCGTACCAGCGACGGGAGGAGACACAGATCGCGACATAAGCAGACAATTGGATTGGGTTGTTGAACACTGGCAGATTAACTGGCCCCGGGACCGCCGGGCATAGCCGAAACCCTACTAAGTAAAGCACGCCGAGGACGATGTTCTTCTGCGACCAGAAAAGCCGTGGAGAGGCGTCGCACGAGATCGCACGGCGAAGGCTTCCGTAACGCGAGTGCAGGCAAGTGGGCGAGCCGGAGTGAGAAGTGGGCGTCTATGTTTTCGACCGACTGGTAGCCATGTGGTCGGCTACGGCATTTGCCTTTTACGTGACTGCGCGAGACGACGCGACAATATTCAAGTTGTTGCAACCGAAGCGAGTACGAACAATACCCAACAACTTCCGCGGCGGGTCCGCACGGCCTTATTTCTTTTGGTAATCCACCGACATGAATTCACTGTTCGCAGCTCGAGCGCTAACGGACGCAACTGAAGAAGACTGTACAATGAACGTTTCGACCCTTTCTAAGCTCAGTCGCCGAACACCAGCTGGAGCGATCCCACTCATAAGCTGATACGACGCTAGCTGGCTCTGACTCGTGCGCCACATGCTTCTAATGGGGCATCAGATCCACATAATTTACACAGCGTCACACTCCCCGGAGGCAGGCTCGCGGAAGTACTGCATGCGGGCGATGAGTTGTTGGGCTCCAGCTTGCAAGCTTGCGCGGCGACACAAGAGTATACTGTACATCCGAATGCTGCTGCTCCACGCGGCCAAATACTCATAGCCGTTGACAACTGTGGTATCGATGAAGCGCGCAGCTTTCAACCCTGCTCGATAGACATATTTAACGTATCGGAGTCGCCGTGAACACTCCGTGAACAGCAGAGCCTGCCACACTGGGGTCATTGGTATGCCGCTGTGAGCGAAACCGCATGGTCGACGAGCTGGTGGCAATTGACCGAGCTGTTCTTCTACACGTAGAAATCGTCGGATGTCATCACAGTGTCGGGGATCCTCTCGCCGAGTGGGGATGGAGGAGTATGTGCGATCATTGGCCGAGAAATTCGCTTGATGGGCCTGATGGTGATGAGATGCAAGGCCCGGGGTGGAGGCGCACCTTGAGAAGCAACCCTCGCCAGTATAGCTGTTACTTCGAATAGTAGTGTGCTTCCAGATTGACTCACACTGAGATTCATCGACAGATCGTAGGACGCTTAGTATCGCATAGATCTCGGCGCAAGCAGCTTGTCTCCCACAATTGGGCAGGGCTGTGATTGAGTGAGTGGATTGAGCTTGAACGGGGTTGCTTGGCGTATGTACCTCTGGTCGCATGAACGGCCACCGCAGTGGTTACTTGATATGTATGTATGCTCACTAGCGGATATCACCCAACGTTCGAGCCAAGGCCTGGCTCAAAGCACCAAGAAATTTGAAGAGCGCCGTACACCTATGTACATAGGCACCATGCAACTTGCCAGTGGATCGTTGGAAGCCTGCACAGAAATTCGAGTCCAGCGACACCTATCGAACGTGGGAACGTACGCATTGTCACGTGCCGTACGTGTCTCTAGATGACGCGCCTCGACGGCCCCGGTTCGTTGCGGACTCCCATCTCCTTTCGTCCACCGTCGTCGGACTCGACCCATACCACCTCGCCCCTCACTCTCTACACAACCCCTCACACTATCAACCATGTCTGGACGCGGAAAGGGCGGGAAGGGTCTCGGAAAGTGAGTGTTCGCGCGCGTAGGGCTTGGGGCGTCGAGTGGCTGTGGCCTGACTGACGGTCGGTCGTGCTTAGGGGTGGTGCGAAGCGTCACCGCAAGATTCTGCGCGATAACATCCAGGGTATCACCAAGCCGGTGAGTCGTGCTCGCACACCTCGTCAAAGGTGGCCTGGATGCTGAGTTGTTTGTTGGTGGTGTAGGCTATCCGTCGTCTCGCGCGTCGTGGCGGTGTCAAGCGTATCTCTGGCCTGATCTACGAGGAGACCCGTGGTGTCCTCAAGATCTTCCTCGAGAACGTACGTGCTCATCTTCCGTCCGTCTGTTCGGCCCCCTTGTTGACTCGCGCATTCCAGGTTATCCGTGACTCGGTGTGTTGCTGCGGGCCCGTCGTCTTTGTCATCTCCTGAGCCGTTTGTTCTTTCTTGCAGGTTACGTACACTGAGCACGCCAAGAGGAAGACCGTCACGGCGCTCGACGTCGTCTACGCGCTCAAGCGCTCTGGCCGTACCCTCTATGGTTTCGGTGCTTAAGTCCTTTGTGGCCGTTCCGGTGAGCTGCTTCACTAGAGTCCTCGTTGTGCGAAGAGGATATTCATGTGGCCTCCCTCACAGTTCGCTCCGTCTGACAGCATATATGCCACGTATCGTTTCGCTTTGTATTGTCCGCCTCGCCTCGTTATGTCTTGTATGTACAGTACACCTGGTCGAGAATGTATGGAGATGTGATAATGAGGACGTATGTAGTCATGGTTGAATCTGCCTCGATAAGGCCATGTTGGTGAGCAAAGTAAACACCGCATGTTCCCTGTGAGCTTGTAAGGTTTGTGATCACGAATAAGACGCCTCCGACGACTCTTGTCACCCGCTTGAGGACGGTGCGGAGAACCAAGCTTGATCATCCCTTGCGCAACCCAAGCACCTGGAAGGCGCAGCGAGACATCTATGTATGTATCTCGTTGCGTTGTGTTGGCATTTATCTCATCCTTGGGTCAACCTCCCTTCTCACCGAGATAGCCATTGTGTCGATGTCTAGCATCGTCGCCCTTGAAGCCCATACATACCCAGTAACCCTCACTTGAATTGCCCCTACTGGCTTTCGGTTTGCTGTTGTGGATGTCGGTGAAGTACGGCTTCAGTTCCTCCAGACGAAAGCTGTTGGTCAGCGGATGTTGAAAGTACTTGATACTGCCCCGGTGTGAGCGCAACTGTACGTCCCGCTGTGAGGACAGAGAGCTCACACGAGGACGCCCGCCTTCCGTCGACCCACGCTCTCCACAGTTCTGAGATGCTTCCTCGCGAAGGTAATCACCGCGTTGGCGATGTCCAGTCCGGACTCGATGTCCGCGGTCTTGTTCCCAGTCATGTTGGCTGCCATGTCGGAGAGGATGATATCGGCCTTGCCTTCTGGATTTTGCTCGTCCTTGAGGAGCGCGTGGATGGCCGCGTCTGCCCGTGGGGATAGGAAGTCCATCTTGAGCGTCTGCACGCCGGGGACGGGAAGCATGTCCAGGAGGTCCATGGCAACTATTGTGCCTCTTCCGCTGTGGGACTGGCGTTTGCGTGTCAGCCTGCGCGGCCTGCTAAGAATACAGACACAGCGTACCGGAGCTTCCTGACCAGCTGAGCCCTGTCCACCGGACGAGTGTCCCCCGGCGAGTCCAAAGTCGGCATACGGATCCTCCGGCACCTCGTCCATGTCATCCTCCATCCATCCGAGTTTCGAGGCGGCGACCTGGCTCCAGCCTCCGGGCGCGGCGCCCAGGTCGACGACCGAGCGTACGTCGGGCTTGAAGAACTTCCATTGCTCGTCGAGCTCGAGCAGCTTGAACGCCGACCGCGCGCGGAAGTTGAAGAGACTGTTACTGGCGCGTTTCTTGACGTATGGATCGTGTGACTGTCGGGCGAGCCATGACTTTGACGAGGCGCTTTTGGCAGAGAGGAGGATGCGGGTGGCGGAGAAGGACATGCACGGGTGGAAGCGCGCATGCGCGAAGGGACGCGTTGACGCCCGTTCCGGGTCGACCTCTGCGCATACATCCATCTCGTCGCCGTTCGTGCACGCCTTGCCTCCTCTGTTCTGTCGTACACCACTGATACCTGATTTAACGAACATGGGCAACGCATCTCTTGCTCCTGGATACAAGCAAGTAGATGCATTTGGACCTGACGAAGACTACGAATCCGAGGAGGAAGTTATCTATGTCACTCTTGACCTCGGTGCCGTCGAACCAGCTTTGGTTCCGAGCAGCTCCTCGTTTCGTCTCATTGTGAGTCCTGTTCATTCGCTTCTAGCACGAGCTGTACGGCACCGCAGGGTCTGGACACCCCGACCCCGTTCCTCCAACTGTCGGGGACCGTCTTCAAAGGGCAACATCAGAGCTTGCTCGGCACGGAGCTTCTGTTCACAGACGCGAAGGGTACGAGGGTCCCAGTGCATTTACGTATACCGCTGACTGCCTGCTCGCAGACGACCATGCGGATCGCACCAGGAAGCCTCTTGTCCATGTCGGCGCAAGCGAGCAACGCATACGCTTCAAGGAGGTTGAAGTGAGAGCGAAGACGAACGAGCTCCCCGAAGACGCAGAGCAGGTGCCGGCGACGCCGCAGACGAAAGGCAAGAATAGTAAGAAAGACAGGCTCCCGGAGACCGTACAGGAAGTGGTCGGGACCGTGGACGCAGAAGTGCAGCCTCGTCGGCGGCGAGGACGGCGACCGAAAGACAAGGGCAAAGGGAAGGAGAAGGCGGTCGACCCTACCAACGAGGCCATGGATGTGGATGATCGCGAGGAGGGTCCTTCGGCTGCGAATACGTTGCGAGAGAATACGGGAGACGTTAGTACCGCTATCGGCGTGGGTGCGTTGGGAGGGTTCACAGTTGCTTATGCCCACCTGCCTGCTCGCCAAGGGGAGAGCTCTGCTGTTCAATGGTCTAGCGATGCACCAGAAGGACCTGCATCTGTATCTATGGAAATCGATGCACCGTATACGACATGACGACGAAGCCCAGAGTTCTAAAGAGACCAAGAAGAGACTCAACTGTGTGCATCTCGGTAGGTCTTCCGGTGTTAGAGAGGCGTTTAATTTGTGTGGTTCCTCTTACTCTCCGTTGCAGACCAGAAAGGACGATAAGGCACGAGTTGCTCTCGAACAAGTTCTTGTGGCGTCACGCCGGTCGATGTAGTCGATGTGAGGGGCGTCTTCAACTCGCAGCGTCACCTTGGCAGCATTTCGTAAGTACCCACCATCACTATCCTAAACAATCTGTTGAAGCACAGCATCAACCTTTTCAATGAGCCATAGCACGCGCTTTATTGAAACGCGCGATATGGACCCGTACGAATGTTGCTATGCGGCCCCGAACTGCGGCTAAATATTAGCTGGTCCAGGATGTGTACCTATTTACAATCCACCCAGCGATACATCCCGATCCGAGAACAATCTCCCTGAAATCTCCCTGCACAATTCTAGCCACCCGACCGCGAACATGCGAGATGTGCGAGGCTCATCGCTTCTCGCATTGATGCTCGTTTCCTATGTGATCAGGGGTAAGAGCCCTGCAATGATCTCCCCGAAGTATCTATGCATTGATGCAGTACGTATTACAGTAGGCATAGTAGGTAACGCGTGATTCACCAGACTTTATAGACTGTAGGCCTGTGTATTGTCAAGTGAGCAACATTCCAACAGTCAGGAGCAGGCGTACTTTAGGATTCCACGCGTATCCGCGAGCGGCATCTTCCCTCGGACGAGTTTCGCCCACTCGTCATCAGAGACTCTCAGCACTTCGTAAGGAGAGCAGCCTCCGGTCGAAAACGCTAGGCCCACTTCGAGCTTGTCCGGCTTGATATTTGAGAATTTGCTCTGCGAAAGGCATTTGTCGATCTCCGATAGCTCGTTTTCTGTCTCCAACCGATACAATAATGCACTCAGTCGCTCGTCGCGATCGTTTCTGCCAATGTGGAAGTGTATTTTGAGTCTGGTGATGTCGGATGACCCAAGAGAGGACAGCATATACGGGACCCATGCATGGTTGTCTTCGAGAAAGCACCATGACGAGAGCCGCAAGGAAGTTAAGTGCTTGAGAATGTTAATGTCAAGCTCTTGGCCTATGTGGGGGTCAGTCACCTTCTAACGGCTCGTAGGATGAATGCCAATGAGACGTACAAATTATGTCCGGGGATTTGTCGTTTACACCATTGAGGTTCAGTGAAAGGCCGAGGTCTTGGAGGGACGGGGCGCATGCACGGAGCAGCTCCTGCATGTGGATCTTCCCCGATGATATGTCCTCGAAGTGTACACCCATGGCGAAGCTGCGTAGATCGGCACGCTTGGCTATGCGGAGGATGAAGTCGTGGATGACTGGAGGCATATGGCCCCACAGAGAGATGTCTCGAAGCTGCGGACTGTTCAGGGGGAGTGACATCACGACGGAAGAACTCTGATTGCAGGTTAGGCCGTCGCAGAATAAGGTTCGCAATTTTGGTAAGGCAGACACCAGCTGCGCGAGCTGTGATACCGTTGCAAAGCAGACATGATCCAGCGTTAGTTCTGAAATGGAGCGGAACGCGGCCAAATTGGCGATGTCTCCCGGTCGGACAGAGCCTGCGCCCCATTTCGCATTGTTGATGACCAGGGTCTCCGCCTTTGTGAGGTACCGAGAAAGCATGATAGCGAATGTGCCAAGGTGTGGGATGGGTCCAGCCGACTGCCCATCTGGCGCACCAACTATCGTGACGAACCGCATTGTGGGTCGAAGGTACGGATTGTCACGTAGCTGCCTCTGGAACAAGACGACGTCGCATCGGTTGGAAAGGACAACATTGCCCCGCAGATGCCATCGCGCGCGATTGTATAAGGTCTTGCATGTCAGCGCACAGGATATCAACGTCGCCCACCAAGGAGAGTTCAAGAGATTCCAGTATCTCGTAGCTTGTGTCGCCATCAAGTCAATGATATGTTCCCAAATTTCCAAGGGCAGCCGGAAAACTCCCGCGCAGGTCGTCTCGTCCGATGGGCCCGCATGAGTCATGAGTTGTCTCATGCCTCTAAGACGCAACTGAGTGAGAGGAGGACCTCCGGTGATCATAGTAACCTCACTCACTCGCCGTCAATCGTCATCGCGTCTTACTGTCGGGGAGATATCAGGCCTGAGACCCTGTCTGCGAGACACTCGACTTCAGTGGTTTGTCAAGGGATGGAAGAGACGGTTGGTTGGTAATCCCGTTTATGGTCATTTGAGGGCGAAGCCCTATGTAGACTCTAACTATACACATGTACTATACTACTAAGTTCGAAGCGATTGTGTCTAACTAGTCATTGGCTCGGTGTATCTCCGTAGAGACCACTCTGCCAGTTGGGATGGATTATCGTAAGGGGCTATGATGTATGTACAGTAGAGTGATTAGTCCTTGTTGTATAGTCCATGTACAATGTATAGTGTTCGTTTGCGATGGTTCATAGTGGGGTATCGTGGATGCGCGCGTGTGAGGGGTAGTGGGTCATCAGTCGTCGTCCTCCTCGGCTGGTAGGTCAAGTCCTCCGAAGGTGCGGTCGAAGCGGCCAGTGGCATGTATGAAGCGGAAAAGTGGGCGGATGGTGTCGGCCTGCGAGAGCAGGTGTTTGAGCGAGTGGGCTTTGCTTCCAATCTCGCGTCGTAACCAGTCGCGTTGTGGCTTGTATTCCGGGCACTCAAGGAGGAAGTGGCGCACGGTCTCTCGGTGGGCTCGGCATGCGGGGCATCGTGCGGTGTCGGATCGGCGAATGCGATGGAGGTGGTAGTTGAGCGGCGCGTGTCCAGTACGTAGCTGGATGAGGAGGCTCGCATGGCGGCGAGGTAGAGGTGCGACAAGTTTGGAGAACTTTTTCGATGGCATGTCGGGGTCGATACGGGCCAGGGCCTCGAAACGAGGTGAGTCTTTCCATCTTTGGACAGCGGCTGCTTTGATTTGCTCGAGGAGATGTCTGCGGATCGCGGATATGCTGGACGGGAGTGTGGAGCGGAGGAACTCGGGGAGATCGCCTGGCGGGCTACTGTCGCCCCTTGCGGCTTTCTTGGCTTCCTCGTCTGCGCATTCATTGCCGTCAATTCCGCGGTGTCCTGGGACCCAGCGAAGTGTGAGCCGCGCGTCAGGGTGTGCATCATAGAAGGCACTGATAGATTGGTGTAGGGCGTCGAGGAGGTAGTGGCCGGGCTGGCGGGAGCGCGTTCGCGAGGCTCGGAGGCATGGCGTGTTGTCGGCAGCGCAGGATGTTTGGACGAGACGGTGTGCGAGTTGTGTGAGGAGTTCCATTCCCATGATGATCCCGACGATTTCGGCTTCGTACACTGTGTGTCGTGTCGCTGACCCGAGGTAGTATCTGAGGATGTGTAGTCGTGGGTCATTGGGGATGTAGAGGACTGCTGAGGCTCCTACTCCGCCGTCGATTTCAGAGCCGTCTGTGTAGACTGCCGGGATGTCCTTCGCCTGCCAGGTACGGTCCTCTTCTTCTGCCACATCTTTGTTGTCCGCAATCTCCGTTGCATGCCTCGGCATCCAGCCTGGAGGCTGCCGAGTCGCCTGGATGTGTTCGACATTTCGGCATCTGTCGAGCCGAAGGGCTTGAGTGAGCTCGTGGAGGGGGGACTTATGATGATTCACGGGGGTGCGCGCATCCTGGATTCTATCGTATAGTGGGTGGGAAGGTGGTAATGTAAGTAACCTAGTAGCAGCCTGTATCGTAACACGGTCAACAAGAAGGTCAAAGGGAAGTAGGTTCGCATGCGCGTCGAGTACGTCTGATGCCGTAGTTCGCATCGCACCTGTGATCAATAGCGCGGCTTGTCTCTGGACCCGTGATAGGCGTTGGACTGCGCCAACCGAGCCATGACGGCGTGATTTGCCTGGGATGTCGTAGGTGGGAGTGAGCCATATTTCCGCAGCATAGAGCATCCGTGGGACGAGGATAGAGAGGTAGAGTTGCTTGATGTACCGGAAAACAACGCCTTGGGTAGGTTTGGCGATGCGTCTGAAGAGGTTGAGCCACGTCGTCCCTTTGGCGAGTGCACGGGCAGTGTGTTCTTTCCATCGCAATTGTCGGTCGACGATGACACCGAGGTATTTGGTGAAGTTCGAGGCTGGGATGGTCTGCTGCGACAGTCGGAGGGCGGGACCCTCGTCGTCGCCTGCCGGGTCATGATTGAGCAGTGCGAGTTTGTTCATCTCGAACGCAGAGTGTCGGGTTGCTGACCAGTGGAGTGCGCTCTGGCCAGGGCGTTTGTCTTCCATGTATTGCCGAAGAAGCTGGTGCGTGCGACGGAAGGTCTTTCCTACTGCAGTGACAGCGACATCGTCGATGAAGCCGGAGGTCGTGACCCTCTTGATGTCTGATCGTAGGAGCGGCGAGTTGTAGATGTTGTACAGGTCACCCGAGTCGGCATCACCTTGGTTGATCCCTCTACGGAGGATGAATGGCTTGGACTGGTAATCATCAAAGAGGAGGACGGTAGTCCGTCCATCCATTTTACGTCGGTACCAGTCTACGAGGTCGTCTGGGATTCCCAAGTCACGCATATCGTGAAACAGTTGTTCTGGGCTCGCGCTGGGGAAGGCAGCTTTGACGTCGAGGAAGAGGGTGGAGGCTTTGAGGCCGTTCCGCCATGCGTCTTTGATGGTGGTGACTAGGAGCATGATCGCATCGGTGGCGCTGCGGCCGGGACGGCCACCAAAGTGGGTATTAGGGAGTAGGGATCTCGTCTCGAGTTCGAACTTCAGGGACTCGATGACACACGCAGATAAGATCTTCCCCATGCAGTTCATGAGGGCTATAGGGCGGTAGGATCCTGGGAGTTGGTAGTCATCTCGACCAGGTTTGCGAAGGACCACTGTCTTCGCTTCCTTCCAGGCAGCCGGGAAGTATTTCAATTCGAAGGTCGCGCGATAGAGTGGGAAGAGACGGTAGGGGTCGCACCTAGCTCCGATGACAACCAACCGAATGTTGGTATTCCTGTGGTGCCGTATTTATCGAGCTGTAGGTATCAGCTGGCGGTTAACAGGCGTCGACAGTGAGCACCATCACCAAGTAATATCGCACATTCTGACGGGACGTACTGCTACTAAGAATAGTGCTCAGAGGGTGTGCACTGATTCGCAATAGTTGATGCGCCGGTGGCAAGCTTCGAGGCCACTTTGTCGGAGGTGGTACAGACGATTTGCGTCCAGTTCGGTGGTGTTGTTGCCGATGGCTGCGATGGTAGGATAATGCCTGCGGATCCGAGGAGACAATCACTCGTGTTCATATAGCAGCGATCGCGCTCAACGAGGTGCACTGTGTGGTTCAATGCTGTGCGGGGGATCTTCCCGTATACCTGTTGGGGCATCGGTTTCCCGCGTCCTGCACACATTCAACAGGTTAGCAGACACAGCTATCAGGGCGCCGATTGAATGACAAGTTTCATAAGTCGGACCGCCCCTTCCTATGTATGCTGTTGAAACGGAAGTCATCTTGTTCAAGTTCGGACAGGAGCTTTCGTTGGTCTATGTTTCTATCAGCCTTGAGCTCTTAGATCGAACACCGGTATACTATAGTGAATCACTGGTACGTCAGAGAATGTCGGAGCCTCCAGACAATGAGTCAGTGGAGGTGATGATCGTTGATCACAAGTTACCGCTCGTCGTTGGTTTCCAACTGCGAAGCTGAATCGCGACTACGACGTGTAACCAGCTGTGCCCGCAGAACCCAGACATCCTGAACGTCCGCGAGAATACGTAGATGGTGAATATTGTAGCTTGGCGTATTGGCGACTAGACGTACTGACCTTGCCTAATGATCACCCTCAAGTGTAAATCTGTGGCTGTCGCAAGCATTTTGGTCGATGTCTGACTGATTTTCACCGAAAGCGTTATGGAGGGATGCATGTTCGCTCCGAAGCGAAGATAAGACGACAGTGCGGTTGCGGTGCCGCGTCTGCAGGTCCCCAGTGTCAATCGGAGTTACTTACTCACGATGCCGCTGGCGACTCCGGGAAATTTGTGGTCAGAGCTGTGATGCAAAGGATACAGTACTTACTCAGCGCTGATAACCAATGTCCATGCACACACGTTGCCAGGGCAGTCAGCGCACACAGGGCTCGAGCTCACGTTCAAGTCGTAGCACCTTGAACTGGTGAATGCCAGTGCGTCATCACTGCCACATCTTCACTTGTTCAGAGTCGGATACGACCCATCCAGCCCCAATTCCCCAGAGTATTTGAGTCACGGTTGCTCACCAGGATGTTGCGATCACTGCCACCAACGGGCTTGAACGTATCACGCCAGAGCCCGCTGTCGGCATCTGTATGGCATGGCCGCCGTCCTTATGAGTCGAAGTTGTGCACCGTGCCAAAAAACGGAGAGCTCACCAGTGCTTACTGCTGACCTGAACAGAATTACGTTCTCATTTTGATAAACTCAAACACCTTGGTTATGGTTGGTGCTACTGCCACTCGTTGGTGCGCGCAGGTCAGTCACGGTTGACGCGCTTCTAGACGGCCAGGCGGCTATACGCGTCGGAGGAGGGATGGCGAGGGGCTGTCTGCTCGTATGGAGAATAGTGTATACGACGAGCTGTTCGGCCGTGCTTGGGATGCGGAGTGGCTTGATTGATGGAGTAGCTCATGTGTTCTTGGCTTGTGTTCCGCGCCATGTACCAATGTCGTCACGGCAATACTCCGTGTCTGGAGACGCTTTCAGAGGATTGATAGCTCATACCGATTGAAGGCGACACTCGGACCATTGCGCAGCGCTGTTGCCATCGCGGCTACCTGCAGCTACCTGTCAAAGATCGTGTGTGAATCTCCTCGCATTGCTATCAGCAATGCATACGATGCTTAGCGGCAGGCTTCCCTCTGCAATTTGTAACAATCATTGTACTCACTTATTCCACGAGCGAAGGAATGCGCGACCGTGCGTGGTGTCATTGTTGTCGTTCGCGAATGAGGTAATATGGTGCAATATCCTGGAGAACGCACATCCACGTCGCGTACATGCAACCAGTCTACTGGTATCCGCGCACAACCCACTTTTAACGCATATCCTGTTTTTGTCCGAGCTTCTCGAACTTCACTATTCGTCACTGACGCGACAGCGGGAATGCCATGCCTGCCTCAACGCGACGTGCTCGCCAAACCTGTAGACTGGTGCGACAACGTCAGTCACGTACCACATAATGAGCCTCACTGAGCGCAGACTCACGATGCGATGGCAAAACGCACGGTGACGCGCGAGCACGACGCTTGAGAATTTGATCCCACTCTGACAGCGGTATTTTGTGTGAACTATATTGTGGCAGATGCTGTCAGTCGCGCATCCTCGTTGGCCAACAGCGCCGCAGTGCCACGCTGCAACGCCTATCTCTGGTAAGTGGCACATGTGTCATGGAAACGCGGGTGCAATGAAAAGAACGGTTGCGGTCGATGCAAGTGGGAGGGCCCGCACCGACGGTCTCATCCCCGTCTGAACGCGTCACGCCAGCGCAGCACGAGTCCAGCGAGCGCACGTAAGTGACTGCACCGTAGCGTTCAAGAATCCCAGCAATGGAGATTCCCTTGGTCAGTAGGCCATCTCGGGTCCGCATCCCATACAACACGCATGCACGGCCGGAGCACCATTTTTGAGTCCCCAGCGTTCCGCACCCTCCTTCCCGAATTCCCTATGTACCCCATGGTACGACACCCCACTCCCCACTCGAATCCCCGAACTGTCTCAACACAGTTACGACGCCAAGCGTCAAATAAGCACTCACACATGGTCAGAAACGCATCACCCCGGAAGACTCAGATTCACGTCCAAGCTACCGCCGACAATGACCATCGGAGCGCCAGGAGGTAACCCATAGTGCATGTGGCCTTACGGTATTGATCTGCGGGAGAGAGACCGGTGAAGATTGCAATCCGCGTGCCCGGGCACGAGCCCTGCAAACTGCTGCGGCAGATACACGATGCAGGACACTGTGTGCGAGATGAATGCGTTATCACAGGTGCGCCTATCTGTGCCGAATGAGGCTGATGGCAGGCCTCAAACGGAAGGTCCGGGCGGGTTGACGACAACAGCAGCAGTAGCAGCATCATCATTGACTAGAATTCGTAGGAACATCCGTAATGATGAGCGTTACGGACGTGCTGAACCCAGTCCAAGCGAATCCGCCGCATAGCCGGTTGCAGGGAAGGAAACGGCGCCGGTCGAGCACTTGGGGGAATGAAGACAGGTTCTGCCTTCTCGTACAGCATCGATGGGCAAAGAGGGGTAGCAGGCCTACTTTCCACGACCGGCATTGTGCTTCGCAGAAGATATGGGGTTCCGGCACATAAACGTGTACACCGCACGGGTCGGCAGCGTAAGAACAAGGTCGCAGCTGTTGTACAAGCTCAGCTCATGGCCCATGTGCTTACCTGCAGCACATACATAGTGATGAGACGGTTATGAGGCTGCGCAAGGGATTCGCAGGCCAAGCCGTCGCTGCCGCTGATCAGTGATAAGGATGTTCTGAAAGGCATTACGTTTGCGCGACTGGCCATATACAGCGACCGACGCCTCCGCCACGCCTCGTGGAACACAAAAGATGATGAGTTCTGAGTCTGCTCTGGCAGTCCGTTGTCAGCGTTAACAACATGCGTAGAACGTACGCGTTCGCGAAGAATGTATATCTTGCCTTCACATGGTCCCCTCCATGGGGTTTGATACGGCAGAATGATCGGCTTGAACGAGCGCGTCGTAGTGACGTCCGATATGAGTCGAGGGTTGCGAGTGGGGGTCGTGGTCGGGGTTCTTGCGTCCTCAACTCGAGGCCAACGCGGGGTCGCCTGGCGGTCGCGCAAGTCAGTGCCAAACGGGTGTCCGTGTCCGTGTCGCCAATGAGCACAAGAGCGTGATCATCAGCAGACCAGTAGTAGAGGGAACGCCATGAGTCAGGACGCATTGGCAGAAGCCCGGGACGCAGGTTGCCTGGACCGCTAGGTCGGTTGTCACCGCGTAATTTTAGTCATTTGTCGAGTCCAGCAAGTGCTGTTGTGCGATCGTCGAGTTGGGGTACCCTCGAACGGCAAAGAAGTAGACGAGAGGGCGCTGCGAAGCTGGAGCAGGTGCTGCGAGTTGGAGAAGCGGGCCAGAGTTGGCGTCGTCGCTGGCTGCGAACACCACCCGCGGCGAGGAGCAGCCTCGGAGAAATGAAACGTGGGCGCACGATCGGCGTGGTACCTAAAGCGGGAGTCAGCACGGGCGGCGAGCCAATGGGGGATGGGGAAAGAAGGTTCTGGACCGTGGTGTCCGAACATTATCTCGGATGGTGATCTGAGACGCCCGATAGGGGAACCGGTGCGGATGGACGACCGTGACTCTCCGCCGTCTGGTGCTCGCCAATCCAGGGCCTAGCACGCTGCAATTTTGTCTCCCAACGTCCGCAAGCACACGTCAGTCCTCCCCATGAGCTCACCACCGCCTCCCCGTGCTCGCCCAATAAAAGACACCGCTTCGTCGTGCTCATGTCCCCGTCCCATCCCTCCCGTCCGTGCCTCCCACTTCCTTCTCTCCTCCGTTTCTCATTTCTTCCGTCCGGCCCACTCCAGGGGCCACTCTTGTGTAGTAAAGCGAGCAATAGAGTCACTCACGTCGTTTCTTCCTCCGCAAAAAGTACCGGTTTCTGCAAGGAAACACCACAGCAATTAGACAGCATAGACGTTACGCACACTCACCATGATCGCGCCGCCAACATCCAGCAACCCGCTCTCGCCCAGTCAGACGCTTGTCGACGGCCGCGTCCCCCAAAGATACTCGGCCGCGCGCCGCTACGTGCTTCTCCTCATCTTCTGCCTTGCACAGTTCCTCGACTCCATTAACAACTCCGCGCTCTTCTCGGCCATCCCTGACCTCGAGAACTCCCTGGGCATCACAGAGGCCGAGTCGACCTGGGTCATCTCCGCCTTCCAGCTCACCTTTGCCTCCTTCCTCCTCATCGTAAGTCCGAGTTGTTCTGTTTAGATCGCATCCTGACCAGTGGCTTCACAGAGTGGCCGCATCTCTGATGTGTACAACCCGAAGATTGCCTTCACCGGCGGTGTCGCCGCGCTCGGCGTCATTTCCGTCGGTGCGGGCTTCGCAAAGGACAAGATTGTGATCATCGTCCTCCGCGCGCTGAGTGGCATTGCTGCCGCGATGACCATCCCCTCTGCGCTCGCGCTCCTCGTCAACGTGTTCGTCGAGCCCAACGAGCAGGCCCGCGCCCTTGGTCTCTTCGGTGGGTGCGGCGCTGTCGCTAACGGTAAGCACTTCCCCCCATCAGCCATACGAGACTGACCTCGATCTGCTCAGTGCTCGGCCTGATCATCGGCGGCATCTTCGTGCAGTTCGCCAGCTGGTCCTGGGTGTTCTGGTTCGTCGCTATCGTCGCTGCGTTCGTCACCGGCATGTGCCTGCTCTTCGTTCCGTCCCAAGAGCCCAAGGTGCGCCTGGCGTCCGCCGGCCCGCGCTGGCGCTCGCTCGACCTCGTCGGCGTCTCGATCCTTACCGCCGCGCTCATCCTCTTCATCTTCGCGATCACGTCCGGAAGCGCGGATGGCTGGGCGACCGCCGCCGTGCTCGTACCGCTGGTCGTATCCATCCTGATGGTCGTTGCGTTCTTCTGGTACGAGACGCGCATCCCGCCCGAGACGGCAGCGGTCCCCCCGCAGACGTGGTTCCGCCCGAACTTCGCGGTGCTCTTTGGAACGGCGCTGCTGCCGTACTTCTGGTGGACGACGATCTTCACGGTCTTCACGCTGCTGTGGCAGGATGACTACGAGTGGTCCGCGATCTCGACCGCGATCCACATGTAAGTTTCTTGCCCGCCCGCTTCCCCGAAGGCCAACGCTGACGCCCTGTAGGATCCCGATCGGCGTGCTCTCGTTGGCATGTCTTTCACGGGCCCGCTCGCACGCAAGATCAACCCGAAGTGGATCATCATGTTTGGCGAGAGCCTCTAGTGTCGCTACGATCCTCCTCGCGTTCGCCGACGGCCCCGAGAAGTACTGGAGCTTCATCTTCCCCGCGTTCATCCTCGGCAGCGGTGGCGCTTCGCTCACTTACACCCACACCAAGTAGGCTCTTCCCTCCCTCTGTACGTCCACCGCTAACATGTTCATCCCCGCGCAGCATCGCGATCTTCCGCACGTCCCCCTCCTCCATGGCCGGCACGGTCGGCGCGATCTTCAATGGCGCGCTCCAGCTCGGGTCCGCCGTCGGCATCGCTGCTGTTGACTCTCTGGAGGATTCCATCCAGCTAAGCGAACCCAACACGCCCTACGCGGGGCAGCGCGCCGCCTTCTGGCTTCTGCTCGGCGTCGTCGTCGCGGAGCTGGTCGCGATGGCAGTGTTCTACCGCACGGACCGGGAGCTCCGTGGCCCGCAGGGCCTTCGGGTCGCGGGCGAAGCGCAGGGCAAGGGCGTGGCGGAAGGGGTGGACGAGAAGATGCGCGACGTCGAGGGGAAGCTCGCCGATGCGGAGGAGGGTCTTCGCGCTGGGGCGGCGGACGTGCAGGGCGACCCGGAGCAGCAGGGCAAGCTCGCCGTACACATGCGCGCGGGCCGCGTCATGTCTGGCTTGACGGGTATGGTGGAGGCGGCCCGCGCCCATGGCCATCTTGGGCACGAAAGCCCCGGTGGCCCCGGCAGCCCGGTGAGCCCGCAGACGCCTGCGTCGGACGTGACGCGCGTGTGCTTCTTTGCCGTCGACGAGGAGAAGCGCTTCACCGACGGTGGCGGCGGTGACGGCTACGGCAAGGGGGAAGATGATGATCTCCGGAAGGAGGCGGAGGTGGAGGAGCGGCGGGTGGGAAACTCGCCTGTGTGATGGTGGTGAACGGTGCCGGTGATTCTTCATGACCTGGTATGATGATGCATGGTTTCTTTTCGTTCCTCTCTAGATGTCTGCTTTTGGTTTGCCTGTTCCTGCTGCGTTTCTCCTCCAGTCTCCTCGTCTCCTCGTCTCTCCGTCTCATCTTCCCATCTCGTCTCGTCTCTCCATCTCTGCACTCACGATTAGATCCTCTCACGCACTCTGACGATCGCAATCATCCGTACTCACGTTCTCATTCGCATATATACGGCATAGACATAGGCACTGTAGATAGACGCACTTGTAGATGATATGTAGACGGCACTGTGCTTGTTGTAGCCTGTAATGAGCAGGTGTAAATAGATTTCTTCCGCTCCGGGGCGTTGCTGCACGGGCTGAGCTTCGTTGCGTTCATCGTGATCATCGTACATGACCGGCTGACCTTGGTGCCTGCAATTGCAAGATACTTAGAGGAGGTAAGAAAGATGAACTGAGTATGACTGACCGTGACGTCAAATTTGGCCGCCTTTTTGGTCTTACATATCAGTATGTACTGAACGAGCGCCTCCTGTTCTAATCCCTTCACTGACCTACGTAGACCGATGAGTGGCAGTAGCACTGGTGAGTGAGCGCGTTCTTTTGCACAATGAACGACTTCGACTCACAAGGATGGCCATGCCACACAGATACCAGCTGCTGTGATATGTACTAGGTTCAAGCCCGTTGATGATGATAACGACATCCCGGTCAGCAACCGTGAACTACTGGGGGGAAGTTGGGGCTGGATGGGCCGTATTACTATCTAAGCCTGAAGATGTGGCAGCGACGACGCACTCAGTGGCTGGCGCTACTACGATTTGAATTTGAATCTTGGCCCACTGTGTCTAGATTCTGATTGCCCGGGCAATGCATGTGCATTAATTGGTTATCAAGCCTGAGTACGTACTGTATCCTTTGCATCATGGCCTCTGACCACAATGTTTCAGAGTCGCCAAGAGTCGCCAGCGGCATCGTGGGTGCTGTGTTCAACAAGTCGTCACTGGGGACAACTTATAGACGCGGCACTGCGAACCGCATCGTCTTATCCCCCCACCTGAGAGCGCATGCGTATCCCTTGCATAACCCTTTCGGTAAAAATCAGTCAGACGTCGACCAAAATGCTTGAGACAGCCACAAATTGCATGCTTGAGGGTGATCATCAGGCAAGGTCAGTACGTCGTCAATATGCCAAGGCGCGATATTTACCATCTACTTACTCTCACGAACGTTCAGGATGTCGGGCTCTGCGGGCACAGCTAGTTGCACGTCCGAGTCGAAGTGGCTAACCCCCACTCCTCTGCCGTTGGACTTCGTAGTTAAAGCAACGACGAACGATACCTTGTAATCAACAAACATCACCTCTACTGACTCAGTGTCAGGAGGCTCCGACGCTTTCCGACGAATCAGGGATTCACTGGAATATACCGATATTCGATCCAAGAGTCAAGGCTGATAGAAACATGCCAACTTTAGCTCCTTCACGAGAAAGATAGGTTTTGTCTCAATACTGGCAACCTCAGACGAGCCTACTCAGGAGGGAGCTGTCCGACTGATGAAACTTGCCATTCAGTCGGCGCCCTGATAGCTGTGTCTCCTGACCTTTTGGATGTGTGTAGGACGCGGGAAACCGATGCGCCAACAGTTATACGGGAAGATCCTCTGCACAGCATTGGACCACACGGTGCATCTGGTAAGCGCGATCGCTGCTATATGTACACGATTGATGTCTGCTCGGGTCTGCAGGGCATCATCCTACCGTCGCAGCCATTGGCAACAACACCACCTGACTGGACGCGATCGTCCGTACCACCTCCGATAAAGTGGCCTTGAAGCTTGCCACCGGCGCATCAACTATTGCGAATGAGTGCACACACTCTGGGCACTACTCTTAGTGGCCGTACGTTCCGTCACACCGGGCGACATCATTTGATGATGGTACTCACTGTCGACGCCTCTGTTTTCCGCCAGCGGAAAGCTACAGCTCAGTATACAGCACCACGGGGATACCAACATTCAGTACGTTGTCATCAGAGCTAGGTATGACGCCTACCGTCTCTTCCATGTTTTAACAAACCGCTGAATCGAATTTACCGTAGACAGGGTCTCGGGCTTGATCTCTCTCCGACGGACTGACGCGACGTTGATTGACGGCGAGTGAGTGAGGTTACTATGATTACCGGAGGTCTCCCCCTGACTGAGTCGCATCATAGCAGCATGAGACAATTCATAACCATGCAGGCTCATCGGACGAGACGACCTGCGCGGGAGGTTTCCAGCTGCCCTTGGAAATTTGGGAACATATCATTGACTTGATGGCGACACAAGCTACGAGATACTGGAATCTCTTGAACTCTCCTTGGTGGGCGACATTGATATCCTGTGCGCTGACATGCAAGACCTTATACAATCGCGCGCGATGGCATCTGCGGGGCAATGTCGTCCTTTCCAACCGAGGCGACGTCGTCTTGTTCCAGAGGCAGCTACGTGACAATCCGTACCTTCGACCCACAATGCGATTCGTCACGATAGTTGGTGCGCCAGATGGCCAGTCGGCTGGACCCATCCCACACCTTGGCACATTCGCTATCATGCTCTCTCGGTACCTCACAAAGGCGGAGACCCTGGTCATCAACAATGCGAAATGGGGCGCAGGCTCTGTCCGACCGGGAGACATCGCCAATTTGGCCGCGTTCCGCTCCATTTCAGAACTAACGCTGGATCATGTCTGCTTTGCAACGGTATCACAGCTCACGCAGCTGATGTCTGCCTTACCGAAGCTGCGGAACTTATTCTGCAAGGACCTAACCTGCGATCAGAATACTCCCGTCTTGTCGTCACTCCCCCTGAACAGCACACAGCTTCGAGACATCTCTCTTTGGGGCTGTATGCCTCCAGCGGTCCACGACTTCATCCTCCGCATAGCCAAGCGTGCCGACCTACGCACCCTGGACATGGGTGTACACTTCCAGGACATATTTATAGGGGCGATTGACATACAGAAGCTGCTCCGTGCATGCGCCCCGTCCCTCCGCGACTTCGGCCTATCACTGAACCTCAATGGTGTGATCGACAAATCCCCGGACAAAATTTGTATGTCTCATTGCCATTCATCCTACGAGGCCACCGTTAACAGGTGACTGAACCCCTGCACAGGTCAAAAGCTTGACATCAGCTTTCTCGAGCATTTGACTTCTTTGCGGCTCTCGTCATGGTGCTTTCTCGAAGACAAACATTCATGGATTCCGTATATGCTATCATCTCTAGGGACGTACGACATCCCCGAAGTCCAAATCCATTTCCACATTGGCAGAGACGATCGCGACGAGCGATTGAGTGCATTGCTGTACCGATTAGATACGGAGGACGAGCTAGCGGACATCGACAAACGTCTCTCGCAGCACAAATTCTCATCTATCAAGCCGGACATGCTCGAAGTGGGCCTAGCTTTCTCGGTCGGAGGATGTTCTCCTTACGAGGTGCTGAGAGTCTCTGAGGACGAGTGGGCAAAACTCGTCCGAGGGAAGATGCCGCTTGCGGATAAGCGTGGAATCCTAAGGTACACTCGAAGTTCTGACTGGTGCAATGTTGCTCACTTGACAATACACAGGACGACAGTCTTCAAAGTCTGCTGAATCATGCGTCACCTACAATGCCTACTGTATTTATACTTCGGGACGATCATCGCATGCCTCTTACTACAACTCCATTCGCATCGCGCCGGGTCCCCTCACCACACGAGGAACGGACAATCAATTCTACATAGAAGCCATGAGCGCCCCACCACCTCCACCATCGTACATACCTGTCTACGTCAATGCTCCAGCTCCAGCCTGGGTGCCATATGTTCCCGTCCTCCGCGCCACAAGATCTCACCAAATGCACCACTATGCAGCAGCATATATATGAGCGGCAGAAACGCGATAACCTACCCTTCCACACGACACGACACCCCCACGACTAATTGACGACTTCGACTGCACGACTCTTTTTATTTCACTGAAACAATCGGACAGAACCATGGGGTACGTATCAAGCTGCTACGATGTTCGTGAGATACTAATCGGAACTACCTTACTTAGCCTCATCATCTCCTGCATTGCAGGCATCTTCGCATGCATGGTGGCGCCGTCATGGTCGTCGTCGAGGCGGTTGTAGGCTTCCTCGAGTGTATCGTCAGCGGTGAGCATTCTCTCCATTCGCGCATGCAGGCCTGACCGATGGAACACGCACCAAGTTATTGTCGGCTGCTTTACCGGTGTGGTCGACTGCATCGCGGGTATCCTATGTTGTCCGTGCGGAGGGTGAGCTGCCAACTGTGGAATTCATCATCGATGCTGACTAGTCTCCGTGTGCAGAACAACTGCCGTAGGCCCTGCGACATATTAGCTGTGGGCCTTCCTTCCATGACTCGAGCACGGCACCCGGCGGGAAGATTGCGGGAAGACCACGCGTCGCCGCTCAGACATTAGCTATGCTATAGCCTGTGATATGATACCCTAATCCTGTACTACGTCAATGAAGACGTTTTGCCAATGAAAAAGGCGCCTCGGGCGGGGTAACCTGAGTCTCGGGAGGTTGATCCTTTAGCTTTAAGCTTCAAGTTCGGCCGCTGAGTAACAGAGTGAACATGATGCACGTTGACGGGAGCGACTC
Organism: Fomitopsis serialis; assembly: GCF_022376445.1. Classification (NCBI taxonomy): domain Eukaryota; kingdom Fungi; phylum Basidiomycota; class Agaricomycetes; order Polyporales; family Fomitopsidaceae; genus Fomitopsis; species Fomitopsis serialis. The sequence continues at coordinate 105,704 of NW_025954987.1, read as the reverse complement.
AGTAAGTAGAACCCCCGGTTATCGGTGCTTTACACTCCTCCGGACGGAATTGAACTCTTTGGAAGGGTAGTAGGCCTGATTTTATCCGGACAAAAACTCACCAGGAGAGGCCTGGTGAATCGTCCGAACAACTATGGGCTCTTTACTGACCACTGGATGTGTCAGCTCTCTGTGCATGCCAGTGCCCGACGGGTCGCTTCGCAGCGGGCTAGTCTCGCCTGAGTCTGAGACACCCGTGCACATCAGATAGGCGAGGAACACAAATGGATGTCCCATGCTCATAGTGACCAGTCGCGTCAAAGATCCCGACAGCGGTGGCTTGCTGCCTGCGTATAAATATGCGACCTGGTGGGCAGCATCCTTCAGCTCCTTTTCTTTCTTCTGAGCTCACCGAGTAGGGTACCGGTTGGTGAGTGATGGCAATTGATTGACAACTCTCACCGTTGCTCATGACGATCCGTCTTTCAGCCTTACTTGTTTTATTTTCGTCAACGACCCATCGCATCTACTCTTTGCAACGACTCAGCTTCGAAGACATCATGCGCTACTCCACGTTTGCGTTCGTCACCCTGTTTGTAGCTGCCGCGGCACCTGCGCTCGCGGTCCCAGTCGACCTGTGAGTTTTCGTCCTAGTTGAAAGCTTGGTATTTTTGTTTGACCCATCCGCATAGCTGGACTCGTTTCGACGGGCTCGAGCCTCGCCACAATCTCCCCGGGCAGGGGGATCTGGGCCCGCCTGTGCGCGGCCCCCGGGGCCGCCTCCCGCCAATATCTGGGTTCCACCTGCCCCGGCTCCCACGAGGCCGCCGCGCAATCCCAAACGGACAGGCCCTGCTCCCCAAGGCCGACGCGCCATTCTGCCCGACCAGGCGGCCATGCGCGACGGGGGTATCATGACGAGGAGCTCGCCGCTCGGATGGAGGATGGTCTGTATGACGAGCTGTTCAGCCGTGCTTGGGATGCGGAATGGCTTGATTGATAGAGTGGCTGAGGTGTTTTTGGCTTGTGTTCCGCGCGATGTATGTACCATTGTCGTCACGGTAATACTCCGTAGTGGGTTTGAAGACGCTTTGAGAGTTTCGACAGGCTCGGATGGCTCATCATATGTAAGTAGACTGAAGGCAGAACTCGGCGAGTCAAATACGAGCATTGATCATGAAAGATGAAGTACACTCAGCCCGGGGCTTTCGTGACGATACCTGAACATGGCGGTATCACTGTCGTACCTCGCCGTAACGTGTGATGTGGATTGCCGCAACGTACTTACTACATACAGACCCTAACCCGACCTTACCCCCTGCGCCACCGGACGCAGGTCATCCTGAATCGTACACCCATGCCGCGCCGCGGTCACTGCATATTCAGTCCTCCGTACTGAGCTCACTCTGCGCTCACTCGCACGCAGAGCCCACTCGACATACGACGCAACGATCAACGACTGCCACGAACAGTGAGTGATCGATAGCATCCACCGGATGCGCGCGCTCACGGACGGTCCTGCGCTCGCCTCCGTGCCCACCGCCCACGCTCGCAGCTGCACGTCGCAGCTATTCACGACAGCCATATAAGGCATCCCAGCTGCGAGCTGCTCCTCGGACATCATGAGCAGCACGTACCCGACCATCCAGTCGCGCCCCCTCGCACCTCACATCGCCACGACCTGCACACACTGCTCTTCCCCGCTCGAATTCCCCGTACCCCAACCTCTTCCACGCCCGTCGACAGCCCTCAACGTCCGCTGCTTCAGCTGCAGCAAAGTCTTCTCGCACGCCTTCTACCCCACCCAGGTCCCCGGCCTCGCGAACAGCGTGTCCGGAACGAGCGGACATGGGCCCTCTCGGAGCCAGAGCGGCGGCGGCGCAAGCGGTGGTGCACAGGCGGCAAAGAGAGGACGGAAGATTGGCACACAGGAAAAGCCGCTGGAGACAGGGTACTACGACCTGCTGGGCGTGCCGGTAGACGCGAGCACGGAGGACATCAAGAAGGCATATCGTACGTGTGTCTGCATGTTACCCGCTCGCCGTTCGTACACCTCTCCTCGCAGGGCGCCTTGCCATCAAGTTCCATCCGGACAAGAACCGCGACGACCCTCATGCGGAAGAGCGCTTCAAGGAAATCGCCATCGCCTACCAGACACTGTCCGACCTCGAATTGCGTAGAAAGTATAACGAGTTTGGGTCCAAGGACAGCGCACCGGAGGGCGGCTTCGTCGATCCAGAGGAAGTGTTCGGAACAATCTTCGGTGGTGAGCGGTTCGTGCCCATCATTGGCCACATCAGCCTCGCGAAGGACATGAAGGCGGCGCTGCAGGAAGCGGAGGAGATGGAGGAGGATGCAGAAGGCAAACCCATTGAGAAGGATGCGAAGGGGCGGGAGATTCTCTCACCAGAGGAGAAGGCGCGAAGAGAGGAGAAGGCTAGGAAGACAGCCGCAGAGGTGAGCATTGGACCCCACGCCGAACGTAGATAACTTTTTGACAGCGCGGATGCATAGAAAGCCGCGGCGCGAGCAGAACGCGTCGCGAAACTCATGGAGAACCTGGAGCGCAAGCTGGGCATTTTCACCGAGTCCGCGACAGGCCCGAGCGACGAGCAGGTCACTCAGAGCTATCGGACGATATGTCAGCTTGAGGCAGAGTAGGTGCTTCGTTTCCGCGCGGTAACCAGTGCTGACCGGGTCGCAGAGAACTCAAACGTGAGTCCTATGGCGCCGAGCTACTCCAAACAATCGGCTTCGTCTACGTCTCGAAGTCGAAGCAGTACCTCGCCTCGAACCAGACCTTCCTCGGCGTCGGCGGGTGGCTGCACAACGTGCAGGGCAAATATCACGTCTTCAGCGAAACGTGCGTGCCCCATACCAGTCCCCTCCCTGCCTTCTATTGAGAACGGATCCCCTCGCGCAGAATGTCGACGCTGCGTGCGGCGATGGACCTGAAGAACGTCTTCGAGCAGATCCAGGCGGCCGAGAAGGCGGGCAACCTCTCGCCGGAGGAGCGGCAGCGGCTGGAGGAGCAGGCGGCAGAGAAGGGCCTGCAGGCTCTGTTCAAGGTGCGTCCCGCGCGCTGTTGTCCGTCAGACGGCCCGCTCAGACGTGCGCTCCATGCAGGGCACGAAACTCGAGATAGAGTCGGTCCTCCGCGAGACGTGCGATCGCATGCTCGAGGACCCGGCGCTCCCGCGGGGCAAGGCGCAGCTGCGCGCGATCGCACTGCAGATCCTGGGCGAGGCGTACATGGCGGTGCGCAAGGACGAGGCTGAGGCGAGAGAGGAGAGCGAGTACGTGAAGGTGGAGACGAAGAGCAGTCGGCAGCGCGACCAGCAGCGAGCACAGTAAGCTTGATGATCGACGATGAGCGAGGTAATTCTCCTGTGTTAGCACTGTGATACTGATAGGGTGGTTTGGACGGCCGCAGTCGTGGATAGTGTGCTTTGCTGTGTAGACCCGTGTAGCTATAATACTCTTTCGATGCGCACCCGATTCTCGCGCTGTTCGCCAGATGTTGGTCCTACTTCACGAGCGATGCTTAGCGTGGCTTAGCCTACAACACCTGGTTTATGTCTACTTGTATACAATCGCGCGATACTGCTCATCCTAGTCCTGCTGACCCTCCCCGAGCTCGCTATGCTTGCTGCTTGGCTGCTTCAGCGGCGGAATGGGCCTCTTCGTTGGAAGCAGGTACAGCATCGCCCCCACTCGTGGATACAGCCGCGTCCGCGTTCTTGCCCTTGCCGGGAGGAGGAGGGTGGTACACCTTCTCCTACAGCATCCGCGTGAGTTCGCGCTCGCGCTTCACTACGAGATATAATCAGGACAAACCTTCTTTTTCTTTTTTTCCGGTTGTGGTGGGGGCGGGTAAGCCAGCCTCTCCACATCTTGCCACTCCTGGCTCTCCTCGAACGTCTTCCGAATCGGCTCCAGCAGCTGTACGATCGCGTCCGCCACCGCGGTCTTCAGGTCGCCAGGATGAACCTTCCTCTCCTCGAAGTCTCGCCTGAGGTCGCCGAAGGTCTGGTAGTGCAGCGGCCCGCCGTACTTCTCCGGGCGGATGATCGAGAAGACCGTGCCCGCCGGTGCGCCCTCGAGCGCGAAGGCCGCCTGCTTCCCTACCGCACCCGCGCCCTCGTCTGCGTCTGCGCCCGTCTCGCCGTGCAGGCGCTCCAGCCGCATCTGGCTGATCGGGATGATGACGGCCTCGACGAAGGCGAGGACGCCGTTCTCCTGGACGTTGCCCTCCTCGCAGAAGGCGCGCTTGATCTTGCGCTTCACCTCCGCGGGCGTCTCGAGGAAGTCGATCTTCGAGTCCGGGTCGGAGGAAGACATCTTGCCGCCGCCGAGCCCGGGCACCATCGCGTTCATGAGGTGCGCGCGCTTGGCGTATCCGAGGCGGGGGAGGTAGAGCTCGGCGAAGGTGAAGATTTTCCGCTGGAAGGGAGGCAACGCGTGAGGCACATGTGTATGATTCGTGGTGAATGCGAGAGACGCACCTGATCGATACCGCCGAACTGGAAGTCACACCCGAGGTACTGCTCGTCTAGTGCTTGCAGACCGGGGTAGAGCAGACCGCTCAGGAGTGGGCTCTCGACCTGCTTGACCACCTCCGCGCCCGCCTTCTTGGCGTCGTGCTCCGTGACGATGGCGCAGAGCCGGTAGTTGTCCATGTTGTACTCTTTCGTGAGCTGGTAGGAGGAGCCCTCGACGAAGCGCAGCTTGCTCGTCGGGATGCCTAGCGACGTGAAGACGCTGAGGAGGACGTGCTTGTAGTACTTTGTGCGGTGGGCGACGAGCTCGAGAGGTGCCTTGAGGTTATCAAGAAATGCATGTACATCTGGGTGCAGGTATAAGCACTGTAGCCGAGGTATTCGGACCGTCCGTGGTCAGGCTGTCCTATGCGAGAAGCAAAACGCACCAGCGAGAAGGATTGTGACTTCGACGCCAGCGCGGAGGAAGTCGGCAATCTTGGTTAGTGGTACGAAGTATCCTATGTGTGCTGAACGGTGATACTCTTGAGTGTCGTAAACCCGATAGAACCACTTGAAGCACACCTACGTCTTCCTGTAGGTGCCGTTCCTGGCATAGTGGTTTGCATGAGCTTTCGGCTAGGTGCATAGCATGCACACTCACCCCAGTAACATTTCGGTGACCGTCCCTCCGCAAGGATCGACCTGATCGCGTCTCCTCCCAAGATCTCTTGCACGCGTCGTCTTATGATATCATATTTTTGCTCTGCAACGTCGTCCAGCACAACAGTCTTTGTGCTCTTGTCTGGTTCTGCCATTGGAGCAAAGGTGGAAGACCGAAAGTAGCGTTGGTGAGACTCAAGTTGACTCGAGTCTCCGATTCTCAGATCTCATCGGTCCCGATCATGTAGTCCATTCACGATCACGTGTGCGTTTGCGCGGACACGCGCGTAGCCTCAAGATTTGAAGTTCCTCGATTTTGCCTCGACTCCGAGTCGAACATACACAACGTCAATCTAGCCAACGTCAACTGCTACATGTCATCAGGGTCATGAATTCATCCCAAAATCACAGTGTAGGCAACTTTCTCGGTCACTACACTAAGTACACGGAGTCTTCAATCAGCGTACCCCCGGGTATGAATCCAACACGGCGCATTCTACTGGCCAAAAGAATGTCCGTATGGAGTTAAGGTACTGTCATCCTGACTAAGTAACGGCGGATGGATAGACTTGGCCGGTCATGCGTTATGATCTGTGGTCGTCTCTGGGATGCGGACGTACTGGCCATGCGAGGCGTGTATAACGTCCTTGAACTCCCTGCGTTGACGCGCGAGTTTCTTCACTCCATCTCTGGTTGCCTTCCTCGCGGTGGCTGTTCCGGTCAACTGTTTGTTCGAATAAGACGTCGACGACGTTTTGGCATGGTACCGTGACTGGACAGTAACACCACGGGAAGGCATGGCTCGGGAACCGTTCCTCAGGTCTGTGAAACGTATGGAGAGAAACATATTGTATGAGCAAGGATGCAGATGCGCTTGGATATTGACGCACCTCGCTCAATTCCGGGCCTATCAGAGCGCACGGGTAACAGCTCCAGTTCCTCCTCGTGGATGGGGAGGGCACCAGGAATGTATGCGAAACATACACATACTGAGCGATTGTGTACACTATGATGAGGAACCGGTGCGAATGGCGCTATCGCATTGAAGAGGAACAGAGTGGTCGACGACAGAATTGGATGTTGCGCTGCTGCTAGACGTCGACATCGTAGGTGTTGACGGGAGCTCCGAGTCGAAAGCATGGGACAGCGGTGGTGGCTACTACATGGGCGAGTTCAGCCATAAAGAGAGACCAGAAACGAATGTTGATACTCACAACGTTGCTTCCAAGAGCGGTGGATCCGTGTGTCGTCCTACCAGGACTGGTGGTCTTATGCAAAACTCAGAACGTCGTTTGCTCTGGACCTCACTAACATCGATGGAGAGTGAATGGTACCGATTAACGTCTTCACCTAGAGGATAGGCAATGTGAAGTTCCATATCTAATGGTAGTACCGAAGTCGACGCTATTCGCGAGTCACCCGGGAGCCTTGGGCTCAGAGGCGGAGGCCCTATGCATGATGCGTTCACTGTTCGGCTGTCAATGCGGTGCGAAGTGATGATTGTATCATATAATCAAAGCGTAGCTTACGATACCACATTCCATATCCACTCCGCAATGTTTGTGCCCCAAGGGCCTCTTCCGTCTGACCGGAGCATAAGCTGAAAATTGGGCTTAGATGGCCATGTCCAACCAATACACTGGTATGAACTTGACCACCCTTACTGGCATAGAGCCGCCCGAAGGTTCTGGCGGCACTCGAAATATAGCGTGGCTCTCTAGCCGCCATCATGTTGCGCAAGGGAGGTAAGGCGTAAACTCACTCGTTCTTGGCCCGACGCAGCCGCATTCCTAATGATTGATTGGAAGCGACCTTCTTTGCACCTCCGCAATTAACTTCGGCGGAAGCATGTTGCTGACAATGGAAAGCAACGAATGCACAGAGACCCATATTCTTGAAGTTCGCGACTAGGAGGAGGAACCGGGAAGACACGGTGGCGTGATCTGTGATGGCGACTCCGAGGGACTCGGAGGTCACCGTCTATGTAAATCCAGTGTCGATCTCTTCTGAGTCTTCATCTCTTCTAAGTACTTACCTATTTACCCGTTGCCACTGTCCGATCTTGACCCTCTGGTGCACTCATTCTATGGTGATCAGTCTGCCAGCATGCATCAAGTTTCTCGCCAAGTTCTCTCTTCGCTCACTCCTCGATCTGTCCCCGGAGCCCGGGTGCACTCTATCCTCGAGTCCTGATGGGTGTTTTGTTCCTGAATTGGTTCGCTTCAATGGCATTCAATGGCACATACAGAATCTCTAGGGAGTCGACAGTATGCGCTTGACCTTCGGTGCGTGTATGGAACTTGTCACGGTGCCGCGGAACTCCATCTCCATCTCAACGGTCTTCCTCGCTCAGCCTATCTTTGTGCCCAGGGTAATGACCCACTGGCAAATGGAAGTAAAATACGTCACGGATGCGAACAAACGGCAGGCATGGTGAAAGTTGAAGGTAGTCACAAGACGATTCCGACAGTAAGTGGAAAATACCAGGTAAGGAGAAGGTGGGAAGGGGAGTAGTATCCTCAAGTTCCTTGGCAACACACTAAGTACCACAGAGCGATAATATTATCTATGGCCGAGGTCCGTGGTAAGTTGAATATGTCCGCTACATGTTCGAGGTCGCCGAAGCAGAAAGAAGGTTAGGGTTTCCAGAACAACGCCCGGTACCACAAAATCAGTGTTTTTCTTGCAGACGCGTCTTGGCACGAAGAGTTATCTTCCCCTCGGACCTGCTAGCAAGATCGCGCGAAGGAAGAGATCGGCGAGACGCCTGGGTAGTGAGGGTGCCGTTTTGGGCCGACCCGTTGTCCACTCCAGTACCTCCTCCTGAGCCCCCAACCTGCCCTCCAACCTCGACGAGGTTGGCCGCATCATCTAGGACGCGATTCAGGTCACCCAGGAGTACCGACAGAAGACTACCGGCTTTGGCTGCATCGAGCTCAACCTTGACGTCGAGATGGGTGTCGGCTGGTTGCAAGATGGAGCTGAGAACGACGTCGGAGTGCTTCGTGTCGATCTCAAACTCGACACGGAATTTCTCGTGAGTGCCGCCGCTGTGACTGTCATCGTCACTGTCCTCCTCGTCTTCGTCTTCGTCGCCCTCCTTCTCGTCCTCGTCCTCTTCATCTTCATCTGGCTCGTCTTCGTTTTCGTTTTCGTCCTGCTCGTCTTCATCCCCATCCTGTTGGTCCTCCCCGCTCTCGTCCTCACCCTCATCTCCCCCGGCGTTGTCGGGCGCCGAGGCAGCTAACAATACCATCAGTTGTGTGAATGATCCAACATATGCAGACACCCACAAGAGTTGGATGGAACCGGAGCCACTGCGCTAAGAGACACAGTGGGGATAATGACCGACGACACAGACGGTACAATGCTGCTGGTCGCGATAGCGACCGATGCCCCCGGGATAGAGACGGGTGCAGCGATGGCGGAGAGTGCGTAGGCGACAAGGGCGATGAAGAGCACATGCATTTTGAAAGGAGTGGAAGCGGCTATGCCTATCCCAATAATCGAGGTACATCATCAATGATCGACGATGAGGTATCGCATACAGTGCAGGTAAGCACTCACCTAAAAGAGCGACTGAAAAGAGTGTGGGTAGGTGTGTGGGAGGTCACCTAATAGGACGGCGGGTGCGTCGTACTGACTTTATATGCATGGCTTACAAGCTTCTGAGCCTCTCGAGGCATGGTTGGGCTTCCGTGCAGATGCTGTGATCGGCTGAAGCGGACTCGTCGTTTGGAGGGAGGCAATGGAAGTGGTCGTAAGTATTCGCATTATCTCGGTTATATTTGATTTATGGAGCATCAGACTTGCAAGCCGACCATTCATCGAATGGCTTGGCTGTCTTCGAAGATCGCCATGCACGTATCGTACACCATACGTTCGACGCGCAGCTTGTGTGCGGGGCACCAAGACTTATGTCTCATCCGGGCGTGAATGGCGAGCCGTCGGACATAGTGCGGAGCTGCCTTCCATGAATACGGAGAGCAGTCATGAGACAACGAGTGACGTCCTGGAAGCCTCTCACCTGCTTCTCGACTACCTTCCTCCAAGGATCTCGAGTTGCCCTGTCAACATCCAAGGTTGAAGTGGGCACTCTAGGCACCGCGGTACTATTGAACAACTGACCAGATCATGGGCCGCTTTCGTGATCGAGATCGAAGTGGGCTGGTATACGAGGTGCGTGAGGTGTCACTATTCAATAGCAGCGCGTACTCCGACAGGTCTCTCAGAATTGTATAGACGGGGTGCACAGCCTCAGGGTTCTCGAGCGATCGTAAGCGCAGGCGGGAGAGTACCGCACAAACGCCGACGTCTACTATCATTAGTGCCACACAGATTGCCACCAAGCCGTGGCGCAGCTGAGGCACTGGCATTGAAGGCGGCGGGGTTAAGGTCCGCACGTACGTCACAATCCACATCACACAGCAAGGAGGGCATATCATACGATAGTGATGCCATTACCTTGCACGACATGGTCTGCATGTATCGTTACGAAAGCCCCGCGATGAGTATCTTTCATCTTCCATGTCCACCGTTCGTATTCGACTCTTTTGAGTCTTGACTTCAGTCGGTATGGGCCATCAAAACTCTAAAAGTGTCTTCAAACCCATACTACTGAGTATTACCGTGACGGCGTTGGTACATCGCGCGGAACACAAGCCAAGAACATATCAACTATTATCAATCAAGCCACTCCGCATCCTAAGCACGGCCGAACAGCTCGTCATACAGCCCCTCGTCCATCCGAGCAAACAGCTCCTCGTCATGATACGCCCGTCGCGTATGGCCGCCTGGCCGGGCGGGGAGGCGCGGCGGCCTCGGGGGAGGCGGGCCAACGTTCGCTGGAACATGGATACGGGGCGGCGGCGTCGGAGGGCGGGGGACATGCACAACCGGGCCAGGATCTTCATACGGTAAATCGTGGCGAGCCTCGAGCTCATCGAAACGAGTCCAGCTATGCGGGCGATCAGACACGAACACCAAGCTTTCAAACGTGATGGAAGCTTACAGGTTGACTGGGACCGCGAGCGCAGGGGCCGCAGCAGCTACGAACAGGGTAGCGAACGTGAACGTGGAGTAGCGCATGATGTCTCCTCGAAGTTGAGTCGTTGGCAAAGCGTGGATGCGATGTGTCGTTAGACAAAAATAAAACAAATAAAGCTGATAGACGGATCGTCATGAGCGACGGTGAGAGAGTTGTCCATCAATTGTCACTCACCAACCGGTGCCCTATTTGGTGAGCTCAGAAGAAAGAAAAGGAGCTGAGGGTGATGCTCACCAGGTTGCATACTTATACGTAGGCAGCAAGCCACCAGCACGAATGATCCCTGTAAGCAACATCCCGATTTGTGTGGATCGTCTCTGACCACACATCGGATGCGGCGCACACCATACCGATGGATATACGAGACAAGCCGTCGAAGCTCACGCTAGCGAACAGCTCTTCTGAGTCGGCCTTTACACAGCTAAGCATCCGTTGCTAGTCATTCCGGATGGAGGTCTCAGGCCTTACACGCGTAGCCTGGCGCAGCACAAGCGTCGTGGAGAAGTCCGGCCTTCTGTTTCGGATTGAGACGATAGTTGAGCGGGGATGCTCGGTCACTGTGTAACCCGGATGCATACAACTGACCGTATGCAAATGGCCATATGTGTCGTGGGAGTCAGCTTGCATTCATAGCGCGTTCGGATTGTAGGACTGACCTCAAAGCATGGGTAATTGTACCATCCGAGTCGGTCCAACTGCGTGCGCTTCCAAATGGTTTAGTGTCTATGTCACTAAAGTACGACGCAGGAAGAAACATTATAGAGGACATCGGGTCGACCCAGCCAATGCATCGTCATCTGCGACCGCACAACCTGAGCAACGCCAAAATAGTTTACGTACCATTGCGTTAGACATGAGCGTCGACTCTACGGCTTGTCTCATCTATCCACCGGAAGGTGTGTGCCATCTGATGTGTGGTCAGAGACAGATCGTAATATGCACTACCACTCACCTCGCTCGCGAGTAGCAAGCTCATGCCTGGTGATCGGCCTAGACAAACGTACTGCCCATATTTGTTCGGACGACTCACCAGTCACTGAGGCCTCTTCCGGCATTTTGTCTGGATAAACTCAGGCCGAGAGCCCAAACCCGTCTGGATAGGATAAGCTAGGCTTCCTAATCAAAACCCGGGGGTTCTCGTGGACCTCGACTGAATGTGTGGCAATCGGAGAATGAGTGACACTGACTGCATGCCAGTGACACCACCTCCGTGTGGAGTGGATTGAACTTCCCATGTGTCACTAGAGCTGGTGTGGAACGCTCATCAGCGGCGAGCCCGGTTACGAGTGTAGGATCACGACACAACAACGATCACGTACGTTCGAAGGCACATTCCATCAGGTCCGTAACGGTTTGCTGACCTCGCCTCGCCTCGCATGGAGTTGTTGCGACAGTCAACGTAACGGCCAAGCGGATTGAACGCGAGTCGAACACCAGACTCCGAGTCCGTGCTGGTGAAGGTGTCAATAGTTACAGGCAGATCGTCTACTCTACGGCGGTAGCTGAGGTCAGTGTCAGGTCTGGCACTGACCTCAGCTGCCGCCGTAGAGTATCGTGCTGTGAATCACTGGCGGCGGTCAGATACATACCTACTCACAAAGGCTGATCTTCCAAAATAAGTATAATCGCCCTAGCTAGACGCACTGATGCAGGCCGGCACTACGAGTCATTCGCAACTTGAAGCCTCAGAGCGTGCAAGTATAGATGATGACATGTGGTCCCCTATGGACGAGTCTTCCGTGGACATCACCGTGAATCGCCGACCTGTTGGAGCAACTGGACAATGGCTGCGAACCCGCAGTTGATGATGTGCGCAAGAAGTACATGCAAGGCGGTACCGCAGCGTACCGTGTAGGTACTACAATAGCCACGTGACATCGGCAATAAAAAGAACTTAAGGGTAAGTATGCCAGTGGGCAACTCAACTTGAACCAAACTTGGACACGACCTAGCTTAGTAGCTGGCAATCATCAAGCAATGAAACACACACATCGCACTGGCAGGATTCGTCGCCAGTCCGAGTCGTCGCAGTAGCTGGCCCGGGCGAACTCTGCAACCACCCTAGTCACTATGCGGCGCGCTCTGGTTGCTTCTCTGCACGGTGCTTCCTCGCCTGGATCTGCGTCCTGCATTCCCATGGACAACTCCGTGACTCACGGCCCACTGCGAGAACGCGAGCGAGTGCAAAGCTTCACGCTCCAGCTGGCCGTCGCGTCCATCGTCACGGTACGCACGAAGCTTCGATGTCTCAAGCTGCGCTCTGCTCACGCCGGAGTCTGGACGCGTTCCTGGCAGGCGTTGCACGAATCGTCGCCCGACGTGCCAGAGCATCCATGACGGCTGAAGGCACCGTGCGGCGTTGTGGCTGCCCATCTATCATAGCCAGGTACGGTACTCGGGTCTGCGCGGCGTGGACCTGTCCAACCTAGACGCAACGTCGAGTCGATCTTAACGTGCCAGGTCCACTCGGCTCTCGTCCGAGTCTCCGCGGCCGTGGGCACGCCACACGATCGTGTACGCGCCGCTCGACGGTACCACAGCAACACGAGGGTCGCCACCACCTCAGAACGCGAACGCTTCTGGAATTCCACGGAGTCCGCGTCCCAGCCCCGCACCGGGAGAAGCGAAGGTATGTATGTAGACATGGCAAGATCGAACATCGATCCCTCCATGTCTCCCTCTCGTCACCCCGCCGTCCTTCGCCAACACGCTCCGCGCACGCCGGCACCGACCGGGAGCCCACCCCACAACTGTTGCCAAATCTTCATGACCTCATCATCTCGCTCGCCTGGCATCGACCCCCGCGGCGGGGCGGCCCTCCGCGGCTGTGGGACGCGAAGGCGGCGGCGGAACCGAAGCCGACGGTCGAACCGAACGTCGACGGTCGAACCGAAGGAGGGTGCTTCCATGCATGCCTGCGCGACGGGGCGGGCACTCACGTAGACTCACATGCCCGTGGATCCGAATCGATGGGCAGCTGGATCTGGGGTGCACTACGGATCCATGGATGATGCCGGTGCTGAAGCGTTGACGGGGACAGGACGGGGCAGGGGGACACGAGGTATAAAGCGGCCAGCGCGCGGGGCGGGCGAGCGAGCGCGTCGTCGTCGTCGTCCTCTCTAACACCGCGCCGGCGAGGGCCTCAGCCTGGAAGTGGAAGACCTCCCGTCCCCTCCAAGCACGCACCGAACGACGAGACAAGACAAGACAAGACACGCGCGGCGAGACGAACGGTACGTCGCCCTCCACGTCCCCACCCCGCACCAGAAGCTAATAAGCTCCCACCCACACAGCTCCACGACCCGCACCGCACCGCACCGCACACGATGTCCCTCAGCTTCAGCGCGCACACGACCCGCGCGCTCCTCTCCGTCGTCGCGCCCTTCGCGCCCCTCCCCCCGGCCTACCTCGCCCTCCCCGTCGTCGAGCCCCGGCGCCCGTCTGCGAGTTCGTTCGGGCCCGCCCCGATCGCCGTGCAGCCCCGGGCCCCGCGGGCGACTAGGACGCGCGCCGACGAGGGGTGGGAGGAGATCGAGCTGCGCCCCGTGGGCGACGCACGCAAGGGCGCGCGCGCGCAGGCATGCTCGGCGGGTAGGTGTCGCTTACGCGGGTCTGCGCGCGCGATAGTTGACTGACTGAGTCCTTCTGCACCACAGGCGGCGGAGGCCCGGACAAGGGCACGACGCCCGTCCTGCTCGACGCGACTACGTCCGGCTTCTCCGCGCGGCCCGCGCAACATGCGTCCGCGGCGCGTCCCCGCTTTGCCCGCGCGAAGCCCGCGGCGGGCGCGCACACGCGAGACGCGCCGCCGAGCGCGCGTGCGGCGGAGGCGGTGAAGACCGCGCGGACGGCGATCCTCTCGCGGGCGCGCCGCGCGCTCAACGCTGTGCTCCCCGCGCTGGGCGTGCAGACCCGGGGCGGGTACGCCCGTCTGCGGGGGCGGAACTAGCCTTTGGGCGTGCGCGCTTGCTGTGGTGTCTGCGCGACTGTGGCTGTGTCGTTGGGCGCGCATGGACCTTGCGTCTCTGCTGGGACGGTGTCGTCGATCGCTGCGAACGGTGCCCGTGCCCGTCGCCCCGTCGCACGCGCCCGCTGAGCTGAGTGCTCAGGCTCCCGTTCGACCACGACTGCGAAAAGCTGTATCGTTGATTCTGCTGCTGTGCTACGACTACTGCCGGGGTCCCGTCCGTATGGAACGCGAGGCAGATCCCCTTCCCCGCGGACACGGTGTACAACTGTGGTGTAAATTAACCTACTTACTGTATACTAGGGCAGAATGCGTTTATATGATCACAGAGGCGTGCTAATTGACAGACGTCCGACCGCCAGGCGTCGGGAAGACGGGAAGACACTGCAGCTGTGGACACCGTGCAGCCCGCCGCCGAAGCAACGCGATGATCCACCGCTCAGATGGATCGTGAAGCATCCAGGACGCCGGTGCGACCGCATGCGGATGGTTCCTCGCCCGTCTGGGTCCGGCGCCGCCGTCAGGACACGGACGGCTGAGCGGGGCCCATCTGTTGGTCTGGAGGACGCGTCGCGGGGAAGCGCGGCCGCTCGTCGTGTCCGGGGTCGTGTCAGTCCTTCGAGCCGGAGATAGCTTACCGTCAGTCACGGTCGACGCGACGGCGCGGATCCGCCTGGCAGGCCGAAGCCTAAATGCGCTTCAGAAGGAGGAGGAGGCCTCGGGCCCGCCCCGACGTCGTGATGTCATGGAATCCCGCCGCGCGCACTTCCTGCCATCGCTCGGCGCTGTTCAATGGTCTGGAGGACGGGTCGCGGAGAAGCGGGTCTGATCGTTCGTCAAGTGTCATTTATGCGTTGCTCGGGTCGTCGCCGCGCGCCTCCGAGCCAAAGAGTGGACGGCGCGGATCGACGGCCCCAGCTGGATCCCCGCGTTATGGCTGCCTTTGGACGCACCGACACGATGACGTCATTCAATCCCGACGCGCGCATGCGCTCATCCTCGCTGGGGCCACCCGTTTCGACGCGCACACCCCGCGGCCCCCGACACGGCGGCCCTGAGCACACGCGTGCACGTTCGACGCCACGACGCCATGGAAGCGGGTGTCTGAAGCGAGCACGCCGAGAAGGGTATCGGGGCCAGTGTTTGCGCTGTGCGCCCACCCGCCGACTCGCTTCCCTGCGATGAGTCACCCGCCACCCGCGCCTCCCTGCAGGATTGCGCGCCGCTCGGACTCGGGAGACCGTCCAGGAAGTCGCGCTGCCTCAGCGTGGTGGGCGCGTGCAGGGTCTGCGAGGAAGTGCGCCGCTCTGTGGCTGTCCCGACGACTCGGCTGCCCCGTCGTCTGTGCAACTGTTGTGGGCAAAGGGATGGTCGGTGCGCGTGACTGGATCCTTCAGCTGGCTGATGCAGTCAACCGCACGCACAACAGTTCGATGGCCTGTGGTATCCGCGGCCCGCCATCCCGTGTCGAGGGATAGACCCCACTGACCCAAGTTCGAGCGCGGCTTCTGCGCTGGACGTTGTTCGCATCCCCGGTCGATAATGCGCCATCTCTTACCGCGGCGGATCTGCACCCTCTGCGGCGCAGAACATCTGTTCGGCCGCCTCCATGCAATCTCCGCGTTCTGCCAGCAGCCTTCCCCAGCTCGAAGCTCGAACACCCACCACGCACCGACCGCGGGCTATAAGACACTCTCGAGAAGACGGCGAGCCCCAAGGTGAACTCCCCGCTCGCCTTACCTCCTCGTTCTTCACAAGTCGCTCTTTCGGTGAGTGCTCTCTACAGGTTCGTTCGCCTACGCGTCGCTGATTACCCGCCCCGCAGCCCCACGCTCCTTAAGCTTCCAGCAGCCATGCGCTCCGCCTACCTCTCCTTCCTCGCCTGCGCGCTCGCCGCCCTCGGCGCCCCCGCGTACCCCTCCGCCGCGTACCCCGCCGCGCCCGTCCCGACGGGCTCCCCCGCCTTCCCCGGCATGGGCTCCTCCGCCTTCCCGGGCATGCCGGCCTTCCCGAGTGCCTTCATGAGTGCCTTCCCGAGTGCCTTCCCGAGTGGCCCTAGTGTCCCGATGTCCAGCGTCTTGCCCTCGGGTGTGCCGTCTGCGGAGCCTTCCGCTGCCAGCGGCGCTGAGCCGAGTGAGTACCAGTCTCTGCGCCCGGGTGTGTACGATATGCTGACCTGAGATTTTCCGGCTTAGCTGTGGCCCCCATCTCGGTGGCGCGTCGCACCTGGGGCGGCGGCAGGGGCGGGAACGGCAACGGTGGCAACGGGAACGGCGGCAACGGGAACGGCGGCAACAACGCCATATCCGTCAACGCCGGCGGCAACGTCGGGGTGTCCCTGCGCGCGGACGGCGGCGCCGACGACGCCGTAGACGTCGACGTCAACGCCAACGTCGGCGTCGACGCGAACCTGAAGCGCGCGAGCACGGACGGCGCCAGCGGCCCCGACGAGGACTGCGGCTGCACCGACTCGGAGCCCGCGCCGACCTCCACCGCCACCGACTCTGGCCTTGCCCCCACCTCCACGGCGACGGACACGGCGCCCACCTCCACGGCTACCGACTCGGACCCTGCCCCCACCTCCACGGACACCGACTCGGACCCTGCACCCACGTCCACGGCCACCGACTCGCAGCCCGCGCCCACCTCCACGGCCCCCGCCTCGAGCTCGAGCTCAGCGACAGAGCCCACCGCGACCAGCACCTCTGCGCCCTCCGGCCAGTCCTGCTCGGACTCGTCCGGCGACGACATCTCGCTGTGCGCCACCGCGGGCGTCAGCGCGGACGTGAGCGGGCTCCTCGGCCAGATCCTCGACCTCGTCGGCAGCCTCGTCGATGCGTTCGGCGCGGGCGGCAGCGGGGCGTCGGGCGGGTCGGCGACTGGCTCGGGCAGCGCGCCGAGCGTGAGTGCGACGGCGGCCGTCGGCGCGCAGGTCGACGCGAAGACCGGTGCGGCGTCGACGAGCTCGGGATCGGGGTCGGGGTCGGGGTCGGGATTGGATGTCAGCGGGCTTATCCAGGAGTTGACTGGCGCCCTGCAAAACCTCGGCCAGGTCATCCAGGCCTGAGCGGTACGTGCACTTCAGGCGGTCGTTGGGACACTCGCTGACGGATGTTGTTAGATCTATTACCAAAGGCGGGCGAGCTTCACTTGCAGTGGTGTCCGTGCATCGCGCACCTCGTCCGCTCTCTTCTCTCGTTTCGTCTCGTAGGTCTGGGTTTCACGGATGACGGGGGATCGGCCATTTAACGTTTTGTGCCGTTCATTTCGTTGGACATTCTGCACGTCCGCTCGCTTTCGTACCGCTTAGTTTGACGTTGTCGTTGCGCTCACGTTGCTGTCGCGCTGTTATACCTGTTTTAATCTCGTTACACAATCCACAATCATCGCGTAGACTCTTGCCTGTGTTGCCGTCAGACATCGCGTTCAACGCTCTCGGAGCAGTGACATCTCGTCTTGCAGGAGCCATGGGCATGCGCATGGCACATTCTGTCACAGATGACGCTCTCCTAATTGTCGCAGTTCGGGCGCTCGCCTTGCAAACTAAGCTGGTTGAGCTGCCCGCGCATCGCCTTGTTCTCCTATATAGGTGGTCGGAAGACGTCAGAGCTAGGGAGCATCATGATTCACGACTACTGACCGGGCCCTTCGACTCGGACACAGAAGCCTCCTGCTCCTTAAGAACGAAAGCTCCTCCGTCAGCTCGCCGACAGGCTGAGGCTCCTGAGCCGCGTTGAGATCAATGCTCCCTCTCCGCGAGTCGGGCGCTCAGCTCGTTCGCGATGACCTTCAGTGACACAGGGACTTGGACGTGGTCTGTGATACGTATCACTTGTGCCAGTGCATATGTACATATGTAGCCTGCAGAATGCACATGTCTGGATCGACGTCGGACTCGGGCTGTGAGTCTCGGGAGAGGCAGTCAGGAATCATAGCAGGATCGCTGTGAATGACATCGTCCTTGAGCTTGAGCTTGAGCTTGCGCGCTCGCTGCAAACGCCTTTGGGGCAGTGAGAGTCAGACGTCGCGGCGCGCACCGTGACGTCGACGTGGCTCGTCTCGTCCTAGGTGCATATCGTTGAGTCGCAAGTCGGGTTGGCCCCTCCCGGCGTGCGCTTCTCGCTCTCGTGCTGATAGCCCACGTCAGGGCATACGCACGGATGTGGATGGATGGTCCGCGTTCGCGTGGACGCATGGGTGGCAGCGAAGACTCGCCCAACAATGGCAGAGACGGGACGGAGTGGGACCCGTTGAGCCGGTGCGCGACTCATTCGTACCATCAAGACACTGGCCGTCATCGAGTTCGTATAAGGCGCCTTCGCGATCGTACATATATGCGCGACAACCCCGATGTCGCGAAGGATCGTATTTGGGACATACCAGCGCACTGCAGCCGGGGACAAGTACATGCAGCTCGCGGTCACCAAGGGATCCTCGACCCATCGTACGCATAGAATGCGACCGCTTCCTCGAGCCGGGCGTCCTTGATCACTTGCAGGCACTGCGCCGCGGAGTCGGCGGGGCTTATCTTCTGGACCGCAGGGAGGTGCTCGGAGACCCATGAATTGATACTGTTGCCCATGTCCGTGCCGACATAGCCTGGGGAGGGCATGGGAACGCGTCAGTGGGGCTCAAGGAGAAAGGGTTTAGTGCGGTGACGGTACCTGGGTGGAGGATCATGGTGCAGATGCCTTCGTCCTTGAGCGTCGCCCCCCATTTGCGTGCGATCCTGTGGTGGTATACACGCGATACAGTCAACACGGATGCCCCAGCAGCAGCGCGAGAGACGGGCGTACGCACATGCCGAGTCCGGCCTTCGTCACGGAGTATGTCTCGCACAGCCCGGCGAACGTCGGGGCGATCTCCAGCGAGCCGAGGTTGGAGGACACGAAGACGAGTTTTTTCTCTGAGGCGGGTGCGCCGAGTCCGCGGCGGAGGAGCGGGAGGAAGGAGCGCGCGACGTGCAGGGGCGCGACGGTGTTGGTGTAGAGCTCTTGGTGGAGCGAGGCGATGTCGCTATGTTCCTCAGGCATGAGAGGGGGGTCGGCGGTGCGGAGAGGACTGGAAGTGCACTCACACCTGCTCAAACGGAGTGAACTCCTGCAGCAACACCGCCGCGTTGTGTATCAGGCAGTCCAACCCTTCGTACTCTGAGAGTAGAGTGGCTGCGTTGGCTGCGCCGCGCTCAACGCTCGCGGGATCGGCAACGTCGAGCTCGAGGATGGAGAGGCGCGCGGGTGGATAGGACGAGGTGAGGGCTTGGAGCCCGGGCGAGCGGGACAGGGAGCGTGCGGTGGCGAGGACGTGGGTTGTCGGGTCCTCAAGCTTGGGTAGTAGATGGAAATTATTAGTAGTGCATTGGGGAACGGGGGAACATACCAGTTCTTGGACGAGGGCGAGGCCAATGCCTCTACTTGCTCCGACGACGAGATACGTGCGCATGATGGAGGTTGGAGTACGAGGATATTGGCCGGTGAATGCATTATATAGGAGCTATTCGGGGTTGTGCACAGATACGTGAAGCTTTTGTCTGAAGAAGAGGATCCCGTTCGCTGAGCTGATACAGTGGAATTAATGACCACTCACCCTGTTTCACGGGTATGCATGGAGCTTTCTGTGGGAGAGTCGGTGTCATGAGGGGTCCTGTGACAGTTCTGTCTTCCTTATCATCTTCGTAGACGGAAGGCCCACATCATACTGCGAGCCGTTGACACAACTCTATGTCTGCCCTTGCCCTACTTAGTTTTGACATCGTCAATGCGCTCGAGTTACTGTCGCGCTGTTATACCTGTCAACGTTACACGATCAACAAGCATCCAATCACCGCGCAGACCCTGCCCGTGTTGCCGTCAGACATCCCATCCAACGCTCTCGGTGACCATCTCTTCTTTCACCAGTTGTGAACCAGAGCGTCACAACCCGGGCTATGTACGTCCCGATGACATCCAGACCTTCGGACGCCGCGATGTACATTCTGCCACGGATAACAACTTGACTTGCACAGGGACTGAGACGTGGTGTGTGTGACGTATCACCTGCGTAACCTGCAGAATGTACGTGTATGGATCGAGGTCGAACTCGGGCTGTGAAAGACACCGTCCTTCTTGAGCTGAGACCCTACACGTCTACAACGTCAATCAACAGGATCCTGCAATTGTCTTTGGAAGGCCGTGAGAGTCAGACGTCGCGGCGCGCATGTCGACGTGGCTCGTCTTGTCCCAAGTAGACATCGTTGAGCCGTAAGTTAACACGTTACATAGATGGGCGCCGACGTCCGCGATATGGATCGTTTCTGAGACATACCAACGCACTCTGCGGCCGGGCATAAATACATGCAGGCAACTTAGCAGTCACCAAGGTAGCCTTGACCCATCGTGCGAATAGAACGCGACTGCATCCTCGAGTCGGGCGTCCCTGATCACTTGCAGGCACTGCGCCGCGCAGTCAGCGGGGCGTATCTTCTGGAGCGCAGGGAGGTGCTCGGAGAACCATGCGTTGACGGTGTTACCCAAGTCCGTGTCGACCCAGCCTGAGAACCAGCAGGGTGTCAGCGCCCAGACATCATTCCGAATAGCGGAAGGTATGATGACGATACCTGGGTGGAGGACCATGGTGCATATACCCTCTTCCTTCAGCATCGCCCCCCATTTGCGTGCGATCCTGCAGCAGTAATGGATATGCGATCTGGTCAACACTGATGCCCTAGCAGCGCGAGTCTATATGTCGTTAATACGCACATGCCGAGTCCGGCCTTCGTTACGGAGTACGTCTCGCTCAACCCGATGGACTGCGGGGCGAGCTCAAGCGAGCCCAAGCTGGAGGACACAAAGACGACTTTCTTCGCGGTCTCGGCATCGGATGCGCTGAGTCCGTGGCGGAGGAGCGGGAGGAAGGAGCGCGCGACGTGCAGGGGCGCGACGGTGTTGGTGTAGAGCTCTTGGTGGAACGCCGCGATGTCGCTGCATTTTTTCAGATTAAGATGGAAATGCGGAAGGAGAGAACGTGAATGCACTCACACTTGCTCAAACGGAACGAGTTCCTGCAGCGACATCGCCGCGCTGTGGATCAGGCAGTCCAGTCCCTCGTGCTCTGAGAGGAGAGCGGCTGCGTTGGCAGCGCCGCGCTCAACGCTCGCGGGGTCTGCTACGTCGAGCTCGAGGATGGATAGGCGTGTCGGTGGGTAGGACGAGGTGAGGGCATACAGACCGGGCGAGCGGGGGAGGGAGCGTGCGGTGGCGAGGACGTGGGTTGTCGGGTCCTTGAGCTTGGGTAGTAAATGAAGCTGATTAGTTGTGCATGGGAAGGAAGTCAATGGGGAAACATACCAGTTCTTGAACGAGGGCGAGGCCGATGCCTCTGCTTGCTCCGACGACGAGATACGTGCGCATGATGGAGGTTGGAGTACGAGGATATTGGCCAGTGAATACATTATATAGGAGCTATCCCGGGGTTGTGTACAGATAGGCTTTCATGACTGACGTCTGAAGAGGAATCCGTCTGCTGAGTAACTGAGACAGTGAGAATTGACCACTCACCCTGTCCCACGAGTATACATAGAGATTTCTGTGGGAGAGTCAATGTTAAGAAAGGTCCTGTGACAGTTCTGTCTTCCTTTATCATCTTCGTTGACGAAAGGTCCACAACATACTTACTGCGAGTCGTTGACCGCGACGCGATATGTCTGCCCTTGCCCGAAACGAAACTCGCGTCCCCTTCGTCGTTCAACAACGCACGACCGATCACACATCTTGCGGTCCACGGTGTGGCGTTCAATCTGTCGCGGAAGTATGTAGAGATGCTGGCATTGTTGTAGTCGTCGAGGCTGGGAGGTTGCTGCAGGTCCTGGTCCAGGTCAATCATGTCACGCGGCGGCGCGTCTGTGGCTGATGCGCTGATGGCCCGGGTCGTCCGACTCGTCGCGCCACCGCGTCCCTAAGCCCTCCTCATCACAAATACATTCTTGGCTCCAGTTCATCCAAAGTTCATCGCCGCCCTCTCTGCACGAAATGCACGAAGAGATTGGGCAATAAAGTAAGGTTGACAAATTTCAAGCATTTTACATTCGTCGTTATGGACATGTGTATGGACATAAAACTGAGCCTGGAGTAGGTAATGTACGACGGGTGGTACCAGGGTATGAAGCAACGAAAACGAAACTGCGTCTTCGTTGCGCAAGACAAACATTAAACAGAAGATCCTACTCAGTCTCCTCGTGCAATGAACACTAAAGAATGGCGAAGGTGAGATATCAGGCCCGGGTACGTCGCCTTCTCCTCAAGCGCGTTTTCGACTCTCGCCGATGAACTCTCTGGCGACCACAGCGGAAACGTGGCCGCTCAGACGCGGTTGTATGGACTGTGCCCGCGCTTCCACGCACTCGAGAGGACCTTTCGAGTGCGAGAGACGGCCGACCGCTTGGCGACTGAGACAGCGCTGGCGAAGGCGGATGTCCTGCCGTTCCGGTATACGCCAGTGGTAGACGGGTGACGGCCCTCACGAGAGAGGTCGACGCTCGGCTGCGAGCGTTCCGGTACGCTGTTGCAGTTGCTCGCACCTGTAGCGCACTTAGTCAGTCACGTTCGCCAGCAGCGTATGAAAAGCGGGGCTTACTCTGCTCGGATACGGAGCGCAAGGAAAGCAACTCGAACTCGTCTTCCATGCGCGTGAAACTGACCGTCGGCCGGTCGAGAAGGACAACGACCTCCGTCGGAGACGTCGTGTGCAATATTGTGCCCGGAATCGGCGCAAAAGGTGCGACCGCGACGAAGAGCATGTGGCTCGTGCGCGCGAAGATCTCAGCGGAGCGCATCGTGTTGAATGGGTGGCCCTGCTGGATGCTCGGCGCGTCGCCTCTTGCACAAGGCCCGTCAGTTAGCTCGTGCAGAGAAAAGACAACTAAGCGGTGCGGAATACTCACGAGAGAAGGTGCACGGACGTCTCTGGGCCTGTAGGGTGAAGAAGCACCGGTTCTTATAGACCTCCGCATATTGGCGATGCTGATGTCTTTGGAAATCCCCAGACGGAAACGGTCGCTGGACCGAGCAAAATAGAGCGTGTCATTGAATGCCGACGCCGAACCTAGCATCGCTCACGCGGTTGATGAGACAAAGTCGTATTTGTTCACCGCGGCGCTTCGTGCGCATCCGAGTTGCCATCCCGAGTCTTGAAAGACAAATGGGCCTCTATAGTCACGTCGTACACTGTGGGCTGTAGGTGAGCCTGCCCGTCTACGGGATACCTTTCTGTGATTCTCACACCGTGGGCGACACTTCTGCCCGCTCTTCCTGCCTGCCTGCGCGATGCACAAGATCCCGACGATCCACGACGATCCCACAGAACGACCGAGGCGCACGCACGCAATGGGTCTTCCAAAACATCCATCATCCACTGGTCGGGCCTCGCACTGCCGCGTGCTCAGTGTACGCCAATCTGAATATCGAAATTCCAGGTATAGAGGAACAAGTACTGGCTGTCCGATGTCTGCCTGCGTCTCTTCGGAAACGCCACAGCGTCAATGAATTCGAAACGCTTGGTGCCCTGCGCTCGTTATGGCTCGAAGGTGTGTCGTTCTCGACTCTCCATGTTTATGTTCAATGTCCGTCTTCTTGGACAGAGACAAGAATTGGACTGCCTGGCTGGAGCCTTTCGCCCCGGCACGCAAAACATGGCATAGGGCGTGATCTTTGACAGGGCATTCGATAACCGAACAGTGCCATTTATGGGTGCTCGGGAATCATTCCTCACCGGGTCCTTTTGCAAACACCCATCAAAGCTACGACGGCGGGCGTCCATCTTACAAGGAACGAGTGCGACGCGCGCAGAAAGGTGTGCATATTTGAGGTTGCGTCGTACTCACGAACACTTACTTTATCAATCGAAATATATCTTAATTGGGCAGGCGCATGATGTCACTCAACGTACAGTGGCCAGTGTTCTTAGCATCGCCATCCCAGAGGTCGCTTTTGGACTCCCGGGTCAGCCCTCGGGATTGTGGCGTGCCTGGCCGATCGTCTGCGTCCTCGCATGAGCTCGATGCTCGGTCGTCTGAACGCCGTAATGATCTTGACCACCGGCGGTCGTGTTGTTCGCATCCCATCATCTTGCATCTGTACGATAGAATCCGTTCATAGCCTCAGCGACCATCGCGGACCATGGAGTTGAAGCAAGCGAACGCCGTGACTGGCAAGTGTGCGACGATACTTCGACCTTGGCATATCTTGCGAGGCTTGCCAGTGGGAGACAGCGGGCGGGCCCGAATTCTGCCTAATCGGAAGGTAAGTGCCGTTGAAGTGTTCATCAATTGTCTCACAGCGAACGAACTCCTCAGTCCTGAGTAACTACATGAGGTCGACGAATCAATCCGGCTTTGTTTATACCACGTATAAATGTGGCGCTGTGCCGACATTCAGACATACGACGATACAATCATCGTAGCGAGTCATGCAAACGCTGGCGTCATCAGGTAAGTGGACAGACGGGAGAATCGAATCCCTAGTATTTGAGTCGCTGCTTGGTTACCGCAGGAATCAAGTTCTGAATTGTCGGTAGACTGCTCAGGATGTTTTGTCCGTTGGCCGGTACTGCAGCTTTCCGGATTTTGAAACAGTACTAGTATGTACTGATGGACAGACGAGCAACCTGGTATTACTCCTTTCGGCGGGCTGTGGTCTTATGAGTTGCCCTCGCTTTGCTCACTGACAGTGGTCGCCAATGTGTAAACGTAGTCTGCAACGTAGACTGACTCTGCTCGTCCTAGACAGTGAGATACGAACTCTGGACAATGAGGATATATAAGATAGGTCCTGCGAGCAGTGTCCAACAAAATGGGTACAAAGTAGAGTCGCAAGTTCAAGCTGAAGGAGCATCCACAGCTGCAGCGCGAAGATCTGAATGCAGATCTCCGATACAGTACAGTCTGCTATTGTTATATACTGTACATGGAGGGATTGAAGAAAGGGGCGTGTTTGACTTCTCACTGCAAATCAAAGTATCGTCCCACAATTTCCAACAACAAAAATATCACAAAACCCGTCCAGAGGGGGTGCGGCCAGGTGACGGGGTCGGGGTACCTTGGTGCTGCCGTGCAAGTCATGGTGCCGGAGCGCGGATTGTATCCACGGTCATTACCGCAGCGCAGATAACGGGTATCTTCGCTTGGAGGTATCTCACCCTCGTCGCGTACAGCCGCGTCCCTCAGAGTCTTCACTCTCTCGACGACGTCCGCCCACCGCAACCACTTGTCGTCATAAGGCTCCCAAGGTGTATGGGTTCTCTTATCCGCGGTCTGTGCCATACGCCGGAGATCTAGTGCAGGGAAAGAGCGGTCGATGAACGCCGGCAAGGCCTCCTCACAAAGCGCAGAGATGTACATGTTCTTGATGTTGAGTTCGCGTAGGGACATCGACAACACGCCACCGGTCTCCGTGGGTGCATTGGGAGGAAGGATTGGCTGGAAATCGATAGGGGGGAGGGAAAGCGTCTCTAGGCAAGGAAACCGCTGCGCAAAGGCAAGGAGCAGATCCAGCGTCTGCTGTACATTTGGGTTTCGCCAGTTTGGAGGCCACTGATCGGACAGCTCGCATGTCTTGAGCCCCTGCCAGAGACGTGGGATCTTGATGAGGTTGAGGAGATCGATGTACGGAGTGTCAAGGAAGACATGCTCGACATGACGTAGATCCGAGAGGGCCTGAATGAGTTGCGGTGTCATTATATCTGAGTGCCAACCAGCGTAGAGGCGTAGGGTGCGCAGATGGTTTGCATGACAGAATGACGCCAGAACCGGAGGAACAAAGAATGACCACCCCACAATTGATAGGGATCGTAAACCCAGGAAACCATCCTGTACTAGACGATCATGAAATGCAAGCTCCTTCGTCGTGAAGAGCCGTAGTTCCTGCAACTTTTCCATCCTGGAGAGGACGTGGAAGGTCTGCACGTCGACGGTGAGGTCACGCGAGCCAAAAGCACGGAGATGCGTCCAATGGCTCAGCTCCGGGAATGACAGTGCATCCCACGGGCTAACACCGTCGACGTAGAGCCCTTCAAGAACTGGCAATATGCGTAACAGAGGGGGGAGGATAGAGGCAAGTACCGCAAGCTCATCCACGTCCTTGTAATGATTGGGGTCGCGTCGGCTGTCCCAATTCAACTCGACATGGCGAACGGAAGGTGTGAGGACGAGAGTGAAACAGGGGTCGGGAAAGAAGCGGGCTCCCCACCGCAGGCGTTGCAAGTTGGGAAACAGAGGGATAGAGTGTTTTTGAGAGTGTTTTTGGCGTTTCGACAAGGAGAGGAGGAACGCCGTGCGTGCAGATTGATTGAACTCTGCGTGGACGTGCAGCGCACGAATGCGCCTCGCATAGCCCTGGAATCTACGCATCGAACGAGCGTTTACGATACGCTCCATACACACTGTTGACTGCAATCTGTCAGTTCGAATGCCATATCTGCAAATAGTGGAAAACTACCTCAGGATTCGTCATATCATTGCATTGGCATTCGACCTTCAGCCGGCGCGCGGGGAATAGCTGCAGAATCGGCACGAGCGAGTCTACGTCCGCCCATAGCGCATCCAGTGCATGCGGTGAGAAGGTTCTGCACACGACGGCAGACCTGGCGAGTGAGCCAAGCGGCCGAGCTCCCTGCTCGTCGCATTCCTGTAGTCTGAGAAATATCTCTTCAAGTATATCATCGCAGAATAGAGCCCGGTGAGGACTGGGCACCATGAACCGTGCCATCGGTCTGATCGAAAGGGTTGCCATCGCCTCTGCAAATACGATAATAAGAATGAGAGTCTGGTAAGGGTGCACGGCCGACTCACCTCGAGTCACGTATGAATGAGTATCGATGTTCAAAGTTCAACAAGCGGTGGGAGAAACGATAGCCTCAAACTTCGTGGCACGTGAACACATGGCAACCTCCGTGAGGCGAGTATCATTACGTGTCAGGGCAATACATCGTATGTAATAGGTGACCGAAACAGACGGCCGGGAAGCTGCGCGAGACGATGACATTCACAAAATATCAGCCACATTACACACTGGCAACAGGAGACTATGTAGAAAGGAGACAAGTTCGCGAAATGGGACCGACATACATACACAAGAGCTACAGAAATCGGATCAAGATCCCCGCGAAGAGCCGCACTGCGACACCGCGTCCGGTGTTGTAATGAGGTTCCTCGTATGTAAGACTACTGGTCGCACACAATAGAAGGAAGAACTATGTAGAAGGAAAGTGATAACCAAACCGATCAGAAGCACAGTAGAAGAGATGTTTCTGAGACGAATCGCAGAAGGATGTGGGGCCTGCAGGACGACGAGTGTACGACGAGCTGACGAGTTTGGCTACTCAGGACCGTCAGCGGAGCAAAGCGACCAAAGCTCAAAGAAGACGAACCTCGATATGTAATGACGCCAGACGCCCACGACAAGACAGAACATTCAACCAGGAGGGCTACCAAGAGGATCACCAGGGATCGAACCGCGACCAGAAGCAGAGGAAATGCCGACGTGCACTTCTTCAACAGGAGGTCGCTCCGCGATGTGATGAACCGTTTGGGGTGCCGTAACTGGCATACTTGTGCTTGCCGGACTTGATGACGAACAAGGACGAGACGCGTCGCCCACAGGGTAGGCAGAGCCGGGAGGCGCAAGACCAGCTTCGAGATCGTCGTACTTGCGCCAGAACTCGGTGTCGTTCAGAGAGGCCTTCGACGAGACGAACCGCCAGCTCGGCATAGACTTGACAGAGTAGCGAGGGGGCGCCAGGCATGCACCGATAACCAAGACGAAGAGAAAGAGACCGGTAGCCATAAGAGGAACGAGATCCACCATATTGACCGCCGGAGCTAGGCGAGCTTCAGTCGAGAGAAGAGACGCAGTGACCGTGTGTGCTGCATTAGACAGAGGAGAGGCGGCAGGGTTTGCGAGTTCCCCGGCCGCAGTAGATACCATGACAGGCACCGCGATCGTCGTCGACCAGACGTAGTCGAAGAGGGGAGGCAGCTCAGAGTCGTCTGAGAGCTGGAATTCAACCGAAGGACGAGTAGGCACCATGGTAGGGCGAACGAGACCGTCGAACACAGTCGTCTGTGTCGGGTTGAAGTAGAGCGGCGAGCAGAGACCACCAGGATAGCCACAGCCAGACTGGATGAGACGAACGAACTCCGAGTCCTGAGGAGGTTCAAGGCCGTAACGTAGGCGAGCCGGAGGCAGGCTGCACAGCCGGGCAGGGTCGTAAGTCAACGCCGGCACCATAGATCATGCAACATACCCATGAGCGACGAAGAGCGTGTTCAGCGAATGCTTGACCACCCGCTGGTAGTGGCCCATGTTGCGCGAGTATTCGAGCATCAACATGTTGCCGCATGTTGAGCAGTCCAGCGAGCGTGCGCACTCGCGCAGGATGAGAATAGTCCCCGGAGCGGCGAGCGGGACCGGGGCGATGAGGGCGAGGGCGCCGATGAGAGCGGCGGCACCCCGCATGACGAAGGCGAATATCAACATGGTGTATGCAAGATATCAACCAATAAGGCGATGTATATCACAAGAAGGCAGAGGCAGGTGGAGGCGGTTCGAGTTCAAGAATGAGTGGATGGAACGGGACGTGGACGGCGCCTTTTCAACCTGTGGGCGCCTCTGTTTGACAGGTTTGGCGCGTTCAACAACATCACGTGAACGCGACGCGACGCCTTTAGACGCTCGTTGTACTGTCGGCGCCAACTTGGTGCCAACTCTTCGTTGTACATTATGTGCACCAGATGCTTCCAATGTTCCATCCATACGATTTAAGGCCGCACAAGACTCGAGAGCTTGTATCATGCATCTATGTTGAAGCCTCGTCAACATATGCATGCCAGAGTGCGCCGAGAAGACGAGCCGTACCGCACCCGACAGGACAGTGACCACCAATGATCATTGGTCAGACACGCGCTGCGCGCAGGCCCATTCGGACTCGAGTCGGAGGCTGTTGGCGGTGAGTCCACATTCCACAAGTCTCGCCTTGCTGAGAAGCTCCTCCGGTAATAGCTGTCTGGAAACCAGAGGTCAATGAGTCGCGCAGAGACATAATGCCGTCACGGTCGTGGTCGACAAGGAGCGACAGTCTGATCTTCGTTATGCTCAACAGAAGCGACGCCATAGAACACATCCAGATCAGGCAATGCAGCTTTTCTGATGAATTCTGCAAGCACTCACAACACATGTCATGCGTTGAACGAGACAGCTCGCGTAGCGTGGCATAGGCAAGACTTACGTGGCCGAGAACGCACATGCTGCCCCTGCTCAGGTTTGTTCAAGCGCAGCGACGAAGACGACCGATGTCAAATCATCCATCCGTTGCCGGCAAGTTAATTTGAACAGGTATGCGCAGATCGACCTAACACGGTGGGACGCAAGGCTACACAGGTACCGAGAACGACGGCTGAGATGAACCACATAACAGCTCCGGTAGCAAGAGTCGCAAAAAGATAGAGCAAAGGCGTGGAGCAGAGTCCAGATGGCCTAACAAGTCGGGATCAACAGGCGGACTTGATATGAACTACGAAGGTACGTACTGAGCATGGAGGGCCAGATGCGAGCACAGCAGTCACGGCCCATCCTGCGAGCGGATTGCTCACAGGCCAGCGCCGACGTCGGAACAGCCAAGGGAGACGAGGCCACCTGCAACAACACACGCCCACGTAAGTAACCCTCCTCAACGTCAACACGTCTTCCAGGCACTCACTGAAGGTGTTATCCTCGCAGCAGAGCGTCTTCGTCGGGCTACACACGTCCGCACGCCCATCAGCCACACCGCATGCATCGAACCAGCCCCGGGACTTACCAATCCGCACCGCCGGAGAGGGACGAGCACCCCACACCGATGTCATTCAACAGGTCGCCGACACTGATCCCGAGAGCCCCGAGCGTGGAGGTGGTGTTGCTGCTGAGGTTGTTCGCAGACTCGACGCTGTCGCAGCAGAGAACAGGGCCGGCGCTGCAGCTCGAGCTGCCGTCGCGCACGGCGAGGCCTGCGCGCGCGTTGAGGTTGGCGCCGATGTTGGTGGGGGCGGCCACGGCGAAGAGCGCGGCGAAGAGGGCCGAGATGAAGGTGAGGATGAACTGCATGGCGGTGCTTGTGAAAGAGCGACGGGTGTGGGTGAACGAAGGTGGGTGCCAGAGGGCGGTGAGTACTGGTGCGTTCGGATGGGTAGACAACTCTGACGAGTGACCTGAGGGCTCCTATAGCTCGCCCGTGCGGTATTTATCCTCGCACCCGCGCCGTGCCGCATCTCGAATTCCTTCTCTGGTACGACCAAGCAAGCCACCGTGGCGTACACCGAACATGGCTGGGACGCAGTCGTGTCTGTGCCACCCGCAACTCGGCGCCAGCTCCGTTTTGGACAAGGACCATACCAAGTCGCCGCTCCAGACATTCCGCGAACCGAAGATGCCCAACCGTGAGACGGTGCCGTCACTCCAACGTCACTCTTCTCTACAGAATTTGACAGGAGTTCAGCATTGATGCGTTCTTCTCGTACTTCCGACTCGGATCCCAGCACTTGATGCAATCAACCCTACTAGGGTGCAACTTCGAAATGCGAGGTTCAGTGTTCCTACTCAGCCCCCGCACTCCGTAGGGTCCATATCGGAGGCGCACGCCACTCATCCGGACGCGACTCGGCTTCGCGAGTGTCATTCGCTGTCGGCCACATCCGGTCACGCCATGACCTCAATACCTACGATGCGATATTGCAAACCGCTGGGACGAAGCGCCATCCTTTGCGAAGGTGCATAGAGGTCCATCCGCTTCGCGAGGGCCCGTGGTCTCTGCAATTGGCATGTCTACAATATTGCGGGCACGATCGTTACATCACGTGTATTGCATGTAACTGAACATCCTGCTGCCAGGAAAACAAAAAACTGATCGTTTATTATCACATCATCACTGCGACGGAGAACAAACAGGTATCGGCAGGCGGGAGCTGGTACCTGCAGATGAACCATCAGCACACAACGTTCCCGTAGCGTGGACGTCGTCGCACTCACGGATAACAAGGTATATGCGTCAAAGGAGCGTGGAGGGACCGCATCTAAATGTTGATGTTGAACGGCGCGCAGCCGTAGTTGATCGGGACCGCGCCGGCTGGAAACACAAGGCCATCAACGCCAATCGCAAGAGGTACGCAAGCACGCCCTGTCCGCTTACTGAATTGGTCGTTCTTGCAGCACACTGGGGTTGCTTCACTGCACGCACACCGAGTCAGCCCGTATACTTCCAGTCGCGAAATAACAAATGAGCTCACCAGCCGTCCCCGCCGACGAGCGGCGAACACCCCGTCGCGATGCCGTTGAGCGCGTCGTCGGTGTAGATGCCGAGCGAGGCGAGGAGGTCGCTCGTCGACGCGTCGACACTGTTCGCGGGCGTGACGCTGTTGCAGCACAGGACAGGGCCCGTGTCGCATTGGCTTGAGCTCGAGCTAGATTGCGGGATCGCGAGGACGGCGCTGGAGAGCGCGAGGGAGGGGAGGATGAAGTGGAGCTTTGCGAACATCGTGGCAGGGGGAGGCTGAGGGGTCGCGTGGATGGGTCTGAGGCGGGCGGGGTGCGTCACGGTGCGGGCGGTGAGAGCGTTGGGCGGGCCTTCTTATACCTCGCGATCGTTGCGCCCTGGCGGTGTTGGGGCCGTTAGCTTCGAGGACGCCATGGCTGTCTGTGGGTGTCGTTCCCGGCGTCACACCGTCGTGTCTCTGCGGCGCTCTTCACATTCGAGTCGTCGTCCGTGTCACGATGTCATGCGTTGGCCCCCGAGTTGACGGCCTCCACGGACGCAGGGACATCTAAGGCCTTGCTGCGCCCTGGCAGCGGACGATGCGGTCCACTCTATCGATGTGCGCCGGTGAGCGGTACTCTGTGCGGTGTCGCTCTTGTGGAGGGGCGCTCGTACGTTTGAGCGGTGCAGCGCTGTCTGCAGAACGTCAGGACTTGAAGGCAAGGCGAGAGGTGAGTGCGATCTGTGGTCCTCCACGCGCACGGAGGGGAGGGGACGCTCCTCTGCCCGTCTTCACGCACCACGCGTCACGTCTCAACAGCCACAGGCAGACATCGAGGAAATGGATCGGCCCACCTCCCTGCTGCAGATATTGCTGGTCGCGCCCCGGTGTCCACCGCGTCCAACACGCGTCGGGAGCCCGCGCTCGGACTCGGCGCACTCAGTCGCGGGGCGCGGGGTGTCGGTGACGAAGAACGTGAACAATGCGCTGCGGGTGCGACTCGCTCCCAGCGTGGCCACGGCGTCCTGGATTCCGGCGTCGGGTCCCCCAGAAAGCAGAGACCGTCGAGGACCTATTCCGGACGGGCCGGTTCAGGACTAATCCTCCTGTGCCGTGTACCGCGATTCGCCGACGGATGGCAGTATTTACTGGTGGCCGTCAGCAGTTAAGGCTATGCAGATGATGGCGTCCCCTGACGATCTCCCGCGGATGCTCTCTGTGGTGGGTCTCCGCGCTTCTCGGGAAGGGCGTGTGATGGCCAAGTGGCGAGTGGCCGACGGCGGCTGGACGTTCTTCGCTCGATCCGTGGCAAGCTCAAAGGGGCGACGTACGCCACGACGGTTCCGGCGATCATCTTGCCTAATCTACCTCGGACGTCCCCGAAGACGAGGTGCGGTCGAAGGACGGTAAGGCGGGGCTCGCCGGCTCTTCTTGGGCAGATGCAGAAAGGTTGTAGGAGCGGCTCCGCGCACACTGGCCTACATCCAATATCCAACCATGGCATTATTGCACTTTGGAAACGCGAGGCTACGTAGCTCAGACTGGTGCGGACCAGGATCTGGTACCTGCGATACTGCAGGCTAGTACCATCACCGTCTGATGCACGACGACTGGATCTGCCTGGACTCGCATACAACCGACGGCTCGATGCTGGCAGTCGTCCCTTGTGAGCTGGAGGAGCGCACAGGGAGCCTCATCAACGCTGGCCACGTGCATGAGAGTGAAAATGAAAGCAGGTTATCGACCGCGGATGTCCGAGATCGCTTCAAAGTGTTGAACCGAAGTGGGTGTGGTTGATGACGACTAGACCTTCCAAATGCGGCACAGGCGCGATCGAGGAGGGCCAGATCGGCCACGATGACGCACGTTGTCGAACGAGACTTTGCACTCTCCGCTAACTTGCGCGGGGCCTATGCTGACACGACCCTCTTTGTGCTTCGGAACGTGGCGTCTGGTACACTCTACGCTCATTGCCTCTTGGGGAAGTTCTGGGATGCTTCTCTCCGACGTCTGCAACGAGCGTCGACTCGGACGAGCATGCCAGCTGTCGTGTCACACAGTTCGGAAGCGGTCAAATTCTGCGCTGGAGACGCCGTCTACGAAGGTTTTCTTACGTTAAATGCACTGCAAGCGTCAACGTTGAGAACTCTTCTCGGATAGGGTCTCTGGTGCTTCTTCCCGAGGTTGAGCTTAGCTGGATCGCTCAGAACGTGCAAAATGAAATTAATGTACGACCTGCGCAACATCCCATCCCCTGTGCGTATGTTCAGATGCGCTCCTGGAGTATGTAAGGTATGCTTTTGTATCGCTGTGCGGCACGGGTCGACTCGTCAGAGGGTCCAAGGCCTTCTGACCCGACGTCGAAGTGGACGCGTTCGTCGCTCGATTGAATGCTCAGGTGTCATGCTCCCCGAGGACTGTCACGTCTCCCATGCATGTATGGTCTTTAATCAAGCAGCTTCCGTCCACCGCGTGGGGCTGCGTCTGCGCGCCGCCCCCTGCGCTGCCGACGCAATCGCAGCGCCGTGCTCTCGGGAGGCCATCGCCGTCGCCCCGCATCACGCACTGCCATGTCTCTGGTACATACGTCCGATCGCCTCCACTCCACCCGCCTGCCCATCCCGCGGAGAACTAATCGCGTCCACCTCCCCCGCGCCATGATCCACGCAAAGTCGCCTCCGCCCTCCCACATATATAATACCGCCCTCCTGATCCTTCCCAACCCAAGTCGCTCACCGCATCGACTCTTCCGCCCACCGGCATCTATTCGCTCCCTCCGTCGCCTGCTCTCCTTAGGCTCTTCCCTCGTTTCCGCTCGCTCCATTCGCCATGCAGTTCAAGCTCGCCGTATTCGCCGCCATTGTCTCCGCTATCGCGGTCCTCGCCGCCCCCGCCGCACCGCCTTGCAACCCCGCGAGCTCCAGCTCTGCCTGGGAGCCCACCACCACGTCCAGCGACACCTGGCCTACCACCACTTCCACTGACACCTGGGAGCCCACCTCCACGTCCACCGACACGTGGCCCACCACCACGTCCACCGACACCTGGGAGCCGGCCTCGAGCTCCAGCTCTGCCGCGCAGCCGGCCTCCACCGCCGTCTCCGGCTCGTGCAACGCCGGCCCTGTCTCCTGCTGCAACACCGTCGAGTCCGCGAATAACCTCAGCAACGGCACCAGCACCCTCATGGGAATCCTTGGTATTGATGTCAGCAACCTGTTGAACGACGTCGGCGTGGGGTGCTCCTCGCTCGCCGCCGGGGCTTCTTGGTCAGTGTTGCCACGGATTGTTCTTTTGGGGTGTGTGCTGATGCGTGCGCGTGCAGCTCTGCGAGCGTGCTGTGCTGCGAGAACAACACCTACAGTGCGTCGGCCGTCGAACGTTCTCTCTGCTGTAGCATGCTAACGGCACCTTTGCCCCAGACGGCCTCATCAACATCGGCTGCGTCCCGATCGGCGTCTCCTCGTGAGCGGGGCGTCTCCCGTCCACCCCGTATGGCCGAACCTTGTCGATTGTACGTGGCCACGGTACTTCGCATCTCCGTGCATGCACTCACCGATGGGCTGGCAGTCCGTCTCCCGTCTGCGTTATCCAACCATCCTCGTTTCTAATCGTTTCCCGCGTCGCGGGGTCTCCTCCCGGACGGCGTGTCGTCAAGGACGCGCGTCCTGATACCGCGGCGAGAGTTGTGCCGCTTTCTGGTTCCCGTGGTATGCCTGTATCTAGTCTAAAACGCGTCGACGGACTTTCTGCGTCGAGCATAGGCGCTGCCGTTCCTTACTTTGTTTGACCGCGAGCCTGAACTTGGAATTATACGTGCATGGACGTGGTCCGTCATGCTACCGAGTCGTATACGCGTTTAATCTATGTAGCATGTCGATATACACGTGTCGTACTGTCCATATGTTCGGGCCGTCGAACGGCCTCTGTGCCACTGGCGAGATAGTTGTTCAGCTTGCTTGGTTGCAGTTGCGATTGAAATATATGGGATTCGCTTTCAAGTTCCCGAGCCCACGGTGAGAAACACTAATACTAGGATGTAGCACGGGTGCGAGAACTGGGCCTCGTCGTCGACTTTTCACTGGCGGAAGATGCTCATCATTTACATGCAACGCACCGCAGCTCGGCCGCGCTCTGGCTTACATATTGCCAGAGAAGCCGGTGCCGCACCCTACCACACGGAGGTCAAAGAGCCTGGCGGCGCGCTACGGCCACGTATGCAAGACAGAGTCGTACGACGTCGATGCTCGCGGAACGGTGGCCTGTGAGTACGCGGAAGTACTACCACAAGCGGTCAACCGTGCGTAAGAGCTGTGTGCGTCTGATTCCATACTTGCACAGCTAATGAGCGGGGTCGATGCAGCTCACCCACTCGCGGCGAGGATATCCGTCTTGGACGTCTCTACCGCTGGCGCAGGCAGGGGACTTCTATGATATTACCTTGAACTTGGACACCGGAATTACGTCGCCTGTCCGGCACGCGCTCGCCTTCAGAGCCGTTTCGTAGCTCCCTACATAGAGAAGTGAGACCACCCTGGCGGCTGTCCAAGTCGGGCGCGCTCCGGGGGCGTCCTCGGGCCACGGGTAGGGACTGTGTGGTAGCGTGACCGACGCGAGGGTCCGTCCGAGCTTGGGGCCCGGGTAACGCTGTTGTTCGGTGGACTTCCGAATGGCGAGTCGCAGCCGTGTGCGGCGTAGGTCGTAGCGCCGCGTACGCTGCAAGGAGGAGCTGAGCTCTACTCTAGTAGATGTGAGCGCCGACTCGGAGTGTGCTGCTTGTGGGTATCGTTCGAGGACAACGACTCACCCAGGTACCCGGGCAGCAGCGGTGATTTCTGTTTCCATGCCGCGACGCTGAGTCTGCGCGGTTACGCAGCTTGTCGGGCGGAGAGGGCAGCTTTAAAGCCGGCCCAGGATCATGTTCAATGATCATTGACGACAAGTAAACCCGGCAAGCGACCATCCTAAA
Source organism: Fomitopsis serialis (assembly GCF_022376445.1). Lineage (NCBI taxonomy): Eukaryota > Fungi > Basidiomycota > Agaricomycetes > Polyporales > Fomitopsidaceae > Fomitopsis > Fomitopsis serialis. The sequence goes on along the minus strand of NW_025954987.1, from coordinate 69,350 downwards.
ATCGGAAAGAAATATGTAAACAACGCGGGGTTTTCGGCCAGTGAGTCGGATGCGCACCTACCTGCACCATCTACTGGCCCGGGGTAAGTACACTGGCATTTGAACGGATCATGCCTTACCATTTCTGCCCGTGAGATCATGCTGACTGAGCATGCAGAGTAGTTTATACTGTATACGGCATCGTCGACGAGTGTTCCGCATCAGAGTTTCCCGGACGTAAGAACATAGGGAGGATGGGGAACGAATTGTGGAGCCTCCGAGTCCGTTGAGCGCTTAGCATCAACGCGTCGCGTCGCGTTCACGTGACGTTGTTGAACGCCAAACCTGTCAACCAGAAGCGCCCGTCTTCAAAAAGCGCCGTTCGCGTTCCGTTCCGTTCACTCATTCTTGAACCTGAACCACCTCCATCTGTCTCTGCCTTCTTGTGATATACGTCGCCTTATTGGTTGATATCTTGCATACACCATGTTGATATTCGCCTTCGTCGTCCAGGGTGCCGCGGCTCTCATCGGCGCCCTCGCCCTCATCGCCTCCGTCCCGCTCGCCGCTCCGGGGACTCTTCTCATCCTGCGCGAGTGCACACGCTCGCTGGACTGCTCGACTTGTGGCAGTATGTTGATGCTGGAATACTCGCGGAACATGGGTCACTACCAGCGGGTGGTCAAGCGTTCGCTGAACACGCTTTTTGTCGCTCATGGGTATGTTGCATGTTCTACGACGCCGCCGTTGACTTATGACTCTCACCCGACTGTGCAGCCTGCCTCCGGCCCGCCTACGTTACGGCCTTGAACCTCCTCCGGACCCGGATTTCGTTCGTCTCATCCAGTCTGGCTGCGGCTATCCCGGTGGTCTTTGCTCATCGCTCGACTTCAACCCGACGCAGACGTCGTCACTCGACGGCCTCGTTCGCCCCACCATGGTGCCAACTCGTCCTTCGGTCGACTTCCTACTCTCAGACAACTTGGAGCTGCCTCCCGTCTACGTCTGGTCGACGTCGATCACGGTGCCCATCATGGTATCTACTGTTGTCGGGGAACTTGCAAGTCCTGCCGCTTCTCTGTCTAACGCAACATCCATGGCCGCCTCGCCTCTTGATTCGGCTGAAGGTCGCCTAGCTCCGGCGGTCGATATGGTGGATCTCGTTCCTCTTATGGCTGCCGGTCTCTTCCTGTCGGTCTTGGTTATCGGCACATGCCTGGCGCCTCCTCGCTACTCCGTCGAGTCTATGCCGAACTGGCGGTTCGTCTCTTCCCAGGCTTCCTCGGACGACACCGAGTTCTGGCGCAAGTACGACGATCTCGAAGCTGGTCTGGCGTCTCCCGACTCTACGTATTCTGTGGGCAACGCGTCTCATCCTTGTTCGTCATCAAATCCTGCAAGCGCAACTATGCCAGCTGCGGCATCCCAAGCGGTTCATCACATCGCGGAGCGACCTCCTGTTGAAGAAGTGCACGTCGGCATTTCCTCTACTTCTGGTCGCGGTTCGATCCCTGGTGAACCTCCTGCTAGCCCTCCTGGTTGAATGTTCAGTCTTGTCGCACGCGTATCTGGTGTCGTTACATAAGGTTCGTCTCGTAGAAGCTTTGGTCGTTGCGCTCCGCTGACGGTCCTGAGTAGCCAGATTCGTCAACTCCGAGTCGTACACTCGTCGTCCTGCAAATCCTGCAACCTATCCTTATCCATATCTATTCGTCTTGGGATCTTCTTTTGGCTTGTACTCTATGTTTCTTTTTGGGTTATGTCTCATCACGATTTGAATACTCTGTTTCGTCCTTTTATCCTGACTCGGGGTTAGAGGAACCTCATTGCAACACCGGACGCGGTGTTGCAGTGCGGCTTCTCGCAATGACCCAGGTGTCTGTACTGTATGGAACCTGCGCCCGTAATACTTAGTCATGTCACGAACGTACTTTATGCCTATGATTCTTCTAGTGTTGACTGTTATTGCGCAGATGTATTGAACGCGCCTGGCAGATTGTATCTCCCGACCACACTGCGACGGCATCAAGTGCACCATTCTGCACTTGTTCTGTACCGATGCTACTTTTTGAGCTTCGAGGGTGAATGTCACTTAAGCTTTTAGGTTTTCACAGCCGCGGCGCTGACTTAGCGTCGAACGCGTCTGACAGCTCCGTTATTTGCATATCATCAGTCCTAGTCATCCTCTGGACGAGTGCGCATAAACAGTCAGACTCAGAGCCTGTATACATACCATATTTAACGTTATGTAGGACCAACGTTGGGGCGGTACATAGTACTCCAGTACTTGGGACCTACGTCCGCGACGGCTGGGGCGGAAGCAGTACTTGAGACGTCCGACTCGTGCGTGCTACCTGTCAAGGGAGCTCGCAGGGCTCCTTCGGCCGTACGAACGATCGCGCTGGAGTGTCCCGCGTTGTGCAAATAAGTAGCTGGGAATGTCTTATTCTGAAATTACGGCGAGCCATCGGTGGTGGCGGCGTCACTGGCAGCTCGGACGCCCCACGGGCGACTCGGAGCGCGCATCTTGCTCCTTGCCGTCCACCACGAGTTGTCGTCTCACCCGCTAGCCTCCACTGCATGTCGCTCTCTATGGCACATGTGATTCGCTCGTATATTCTCTCTTGTCAGCTAGTTCGTACCGGCTTCCCATTACTAAGTAGCGCATTTGGTCCCGCGACCATTCCCGCGCCCCGGCCGCACCATGTTCACGTGTGCTTGCGGCCTGAGGATATAGAACCTTGAGCTTGAGGCCAGCTGAGGCCCGAAGCTTTCGAGGTTCTCTCGCACCCTATTTGTGGTCCACTGTACTCCGGTCCCCGTCCAACTCACTCTGAGACAACCGTCGCACACCGGTATAGCCGGTCTCGCGTAGCTGGCAACCCCTCCGAGCCTACCGACATGCCAGCCATGACGTCTACCCCTCATCGTGCTCTGTACTGCAATGACATACTCGAGGAGATCTTTCTCAAACTACAGGAGCAGGATGAAGATGGCACGCGGTCGCTTGGCTCACTCGCCAGAGCTGCCGTAGTGTGCAGAGCGTTCTCGTCCTACGCGTTGGACGCGCTGTGGGCAGACGTCGACTCGCTGAAGCCCATCCTACGATTTTTCCGGGTGTGTCGACAACAGATTGCATGCCAGTGCTATGATCTCACGAATCCGAAGGTATGCTCCTCGTACGCACCTCATTGGAAGACGTGCGAGCTGATTGCTCGCAGACGACGGCGTGCATGGAGCGCACCATCGATGCTCAGTCGGTGTCGAGGTTTCAAGAGTATGCGTGGCGCATCCGTGCGCTGCATGTCCACTCCGAGCACGACCAGAGCGCGCGCTCCGCATTCCTCCTCGCCCTGTTCAGACATGAACGTCATTCCGCCGCTCTGTTCCCCAACCTGCGGCGCCTCCGGTGGCAAGCCCTCTTCCTGCCCGATCCAGGCCTACAGCTCGTCCTAACCCCCTCTGTCCGCCATGTCGAGCTGAATTGGGACGATCGGGACTGGAACGAGCGGTGGGATGCGCCCGTCGATGGGTCCGCAGTGATCTCTCAGGTCCTGCATACCATGCAGAAGGAGCTGCTCGATCTCGACGAGCTCCATCTCAGCGGTATTTGCGAAGCACTGACGTTCCCGACTCTGAATCATTGGACACATCTTCGTGCCTTCGGCTCACGAGATCTCACCGTCGACGTACCGAACTTCGACGTTCTCTCCCAATTGGTGAACCTGCAGGAGCTACAGTTCTCGGCTTCAGACGAGGTCGCACACCATACGGTCCAGAGTGGTTTTCTCAGTCTACGATCCCTTATCATCTCCGGATCATCAGCCCGCATCGCCTTGTCCCTCCCTTCGTTCCGGCACTCACCACACCTGCACACTCTCCAACTGCACACAGACTGGCGCGCACCGTCCCAGGTGGCGCCTCACCTCTTCCAGGCGCTCTCCGACCTGCGCCACATCGAGCACTTCCTCCTCGACGCGGAGTCGATCGGCATCCCCAGCTTGACCGACAACATCAGCCCGACCAACACCCCCAGCCTGACCGACGTCCCCGGACTCTGGCGCGGCCTCAAGACGTGCACGATGTCGATCCGCTGGCCGTACGGACAAGCGCTGTCGCTCCCGCTCGAGCTGCTCCTCGCGTTCGCGCGGCAGTGCCCGCGCCTCGAGGCGCTCTCCCTACCCCCCCTCGACTTCCGCCCGGTCCTCCCGCCCAACGCGCCCCCGGAGACGGCCGTGCTGTCGCGGTCCCTACGCGAGCTGAATGTGAGTAATATGGTCGACGGCGTGCAGTGGGAGTGGGAGGAGGCGCTGCCGCTGTTTGTGGACCGCGCGTTCGCCGCGCTGGACCTCCGGCGGATGGCGCGGAGTGCGGATAGGAGGGTCGAGAAGCCGTCGCCGCCGTTCGACGATAAGTGGCTGCGGTGGGCGGCGGTCGTTGAGAAGGTGAAGGCGGTGCGGGATAGACGGAGCGGGGGCGGGGCGTACCAGTGAAGATACCCTGAAGATACCCATGGTTTGTGCAGATTCCGAGGCCACGCGGGATCATATCCGGAAAGCCTGATCTTGCCGTCTAACTACCTTACTTTCCATCATGTTGTTGTTGCACTTCTAGGTTAAACTTGTATGTATCTGTAGCATCACAGGGACTGTATCGTCTCGCCCTGCAGTTGGGACCGTCATTGCCAATTGTCGCTTTGCTACGTTCTGATTTTGTTGTATACCACTCAGTGCCCAGCCACCATGCTAGTGTGTCTGAGTCAGTGCTTCAGTACAGACGAGGGTATGCAGAACCTCTCCGGGCGTTGTGTTGTCGCATGAGGAGAATGGGAGAAGATGCTCTCCGGAAGAGCTACAACAGTTCTCCTTAATTAAGCGGATGGAACCAGCGGTGGCCGGCACAATGGAGTAAGTTACTGCATTGTATAATTTACGGATTGCATGGAATGCCGCCCAATTATGTTAGACGTTCAGCGAGTACTGAGCGCTGAGCACTGAGATTCAGGCCTCAGATGAGGGTGCCCTAAAGGGACAAGCGGAGATGCTTCATACCTATGCAGACTGAACGCATCCTCGATCTCTCCCTCAATATCCTCTCGACTCTGTCCCACGTATTGGAAGCAGACTTACTAGTGCCGAGGTCGCCGCCCAGGTCCAGCGCGGGGAAGAGCCGCTCGATGTACGTCGCGACGGCACTTGCATCGCAGCCCGCCTCGCCAGTGGGCGGCATCGACTGTAGCGTCAACTCTCGCACGGAGAGGTTCTGCATGGTTATGCCTCGCTCATCCGTAGACGCGCTACCGGTCACTTTCTGGTAGAAGATAGGCGGGAAGTCCACCGGAGGCAGCGCGAGCTTGTGCAGCGCTCTGCAGTGTCTGGCGACATCTTCCAGCACCCGAGCGGACAACCTGGCAGAGCCACGCAGGTTGTGCCACTTCAACTCGAACTCGAGCAGCTGCTCTGGCGGCCATGCGCTTGCCAAGGATGATAAAGCTTCGTCCATGGACACCGCGCCCGAAGCTCTAGCCGGACGCTGCGCAGGTGTCGAAGCGCCGGGATGGCGCTGATGAGAGGTGCCTCGCCCGCCGAAGACGTGGACGTGCTCGAGAGGCGGAGGGCGGACAAGCGGGGTGCGGGGGAGAAGGCCAGCAGAGCAGCAGCGAGCGCGGTGGACGGGCCCGACAGCGTGAGTCTCCGCAACGCCGGCCACTCCGTACCAGACTCTGTCCGCCCTGTCGCGCCGTCGACCCTCCCCACCGCCAAGTCGCAGTCATCGAGTATGAACCGGCTCCCCACGCGGATATCGACCTCCTCGAGTACGCGCATCTCCGCGAGCATGCGTAGCATGCCCGCGTGCACTTCGACGTCTGCGATGCTGACTGTGCGAAGCTGGTCCCATCCGCGCAGCGCGCTCACGACGCTCGGTGGGTACCCCTCCAGGCCCATGAGGCGGAGTTCGCGCAGCGCGGGCGCACACACTGCAGCCTGTGCGAGCAACGCGGAGAGCGGGGGGCCGTCCTCTGCGACGAAGGGCCCGAGGGCGCCGTAGCACGAGACGCAGTGGAGGCGGAGGGCGCGGAGGTGGGGGGAGAGCAGAAACGGGAGGGAGGGGTCGCGCCCGCCGAGGACGCCCCAGGTGAGGGAGGCGAGGCGGGGAAGAGCGGTGTGCAGGGGGGAGGCGAAGCGCATAGGAGAGGTGGGCAAGGAAGGCGGAGCGCTTTTCGGACCTGTGCTTCATTTCGCGGGGGACCGCCAGGGTGCGCACGCGGGGGGCGTACTTGCGGAACCGCACGAGGTTCTCGGGAGGTCTACGACGCTGAGACACTGTACCCGTGGGGTGATGAGTCTGGAGAGGGCGAGCGGGGCGGCAAGGAGAATGCCTTACGTAGTAGTAGCCATTACATCCGGCCTGACAGCCTTCGAACAGCTCGAGGATTGGTTGAAGGGAGTCAAGTTCCATCCAGAGGGTATCTAATGCGGGCTCGCAGAAGACCTGACAAACGCGGGCACAGGCGTAGAGTGCTCGCTGAGGCTTGTCGTCTGGAGGGAGCCTCTGGACATGGCGGAAGATCTCGTAGAGTATGTCGTCGCAGCCGAGAGCAAGATGTGCTTGCGAAGGGGGCATGTCCCGCTATCCGTGAGTATGTACGGTGTGACGTCTCCAGTCAGTCTGCTCGCAAGAAGGGGGGAAGCAATGGGTACGTCCAGGTGTCCCTCACCATCCCTCGCTTTATGGGCACGCGCCAACAGATCTGCGGTGAGCGGGCGAACATGAGCAGATGACGATCACTTGACCTCGGCAGCAGCGGTAGCTTCCTTAGCAGGACGCACGTAGCTAGGAGCTAGGGGCGAAGTGGATCAAGAGGACGTACCACGCATCGGCGCGGCGCGCTGTGTGACCAGCCTCATCAGACAGAGTCCTGCTGGCTGCACTGGGAAGTACGTACGAGGCAGTCCAGCGACGAGTGAAGGTGGAGCATGGCGCACCGGCGGCCGAGGATAGCTTTCGCACCCCCTGACATTCGTCGATATGGTAAAACCTCGACGGGAATGCCCCATATATACCAAGACCGACACGCTCCGCCTCTGCGCACATTTACGCTCGAGGTCTAGGATGTGGAATTGGTTGTAAGTAGATGTTGCGATTGAAGATCTGAGCGGCGGACTGTTCTGTGGCTGGATGACACTGATATGTTCCACCGACGGATCATCCAGTACCATTACGTCCTCTTCAAGCAAGCGATGCGACTGTAGACTAGCGAGACGAGAGCGGTGAAGCAAGGCGGCAGTACGGTGGCGTACTCTTGGGCGAAATCGTCATTATATGTAAGTCGGGGCAGTGCGCAACCATGACAGTCGTTGGAAGGATGAGTACTGAGTACTGAGTACTGAGTGGCGGAACTCGGCAAGCCTGGTGGTAGTACTGCGCCCGACGTTTACTTTAACTTATGTATAGCCTGCCGCTCGGGGGCAATCTCCTGCACATCTGGCGTTCGTAGGTGTCGCACGACTGCTCTATGGGACTGAGGTTGGGCTGAGGTTAGTGCGCACACTTTTGACGAGATCGATGACCAGAACTGTCGACCGTCCTCTTCTGCGAGCCGGAGACACCTCCGACTCGGAGTCCAATCTTCTCGTGAGCTCGCAGCAGATCACTTATTCAAGGCATATGACCAGAAGCTCCGTGTCTTCTGTGTATGCCACCCTTCGCCTTCCGCGCGCTCTAGCCTCTGAGTCAGCGCTTGCGAACGAGGGTCAGAACTTTGTTTACTGTACTATATGTGTATCCACACGCCTGTCTTTCTGGGTTTGCGACCGGTCTTGATGCGAGCGATGATCCCACTGCTAGCATGCACCATTGAACGGTAGTATATGGGTACGGTAGCTTACTTTCCCCTTGGTTTGTTTGTTTGTGATCCCTTTATTGTCACTGAGGGCGAAGCCCCTTGGTTGGTTGAGAGTAATTTGGACTGCGTTCACAAGGCTCTGTGTAATAGATCCCGTTCACAGCGGTCTGCATTCGGCTCGATCTACACACCTCCGGACTGTTGTTCGGACGAGTGGTAAACACATGTCTGCAGCGCCCTCGCGTCTTCGGTGGTGTCGTGAAATCACGCCCTGGGGTATGAACGTTTGAACCTTTCCCCGTCGGAGACTCGGAGTGCCTGGTGTGTTGTGCTCACATGAGCGGCGCAGTGGTGAGCAGCGTTCACGCGCACGAGTGCCGCGGAAGAAAGGTCTGCAGGCTTTATGCACGCTGGGAGTTATAGCGCTGCTCGGGGAGCGACAATGTCGTAAATGATAAGATAGCCGATCGCGAGCGGTGCGAAGACATCACGAAAGTGGGGTGCAAGATGTGACGCAGCTGAGAACGTCTGTCGGCGCGCTCTCTGGGTGCATACCAGCGTACCTAACAAAGGCGGGTGAAGATTCAGAGGAAATGGTAGGTGCGTTGACTACATCCATTTAAAGGACAGAGACAGCAGAGCGAACAGACTTCGTGGCGGAGGCGAGAAGGGCGCGTGGGAGAAATCACGCGGAGGCAGAGAGAAGCCCCGTTTTGGGGTTAGGAGAGCGCCAGGCGAGCCCGGCTTCCCACTGCGGGCGGCCGGCAGCGACGAGGGCTTCCGTGGTGATGGCCGCAGCCGCGCACACAGCGGGCGCGCCTATCGAGGCGTGATCAGGCCGGATTGGGACGGGCGGGCTGGAAAGCGGCGTCGGTGTCCCGAAAAGGCAACATCAGTGCGCCACCGCCATGCCCCGGGTGGGGCGGCGCAAACAGGACACAACACGGGGAGCAGCATATAGACATGGGCCTTCTCTCTTCGCCGTCTGCACTGTCCTACGCGCTCCCCGCTATGATACCCCGCTCCAAACTCGCCCGCCGCGTCGCCACCAACGCCCGCCGCACTGCGCTCGCTGGTGGCCGCCACTATGCTACCCCCGCTGACGAGAATGGCCGGGCTGTCGCCCGTGACGACCAGAGCAAGCCGCCTCGCCGCATACGCGAGAAAGAGGCCAACGCCGCTGTCCGCGCTGTTCAAAGGCGCATCCAGAAGGCTGAGACGGACGAGCGTATGGATATCACTGCCGCTCTCACAGAGGTGAAGACGTGAGTCGTGTGTTTTCTGCGTCGCTTTTGTCGAGTTTCCGCTCTACGCATCACTGGACATACACTGGCCTTGTCTGGCCACACTTCCTGATGGGGCAGTGGGATGTGACATGCAGCTCGTTACGCGAGAGCACATATGCTAGGCTCAGTAAGCGCTCAATGTACCCGGGTCCGGGATGGTCGCACTCAAGACGCAGCACAGTCGCGGAATGCGACGACGTCCAGTTGCAGCTGATGCTCCCAGTGTGCTTTGTCTCGTGGATGTGCACACAAGCTGCGGCGCGATTTGCCTTGTTGGATCAAGAGATTACATCATGCTCATGCTACATCTTCAGATACATGGGCGGTTTCACTGAGCCCCAACAACTCCGGACTGCCAACTGGTGGCCGGGCGGCCCCTACGAGGTCCGCAAACGGAACTATGAGCCGCCCTCTCCCGTCGCCTACACCCGCACACTGTCTTCATCGCCGAGTCGCGCTACCCCATCCGGCATGAGATCGGCCGCCCAGACACGGTCGAGCAGTTCGTCGGCGTCTGCCGCGAGGAGGACTTCCCCGCCGTCATGGCGCGACTCAACAGCGAGCGCGCCCCCGAGGATACCATGGAGATGATGGACAATGCCCGGTGGCCGTGGGGCCCGCAGAAGAGGGTGCCCCGCGTCAAGTGGTTGGATAGAGACGAGACGCACGAAGAGATCATGCGCAAGATAGACGAGTTGGACCACACGGAGGCTTTCGACGCCGTCGTTGACGCGGAGCATGGGGCGGCGATGTCGGAGGCCAAGTGGACCAAGCTGGAGGCGAAGTTGGCCGCGGCGAAGGCTGCGGCTGAGCGGCCCGTGCCGAAGATGAAGTATCAGGGGAAGAGGACGTATGCACCCCGCCGCCCCGTCCGTGCCACGGAGCTGCTCATGCCGCAGCGCCCGAGCGGCCGCGCCGAGCAGCGCCGTGTCTTCCACTTCTCCATGCACCCGCGCGCGGAGAACGGTGACCCGAGCAAGCCTCCTGAGGGCCCGGGCTCTTTCGAGATGCGCAGGCAGATCCCCGGGTCGACGTGGGCCCGCCCGCACAAGCCGTCGCAGGACGCCGATGACGACGTCGTGCCGTCGTACTACGTCGAGCGCAAGCGCCAGAGGTCGGAGGTCGCCGAGAGGAAGGAGGAGGAGGGCAGCTTGATGGCGGAGCTCAACGCCGGTATTCTCAGCGAAGGTCTCGCTGCCGAGACGAAGGTCCGTGAAGAGAAGATCCCCGTCGAGGTGCGCATGCCTGAAGAGGGTCTCGTCATCCATCCGAGCGGGTTCGAGCCCCCGACGCCCGAGACCCACTTCCACCCCGCCGTTGCGAAGAAGCCGACGGAGGACCACCCGCTTGTCGGGACGCTCAAGCAGCGCTGGGATGACCTCCCCGCGACGGACGCGGTGCCCCTCGCCCGAACTATGACGAGGGCGTCGAGACAGATTTCTCACGGAGGAAGTATATGCGCGACCAGGCCGAGTTGGACGCGGCGGAGGTGCTCACGAACCCGGACGTCGTCACGCACCCTGCGGGCACGCAGGCGGAGCCCTCGCTAGCGGGCGCTGTCTCGCAGCTCGGCCCCCAGGCGGCGTCGACCGGCGGGCAGCGCTCGCAGATCCCGGCGTCCTCGTGGGACACACCCGAGCGCCAGACGGTGCTGACGCGGCGCCAGCGCGAGGAGAACACGCGCGACGACGTCGTGCCGACGTACTACATCGAGCGGAAGCGCCAGCGGTCGAGCATCGCGGAGCGCAAGGAGGAGGAGGGCGGCCTGATGTCGGAGCTGAACGCGGGCATCCTCTCGGAGGGCCTCGCGGCGGACATGAGGGTGCGCGAGGAGAAGATACCCGTGGAGGTGAGGATCCCGCATGAAGGCACGGTGCGCCACCCGAGCGGCTTCGAGCCCCCGACTCCCGAGACGGAGTTCCACCCGACGGCGGCGAAGGTCGCGACGGAGGACCACCCTGTAATTGCGACGAAGAAGATACAATGGCACGATTCGGAGATCATTAGAGGCGCGAACGGGAACGGGAATGGGAACGGCAACGGCAAAGGGAACACGTCTACGTCGAGCAGCGGTGCTCGCGGCCTGCACACGAGTGCAGTCCTTCGCGCCTTGGCTGTGTCGGACTCTACCTTTGGCTTCATGTCGCCCTCGGTCATGCGCAGCCCTGCACCCGCGCGGGACGTGTCGCTCCCGCAGCCGCCGAGACAGGCTACTCGTCAGCAAGATGCCTTCAAGCTCGACGAGGATGACGAGGTAGACGTCAACGCGGTGGGCAACCCGGCCGCGGCCAACGCTGCCGTCCAGCAGGTGCGGTCGGAGTACCTCCCGACGCTGGCGGAGACGCCCTTCTGGCGGCCGCTCCTGAGCGTGACGCTGCAGACGCGCCCGCTCGCGACGACCGTCGCCCGGCTCTCGCGCGCGTACGCGCGCGGGACGCCGTTCTACTCCACCGTCGACCCGCACGACCGCAAGTACGGCCCGTCGATGGGCGGGCGCGTCCGCAACATGCGCCTCAACCGCACGCACGAGCTCGTCGTCGACCTCGCGCGCCTGCTCCGGGGCGAGCGTGGCGGCCCGCTGGGCATCCGGTGGAACCCGGAGTCGCTCGGACGGGGAATAAAGGGCGAGGGCATGGCGGAGCCGATCCCGCTCGAGAAGCGGATGATCAAGGTCGGCCTGGGCGAGTGGTACAAGCACGCGGAGGAGTGGAAGGCGATCTACGCGGAGGCGGCGCGTGAGGCGGAGGTAGACGACGCGATGGAAGTGTTTGGCATAGACCAGCGCGGGGCGCGGACGGACGGCAAGGAGTGGCCGAAGCAGGCGCGGGACGAGAACGCGCCGGTTGTTGACTTGGAGGAACACATCGCGCGCAGGCATCCCGGCGTTGTCCTGAGCAAGATGGGGCGCCTGGAGCAGGAGGCCTTCCGCGTGAAGCATATGCTGGAGCACGCGAAGGAGATCGCGGCGGCGCGGGCGCAGGCTCGCCACCCCGCTGTGCTCACACCGTGAAAGAGCCTTGCGGGACATTGTTCTCTTGCTGTGGAACACAAGTTTGCTACTTAGTAGAACGCACTCACTGATACATACGTATGCACCATCCTCCATCTCTAATACCTGTAATACCATTGCAGTAGCAATGGTATGTTACGTTCACCCACATGAAAACGAGCGCACAATGCGTTCTATTCGCCGCGGCGCGGTAAGACAACAGGCAACAGCGAGTATTATCCCAAAATGAACACAAAGTAACGAGAGACAGAAAACCAAGCCGGCGAACCGAAGCGTAACGAGCGACAAGCGTGTGGGCAGGGTATCATCGAGACAAGCAACGCTTTTGGTAAATAGGTAGCAGGCGGGACAGCGTACGTATGGACATCTACCGCCTGCCAGTGTTCCGGCCGTAGCCGACCTGGAGGTTGTCCAGCTCGGCCTCGAGGGACTTGATCGCGCTGTGCGCCAGCTCCAGGTCCTTGTTGAGGCGGTCGCGCTCCTGGATGAGCTGCAGAAATATGTCAGCACACATCGTCTTGAACAACACACGGTGATGACGACGGGACGCACATGCTGCTCCCACTGCCGGAAGCGGGCCTCCTCGGCCTTGACCTGCTCGGTGAAGCGCTTGCGGAGGGCCTCCTCCTCCTCCTTGAACTTGGGGTTCTCGAACTTGCGCGGCTTGGACTCGCCCGGCTTGCGCGACTCCATCTGGCTCTGGCGGTAGTTCTCGTAGTGGATCTCCTCCGTCGTGGAGATGAGGTCGAGCATGTGCGTGCGGATCAGCAGCGAGCGCAGCTTGCGGAAGTCGCAGTGGTTCTCGTTCTCGACTGTCAGGGGCGGGATGGGTTAGTTTGTGAGGTGAGAGTGGGAAAAAGGGGGAGGACGCACCTTCGGCGACACCCCAGAGGTACTCGCGACCCTTGACCTTGCGGCCATCGGCAGTGGTGACCTCCTCGGTCGAACCGATGATGGAGAAGGGCATGGCCTCGGCGAGGATGCGCGCATGCTCGGCTGTCACCTCGTCATCGGGCTCGATGGGCGGCTGGTAGATCCTGATGCCCTGCACCTGAATGACCTCGCGGATCTAGAGCGCCTGTTAGCTCGATTCACTGACGTGGACGCATGATGAAACTCACGCGCTGCTTGAAGGTGAAGAGGTCGTTCTGGGTGAGGGTATCCGCCTTCGCGACGACGGGAATCAGGTTGACACGCGTGCCCAGACGCTTCATGATCTCGATGTCGAGAGGCTTGAGCCTGCGGAAAGACGAACTCATTCGGTATACGATGCCTGCTACACGACCGTCATCACTCACGTATGCCCGGTGGGCCGGATGAAGTATAGGCACGCATGCACTCTGAGGTCGATCTTGTCCTTGCGCTGGGGCTGCTGCTCCTGGCGCATATACGCCTCGTGCTGGTCGTCAATGAAGTCGACGATGGGCGCCCACGAGTCGCGGTTGTTGACGTAGTCACCGAAGCCGGGGGTGTCAATGACGGTGAGCTTCGTCTTGAACTGCTTTTCCTCAAGCTCGGCCTTGATGATCTCGACCTCGGTGAGCTTGTCGAGCTGCTTGTGGTGGCGGCGGTTGTAGTTCTTGGCCGGGGACAGCTCGGTGGAGAAGAGCGTGTTGACGAGCGTCGTCTTTCCAAGACCGGACTCGCCTGCGAGCATCGCCAACTGTCTCAAAATCTGCGTACACGCGAACAAGACATGCACACTCACCGACAACCATGACGGTGAAGTGCGCGCCGCGCTTTGCGACGATCTTGTGTCGCTACAGAGGGAAAATGTCACCTCGCGTCGTCAGACGAAAGACGAGGGCAGAAACATACCTGGTTGGGCAGGTTGGCGATGCCAATGCCGTCGGACGGGGGCGGGGGAGCGTTGGCCATGGCTGTGCGAGAGCTGGACGCGGTCGAGGAGAGGAGGACGGAGAGAATGCGAGCTGCAGCTGCAGACCTGGCCGACCGAGCTCGCTTCGTTGGCGACGCGCCCGTCCTCCCTGCTTGCCTCTGTTTGCCATCAGTGGCAGATCCTCCCATTCAGGCAATCCCCGCGCAGCCTTCCTCCTCCACCGCCTCCTCCTCGTCCCCGCAGCGCATCCGCAACACCGTCCTATGCGCGTGGAACATGATCCTGAATACCATCTACTCGCGTTAGTCGAAGCTTGCCACACATCGCACGCAATTCGATACTCGGCTCGCGTCGACCATGCAGGCAATTAGCAGGTCTTTCGGCCTTCGTCAAGAGAAAGCGATCAGAGCGATGACTTTTCCCTCCACGGCGATACGCTTTCATGCAGAAGCTGGAGTTTGGGTACGTGGCCCGTGCCATATCCCTTATCAAACGGTCCGTCGCTTTAATGTACAGTACGTATACAATCCCTTCCTCCGTCTCGCCGCTCTCTCCCTGAATAGCAGGCGTATGATTTCTCTGTGTGGCTCGGTGCGCCCGTCCCTGTGCCCCGACATCGAGGTTCCTTGCAGATGCCCTGCTTACAATCGACGCTGTGGAGAATCCTGTCAGTGGCTTGCTGGGAACGCAGGTCGAACGAGACTTACCACTGGGGCGTTCCATGGCAGACTTTTTGACCCGAACAAATGATCTGCCTCTACCCGGCTCTGCGTGTTTGCAACCTGTAGTGGTAGTGGCATGTTCTGGATTGGCGCTGCGCTGACCGTGCAGGCGGCAACGGCGAGCAGGAGGACGGTGAAGAAGCAGCGCATCGCGACTTGTGAATGTGATGTCGCGGGTGGATGGTGCGCGGAGAGCGACTGTCCGTGCACGACTGTCTAACCCCTGCGCAGGTTATAATCCACCTGCATTCTGCACCCGCCCGAACGTACCAGACTGGAGCCGATGGCGGATGCAAGCGGGAGCACCTGCAGAGGCAAGCGGATGTGATCGAGGTCTGCCCGATCGAGCCAGCTTCCGCCCCTAGCTTACGGGTTCACAGACGCGTCGCTATCGGTTTATCGTGGCTAGTCTTCGGTCATGGCTTCGTTTTGTCAGCTTGTAAAGACATTGGGTTGCATTCAAGGGTATGTCTGGCACTGTGCTAGCAACGTGTTAGCAGTTCCTGACGCAGCCCTTCCCCAGGCCATGTGTGCGGACAGTAATGGGTCAAGCTCAATGCAAATCTCGTGACTCTGCAAGTTGAGATCAGAGAACCAAACTCATGTGTACAGACTGGGCAAGCGAATGTCGAGGCAACGATATCGTACAAGCAACATGATACCTGAAGAGTCTAGCAGCAACACGGTGCAGAAACGCTAAGGACAGGGAACACACAGGAGGGTCATCACGTCGTGGGTTGTTGGCCGTTTAGTCCTCCTCGCTGTCTTCGTCCATCTGGTCTTTCCTGTACAGGATCCTCTTGATCTCCTTCTCGCGCCTGAACAACGCCTGCGCGAGCAGCACCAACGCCCTCACCGACTCAGGCTTCTCCATATCCGCGATCTCCTTCGACGAGCGCATCCGCAGTTCGCGCACGACCGCCGCCGTATCCCGCCCATCCATATCCGGGGGCGCGCGATACTCGACTGACACCTGCCGGCGGACGATCACGTCGTTCGGGACGCTCGTGAGCTCCGCGAGCTCGACGTCCGCGTCGGCAAGCTGCTTCATGTATGACTCGTGCAGGTCGTTGAGCTCGCGCGGGCGCCAGCGCAGCAGCGACTGCGGCGGGCGGCCCAGGACGAGCTCCCTCTTGAGCCGCTGCTCCGCGCGGGTGCTCTCCTCGGCGAACTCGTCGTCGCTGCTGAACGCGGAGTCGTCCGAGGCGATGTCGGCGGTGTGCACGCGGTCGAAGAGCGTGAGCGAGGAGAGCGCGGAGGCGACGTCGCTCGAGGTGCTGGCGAAGGACGAGGAGCCCTCCTCGGTGAATGACGCATCAGAGTCGGTGGACATCGCCTCGTCGCTGTCGTAGCCAGACTCGCGCGATTGGGATACGCTGGCGAGGTACTGCTCGAGGATGCGCGCGGTAGCGTCGGCGGGGAGGACGCTCTGAATGGTGTCCATGGCTTTGCGGTGGTTGGGGTGAGGACGGTGGGGGTGGTTTGTCTCAGGATGAGTGCCTTCAAGTAGGAGAGCTCCTGGAGCTTTGTCTGTGAGCATGCATTGTCTTATATTGGTTCCATTGTCTGACCCTCTTTTTAGCTTGACACAATGCAGCACACATGACCTTCCTAGATCCTCATACCCCTATCAGAATGGACATCAGAACATCAGAAGCTGTGTCCTGAATTGGATCTTGAGCTCTCAGGACTGTACCAGCCCTGCATGGCTAAGGTGCATATGGGCAAGAGCAGTTAATGCCACTGGCTCCCCAGAGTGAATCTAGAGTAACCTGGAGCAGTCTGGGCTCACAGCTTTCAGGCACTGATGCGGGATGCCCGTAGCTATAGAAACGAGGGGAGTGATGCGCCTGGATACTCGCGCGATGTCACGGTCCACTACCTCCTTGGTAAGTACACTGACTCGGAGTCCGCAAATGACATCTTTGATGCGTACTCATTCGTGCTGAAACACATTGTATCTAGATTAGAGACTGCTCGATGACTCCGGTGCATACGCAAGGGACTGTAACGAATTCGTCGGTTGGGATCTACTATGGCACCGCCATGCATAAAGCCCTAGGATCCACGGTGGGTGCCGCCTATCGACAGGTACTACATGGACGTGACTCCATAGTACCAGCACTCCTGATCTAGTTTTTAGACCATTCATCCGGGAAAGAATAAGTTTGCTGCTTTCGTCGACGGTATACTTTCACGGCTCTGCCCTCAGGCTCGAACGGGCCAGAGGCTGAGCGCACTCCGACGGAAAAGATACGCGTATTGGCGGTGTGTGGGTTGCCACTGCTAGCTTCCAATTAGTACGTATTCTACATGCCCGTAATCTATCTAGATCTATGTCAATAATTGCGGTAGTTTAGTTTAGGTCAGGATGGTGTGAGTCGAGAGTCGAGATCGACCGCAGTCGGTGTACAAGTCAACCTCGAGTCGATCTATTATGACGCCGTTACAGTACCATGTATCCTCGCCCGAATACGAAATCGCGGTTCGGAATTCAAATCGTCGTTGCGTACATGCTCTGTGCCATGGAAAATCATGTGCGAGTCTCGGAAGCTTGTACGACATTCGTCGGCAGTGCTGCACACGCGTGTCGCTACAGCCGCCTCGATGACCACAAGTCCGAGCGCCAACACTA
Source organism: Fomitopsis serialis (assembly GCF_022376445.1). Classification (NCBI taxonomy): domain Eukaryota; kingdom Fungi; phylum Basidiomycota; class Agaricomycetes; order Polyporales; family Fomitopsidaceae; genus Fomitopsis; species Fomitopsis serialis. The sequence continues at coordinate 52,032 of NW_025954987.1, read as the reverse complement.
CTCCTTCTTAAGGTCTATAACTTGAAGATCGCCGCCGTTACAGTAATCGCAATAGCTGTCTTCATACTACCCCGGCTTGTTCAGACTGAGGGTGAGCGTTAATTGAGCCTCAGAGGCAACCAGAATCAGGTGCATCATGTTCTGAGGTACAGTGACACAATATTGGGTGTTCGCAACAAAATACCATGCTATATCACGGACCCGTGGAACACAACCACCACCCGCCGCATCAACCTCTGTCCTATCGAAGTGAGCTCAGCCATGATGGGCTGTCTTTGTACGAGGTTTGATGGTGCACTTGAAGGGTAGTGGTTGACTAGAGGATATACCATCGGTCACGAGTCGACAACTTGGAAAAGCCGAAGTGACGTACCTCACGACGCCACCTCCCCATTTAGGCTCTGAACCATCCAAGGAGAAGGCTTCGCTGACATCGAAGGACGCCAGGATGTTTGCCGCAGTTAGGAACAGAGTACTCTCTGCAAGCATTTGGCCGGGACATACTCTGTTTTCGAACGTGACTCAAGGCCTATACCGCTCAAGGAAGCGGCTTACCTTCTTCCGTACCCAAACGCGAAAATCCGTGGGTCGGGATTCAGATTTTCGTTGCTGTCGCGTAAGTAGCGTTCCGGATCCACTAGGTCGGGGTTTGGGTAGAGCGAGGGATCACGCATGATAGCCCTGCCCTAGGTGTCAGCGAGCGATTCACCCGAATCCTAATCATTGAACGCCGACATACCATGTATTAGACAATACAGTAGAGCCTGCTGGAATCCAATACCCTGCATAGTGATCATCCTGACGGACCTTGTGCGGAAGAGCTGTGAGAAATAGTGTCAACGACGAGGAGGGAACAGCAAGCCACGATGCGTACCTAAGGGTCCTGCAGGCTTGTGACGGAACACCTCCTTTAGCACTGCGTCAAGGTATGGTAGGGCCTCGCGATCGCTGAAGACCGGCGGCCGTGTGCGCCCAGTCACTGCATCTACTTCAGCTTGAGCCTTCTTCTGGATGCCCGGATTCTGTGCTATCAGAATCAAGAAAGACTCGATAACAGAGACTGTCTGTAAGACAATGAGCGGTCAGTAGGTGGTGTGCTCTACACAAGGACACCTACAGTATCGGACCCCGCTACGAATTGAATAAGCGCAAGCTAAATGTTATGATATTTGACAGGCCTACCTGTGTAGAACAGGGTTCCCGTTTTTCTGTACAGATCCTCTTCCTCTGGCGTTGCATTGGGATTATTCTGCATCAAATCGCCTGCGAAGGAAGGGAGCGCTGTCCCACGAGCCTGCGTATACTGAGTATTTGTTGCCATTCAGCATGAGATTCGGCGTACCACCTGCTCCTTCACGATGCCATACAGCTTGTGTTCGATCCTGGAGGAGTTGTCGCGCGCGTCCTTCGCAACCTTCTTGAAGCCAGCACCCGGAAACCAGTCCGGGATGTGCATCACTGTTGACCGTTAGCTTATAGCTGCGACAGCAAACAACGAACTGACGGATAGGTAGGCTGTCAACTAGATATGCTCCCGGTGCCGATAATTTGGAGACGTCATGAATGACCTTCTCCATTGTCTGGATGACCGGATCATCATAACTGTCGATCGTCAACCCGTGCGTGATCCGAAGGACAACGCTCGCGACAAGCCTGGCAGTCTGGTATCAATACTCGCTCTGATGTGCGCGGCGATGCAATTCCACGTACCACCGTATATGCAACAAGAAATTCGAGGGATCTTCGGCGAGGTTGGCGACAAACGGCGCCACGGTTTCTTCCTGAATGGCTTGCAGGCGAGGTGCGTTTCGTGGGTTGAGCGTGCCTAGGAACAACTTACGGCCCTCTCTGTGTCGACGCCCGTACGGGAACATAGCCATGTATTGCCCGAATCCAGCTCTAGGCTACGTGAGCAGCCTTAAATTAGTTCTCTAGAGTCACTTACAACTCTCCCGCCATAGGAATGATAGGTCGATCAGAGTACATAGCGCCGCGTTTCTCAAGCAAGTCGTCGATTGCCTTTCGAGAACTCAGGATGATGAACGATTGACCGATCACAGACAAGTGCATAACATCGCCTGGGAAGATTGGATGAGGACGCTTCGTCTCCGTACAACGTTCGAGCTCTTACCGTACGTTTGCGCCCAGCGTGTGAACGTCAACCAGCTGTACTCCGGGGGGATATGTAGCGCGTTTCCGAGGAAAGGGAGTCCACGTGGCCCTGGAGGCAGAGGCCCTTTAGCGTTTCTCCGAGAGATATTGTAACCTGCGAGAAGAATAGAGAGACCAAGTAACAGGATGTAAAGCATGATGGTTGCGGGGAGTTGCCTAGCACAGGCCCCGAAGAACTCGAATCAGTAGACTATAAGTATATCGGCTCACACAGATTGCCGGCCCAGGCCGCTAAGCGCAGGTCTTTCACCGTGACATTCAAATACCATCGCGTCCCACAGCTATGAAGGCGGCGTTATCTGTGGAATGCCGCGAAATTCTGGCGCCGAATAAGTCTTGGACCAGGAACCATAGACTTCTGTGGAACTGAACTCAGTATGTTTGACTCGGATGAGAACAGAGCGCACAGTACTCGTTACGTGATATGGACTCCATCAGATGACCGCACTCGTCGCACGGTCCACATGGGAGAAGGTTGAAAGGCTTGGGAGCTTGCGGGATTTGTCGGCAAGGGCGGGAAGCTTGACGGACACTAGGTGTGGACTGAAACTCTTAAGACACAATGAAGCTCGGCAAGGGAGTCGGCGGCATTTCGACTTGCATGAGAAACAAGCTCCTGCGATAGTCGCACAGACTCAAAAGCGCGATTGTATCCCGTTGTATCGCCGTCCCGAATTTGAATATGTATCTCATGCCCGCAATGTCCGGAGAAAACATGCGCATGTGTCAACGAGTCCGTTGACTTTTGCCTCCGTCGGGGAATCAACAAAGGTCCAGCCAGCACACAAGGCGAAGGGTGGTACACGTACATATACATCACCCGACGATGGAATCGTGCTTCTCGGGTCGATCATGATATTCAATCAACAGCAGATCGAAAGCGACGTTGCAACGAGGGCATTGCGACGTACCAGCGTAGGATAAACACGAAAGAGAGACGATAGCAGGCTGAGAGCAACGGCACTAATGTACATTCGTCATGCTAGAGATGCAGGACTGCGGACGGGAGGTCAGGTGCTGGCCCCGAATGTATGCAGCAGCAACGAAGATGAGAGGACATACCATACTTTGCGAATCTGAGACCATCACACGAAGACATACTCTTCTTCATCGTCATCGAGAGGTGGCTCGAACGTGGGCGGGTACGCATTACCGCGGTCCATCAGATCCTCCCTCAGGTGCAACGCCTGTGCGAGGTAGACCAGTCCACGGCGGAGGTCCTGGATGGGTGCGTTCTCCACCTCCAGCGTCGAGCGCAGCCGCAGCTCTTCGACAACCTTGTCGATGTCGCGTTGGTTGAGGTCCACGACTGCCTCTCGCCTCTGCACCGCCTTGCTCCGACGCCCCTTCTTCTTCTGCGCGTATTCGTCGTCAAACTCGTTCAGCGCGCGCATGAGGCTCTCGTGCCATCGGACGAGCTTCCGCCTGCTGTCGAACGGCGCGTTTCCACACGCGACGTCGTCCCAAGCGAGCTGTGTCTCGCGCAGGCGGCGCTCCATCAAGACCGTTTCTGAGAGGTCTTCTTCTTCTTCATCATCGTCGTCGGTGCCGTCATCGTCGTCCTCGTCGACGTCCTCGGCGGATGACCCGTCTGATGGCTCCGATGACTCCGAGTTCGAGTCCGAGTAGTACGTAGCGCTATCGCTCAGCTCGGACTCGTCGTCGCTGTGTACACCTTGCTCGCGCTCTTGCTGAACAGCGGCGAGGTACTCTTGTACGATGCCCGTCTCGTCCTCGTGCCGCCACACATAGGGGATGGTGCGAAGTGCTGGAGCCTCGCTCATGATGAATGCTCTATGACGGATTCCAGTGAAGGGCTATGTCTGGACGTCGGTGGGACGAGTGTACGCTCGCCGCTGAGCGCACTATAGGGGCGCGCTGTGGCCCGTGCGGTCGCCTCGCGGTCGGGATCTCGATGGAAGGAAGCACGGTCACGTGTCAGGCGCGCTACAAAGACGCGCGTAATACTTATTGAGATCTTGTACTTGGTGGGTGGCGCGCGGTCGATGTCTATCAGAAGTCGACTGAAGAGGCGGGCGTCGACACTGTATAACAGAAAGAAACAGCAAAGCTCACATATATGATTGCTCAATGCCGAGCCAATTCAGTCGACGTATGATACAGTGTTTCAGTACGACGTGCTAGCCACACAGTATGTGAACCAGTGTTGCACTGCTGGGATCGATCTCGTCGCGTGTGACATTGTCTTAATGACCAGCAATAGTGACAGATAGATTTTGTAGGGTGCATGGCGGCGCGATGTCGAGAAATACGGTGTTTCGGGGTGGGACAGATACAAAGCGGGAGCGATAGCAAGCCGATAGCAGTGAGCAATGTACAGGTGTCGAGCATTCGTTGAGATAATGGAGGGGACTGCGGCAAACTGGGTGAAACACAAGTTCCTGGTATTTCACGATGAGGATGGAAACGGCAGAGTCGCTACGACGACGTACCCGTCGATCATTCTGGTACGTCTCTATACCAAGACATACTCCTGCTCTTCTTCGTCCGCGGCGCAGACATCTTCAGGCTCCCCAACGGCAGGCGGAACGAACGTGGGAGGGTATGCGTTCTTGCCGCGATACATGAGGATCTCCTTGAGATGCAACGACCGCGCGAGGTAGACCACTCCGCGGCGGAGGTTGTCGATGGGGGCGTGTTCCACCTCGATCGTCGAGCGCATCCGCAGCTCGTTGACGACCTTCTCGATGTCCCACCCCTCCTCGAGCACCACGCCCGGCTCTCTCCTCTGCACCGCCTTGCTCACAGCCCCCTGCTGGTCAGCGACCTCGTCGTCCAGGTCGTTCAGCGCGCGCATCAGGCTCTCGTGCACCTCGACGAGCTTCTGCCTGCTCTCGAACGGCCCGCGCCCGAGCGCGACGTCGTCCCACGCACGCTGCGTCTCGCGCAGGTCTTCTTCGTCCGCGACTCGCCTGGGCTTCTTCGGATCGTACCACGCCACGTCCTTGAACGAGGTGTGGAACTCCCGCTCGGGCCCCATCCGGAGGCTGAACTTCTTGAAGTCGCCGTGGTAGTACCTCCTCCAAAATTCAGGGTCTGTAGGGTCGTAGTTCTTATCGTCCTGGACGTAGTGCACGTAGCCGTCGTCCTCCTCGTCCTCGATCTCGTCGTCCGTGTGACCGAACTCGAAGACATCCTCGTCGTCGAGTGACGCTGACTCGTCCGACCCTTCCGACGACGGATCGTCAGAGAAGACGGTCTCGGTATCGCTCAGCTCGTCCTCCGCGTCGTCACGTACGCCCTGCGCGCGGTCCTGCTGGACAGCGGCGAGGTACTCCTTTATGATGTCCGCTTCGTCCTCGTGGCGCCATACGTACGGAATGGCGCGGATAGATGGCCCCTCGCTCATGGTGACTGCTCTGAGTTCCTCTGCCGTGAGTGCGATTGACACTGACAGAGGGGTTGTGATCGGCGGATAGATGATTGTAGCACGCCGCCACTGACAGCAACTTCAAGGAGCGGGCGTGGTCTGGCGCGTTGCAGCCGGGCAGTTGGATTTATGGGCGGCTGCACGATCACGTGCCGTGACGCGTCGCGAACACAGTGTCCTTCCGTATTGCATATGTAGGTTCAGACAGTTTGGTCCACTGTTAGCATCTATAACCAGCATCGCGAGAGTCTCGAACGTATTGCATGTGGTAGCAGAGCATAGATATATGTCATGTAACACTCTAAGTATGTATGCGCAGCCATGCGGTCAGAAGACTTCCGACCTAAAGCTATAGCGTATAGATGAACGAATACAAGAAGATGAGTTCCCTCATGACGCCATACGACTTGCGTGGAGCACTGCGATTTGTTATAATCATCCTCAATGACTTTATGGTCAGACATATGGAACCGAAGGTGAGGATGGGGGCAGGCTGGCCAAAATGCCACAAATACAACGAGAGTGAAGCCTGCATGACGTCTTCAACCAGCGTCACTTCAGAAGTATGCGATTTCCGCCAAGACTTGGCCAATGAACTGCGCTGCGAGGAAGGCACGATTTGGAACGCATGCCTTGCATGTTTATTCTGTTGAGGACTCACGCACGGAAAATGGGGTGGCGGGGAATTGTGATCTTGCCTGCTGCGGGTCGGCAGCACGCTGCTATGAAGCACATTATCCTCGGGTGAACGGTAAGTCTCGTACAGAGGTGCCTGAATGTCCTGCGTCTGATGTTGCTGAAGGCGTCGGCATCACAGGCGGAGACGAGGTACTTACCGGAACAGGTATGGAGGATCTATTTATAGACGCTGCCGATTTAATTTACGCCTGACAATTTGCATGACGCGATAGCGGCACGACTCGCTGACGACTTTGCTCGAGATGCAGTCGCCCGTGCAACGTCGCGGCAGAAGGCCGCCGTCGTGCCTGCAAGTGAGCTACGCAACACCCCTCACCGTTCAAGAGGACACTTGCAAAACACTTGCATTCTCGAGGCCGGAGTCACGGTCCTTATCTGCCTCCGTGAAGGGCGGCCCAAGCTCCGCTACATATCAGCCTTCGCCGGCCCCGCCGCTGTGATGCGCACCACATGCTGTATCTCACATCGAGATCTGTATATGGCGCTGCAGGCCGCAGCCGTCGCGCGCGTCGCGCAGGCCGTACCACACAGGGAACAGACGTACGAGCTGCGCACCGGGTGTCGATGAGCGTTCGAGGACTTGCGCCGTTGCCTGCGCCGGCCGGGGTGGTTGACACCGACTCTGGAGGGAGCTGCGCCGGAGCCGTCCGACATATTCGGGGAGCGGCGGCGGCGGCGGATGTCAAATACGGCGCCCACACTGACCGACGTGCCTGGCCACGGCTCACATTAGTCATCCAGACCGTCAACAGCAGAGCATCGACCGTCGGTCCGGGGACACGGGCGTTGGGCAGTGCGATGTCTAGTAGGAGCAAGCCTCGACTCGAACCGCTGGGGCGCGGTGCCGTTTTGAATGGACATTTGGCAGGTGGGCACGACGGTGCATGGTCATCAGCTGCTTTCTCTCGCCATATGATACGGGTACTTATGGACGCGGCTGCACAGGGCGCGCCCATCGCATGGATGACAGCCAACGTGAGAAGGCAGAGAAACGACAGGACGGCGATCAGGTGCAGAGGAGAAGACGGGGCGGAACAGGCTCTTAACGTACGCAAGGCGAGCCAGAAGAGCCGACGGGAGACATGGCACCCTGAATCGCCTCCACCACGGCAGAAGGAACACGGCTTGTTCGTCTGCAAATTGAACACTCTCGTCAGCACGTCGGTGTCTTGAGCAGCGGTGGCGGTTTCACCCGCGCTGTATATGTCGGCTGTGCTTATGAACGGCGAGTGCAGACAGGGGCAGACGTGTGGCGGGCATATGGACGAGGTGGCGTCGAAGGCGCGCAAGAATGCACACCCGGTGCGAGGATGCGGCTTCGGAGCCCGTGCGATCACTGCAGAGCATGCGGCGGCGTGATTGGCCATATGGTCGTGCGCAGGAGACTGGGTGCGTCGCCTTTGCACTCGCGCGAGACGAGGCGAGTGTTGCGCGGAGACGGGCAGCTCACGGGAGGCAGGACAGAGGTGAATGGAGGTGGCAAGCCGTGTGAGGACATGGAGAGGTGGCTGGCGGTGTGCCTGGGATCGATCTCAGATCTGGAAGGTTATTTTCGGGAATAAGGGATCGGCATGCCCAAAGCGGGGGTAATCGGGCAGGCGGGCGCTGCGATTGGGCGAGGCTGGGGTTATCAGACCCAATCGGGGTGTTTCAACGTCGCTCCGCTCGTGGACAGCGAGCACATGCTCCCGCGCGCTCGCTCGCTCGCGCGTTAATAAGAACGAGGCCACTCCCCATGGACCGGGCACGCAACTTTTCCCTCGCTCATCCCATCCCCTTCGTTCGACGTCCAACCCGTCCGAACCCAGGCAGCGTTCCCAATGTACAACAACGCAAACTTGGAGGGCGACCCCCGCCTCGAGAAGGAGGAGAACGGCCACGACTTCTTCGAGCCGCACCATGATGGTACGTCCTATCTTCACCGTTGCAGCCCTCGCTGGTCTGCAGTCTCTCATCGCGTGCTATATGCAGGCCTGAAGCCCTCCTTCGAGGAGTACCTCGCTGCCGCCAAGCGCCAGCGCGCATTCGAGGAGACCCAGTACAAGGGCAGGTCCAGCTCCGACACCGCGTCCGCGAATAGCTCGACGCATACAGAGTGAGTTCTGCCCGACTTTCTTTTTCTCTTCTCGTACTTACCGCCCTTCAGTAAAGCGTCAAAGAGCCCTGCTCCCGTGGTCTCCGAGGCAGCATTGACGGCTGAGGAGAAGGAGCGAATCAATGCCCGCCGTGCCCTTCGCAGCGCCTCGGTCAGTCCTAGCTCGCACCCCAGTGTCAAGTCGTCCGGAGCTAACTCTCACTTAGTGGGCGGCTGTCTTCTACCTGATCACGACCGATATCCTTGGTCGTAAGTAGCTGCGCTGCGTGCCTCGCCTCCCCTGGAGACAACTGACACCCGTCGTTCCAGCCTTCAACGCGCCATATGCCATCAGCCAGGTTGGCTACGCACCCGGTGTCATTCTGTACTTCGTCGTGCGTATCTCCCGCCAGCAACCCTCAGAAGACGCGAAATTGACGTCACGCCGTATCTTATCATGCGTGCGACCGCATTCTAGATGGGCGCTACCGCTTGTTACACCGGGCTCCTGCTCTGGTGGCTGTTCATGAAGCTCGATTCGGACGTCTTCCCCGTCAAGACGTACTCAGACCTCATGGAGCGCATTTTCGGCAGAGCGTCCCGGCACATGTCCAGCATCCTCCAGAGCATCCAGCTGATCATCAACGTTGGCACAATTTGTCTGAGTAACGGCCAGTCGCTCAGTCAAATCACCAAGGAGCATGTGAGTCTGGCCCGAATTTAGTGCCGCGGTTAGCTGGGCTGACAGCGAGAATTAGCTTTGCTTTGCCGTATGCATTGTCATTTGGGCCTTCGTCGGTATGTTCATCGGCCAGATCCGCACGCTCAAGAACTACGGATGGCTCGCGAACAGCGCCGTGTGGATCAACCTCGCGTGAGTTGGAAATGCCTGCCACGCAGTTCGTGCCTGACAGTTGTGGGTCCTTGCCAGCATCATCTTCATCTCGATGGGCTTCATCTCGCACTCGCCGCCGAACTACGCCGGCGCGAAGTCTGCGTACGACATCAACCCCGGCCCGGTCGTGACTGCCGCGTTCGTGGACCAGACGCTCCCCAACAAGGTGAACGGCATCATGAACATGGTCTTCGGTGCGTGCCTCTGTGATGCCCGACGGTGACGGCGATCGCTGATCGGCTCGTTGGACAGCTTATGGTGGTGCTATGATCTTCCCGGAGATGCTCGCTGAGATGCGCCGCCCCTGGGACTTCTGGAAGGGCATGGTCTGCGCGCAGGCGTTGATCTTCGTTGCGTACCTGCTCTACGGTGCGTCGCATCCCCCCTCTCCCTCAGACTTCGGGCATTTTCTGATTTTGACGCGCGCGGGGGATAGGCTTGTTCGTGTACAGCTACCAGGGCCAGTTCACGCTCTCTATCGCCTACCAGGGTGTCAGCAAGTACGGCTGGCAGACGGTCGGGAACGTGATGGGTCTCGTCACCGGTATCATCGCTGCGGGTCTGTATGGCAACATCGGTATCAAGGTCGCGTACTACGCGATCGTCGAGGAGATGCTCAACGGCCCGCCTCTCACGAGCAAGAAGGGGCGCTTCATCTGGACCGGTACGTACACGCTTTGCTGCTCCTTGAAAGACCGAACATGACATGTTATCGCTTCCAGGCATGGTCCTCCTCTATTGGGCCCTCGCGTTCATCGTCGGCGCGGCGATCCCGCAGGTGCAGACCATCTCCGGGCTCGTCGCGGCCGTGTGCATCATGCAGTTCACGTACACGTTCCCGCCCGCGCTCATCTTCGGCTTCTACTTCCTCAAGGACGGGCGCGACCCCGTGACGGGCGTGGTCGACTGGCGCGCGGGCTTCTTCGGGGGCGGCGTGAAGAAGGCGCTGTTCAAGACGTTCAACTTCATCCTGGCGCTCGCGGCGCTGTCGATGGCGTGCCTCGGCATGTACGGGTCGGGCACGGCGATCAAGCTGACGTTCCAGACGAGCCAGGCGACCAGCTTTGGGTGCTCGCCGCCTGTATGATCTTACGACGGATCCGCGCTCAGAGATCCTGCGGTCTGTGGGGCCTGCGCAGGAGCGCAATGCGGTATCGGGCATGTCGTTGGTGGGTGTACCGATGTTTTGCGACGACTCTTTACGTACGTACCATACTGAGTGTTGTGCTGTGACGATGTTGTTTGTGCTCTGCTGCTTGCAGTGTAATAGTTGGCGTTGCTCCCCCCCTCTGACATCCCACCCGTGTCGTTTACTACAGCTGCGTTTGTGCGGTTGCTCGCGGAGTGTATCGTGTATAGATTGTCTTCATTAATTGTAATGGATATGTAGCAAACCCTCAGAGTCTCGGTCGCTCGTTTCCGCCCTTCTTCTTCTGCGGTGGTTTTGACTTTGGGAATATACCTTCGACTCGGGTCCCGGCGGCTCGACTGCACGGATCATTCATTGTTAATGCACTCTGGTATGCGATGAAGAGACGCCGAAGCGTGAGGTGAAGATGACCTTCGCAGGCTTGTATTTATGTACACGGAGCTCGTATTCGGTTCCCGAGGGTGAGTAGACATGCGGCAGGGGCCCTTGAGGACTTGGCGTGCTGCACCCACAAGCGTCCACAACATGTTTCACCATCAGTGATCTTACTTATATAAGCTCCCACCGACGCGCACTTCGCCTCCCCCTTCCCGCCGTCATCCCCCCCGTCAGCAACTATCACCGTCGTCCGCTCACGTCGCACAGGGTCTCCCTGCTGCGACCAAGGCGGCAGTGTATATCATGACAGCCGCGACGAACTCTACTTGGACGCCCTGTCGTTTGCGTGATAGCACGAAGACTGATAGGCTTTGTCATGACCGGACGTGGCTCCGTAAGTCGGAGGCTCGGGACAGCGGGTTGACCGTTGTTTTTCGGTCACAGGGCATAGCTCGCTCGGACGTGGCGCGGGCAAGGACCGGATGCATACAAATTCGGGCATGTTAACGTTACAGTGACGTTTCTCGGTGAGTGCGACACTAGCGTATGGGTTGTGGCTCTCGTTAGCGTGCTTTGGACCTATAGTGTCGCGGTGCACGGTGTTGGCTCGGGGAGACTGCGTCCCTGTTTTGGCATATGTCTGGAACTGTACGGAACCGGCGAAATCTCGCGTGCGAGCCTCCCTGAGGAGGTGGCTGAGCGCGGGCGGGCGGGAGAAGTGATGCGGCTCTTCCGGAAGAGCAAGAATTCGACCTGCTCGATTCCTCGAGTGGGGCGACGGGATAAGCTGCGGGTCTGTGCGAGAACGCTTAGGAACGTTCGAAGCTTGGCAGACCCTTGCCGTGTGCATTCGTCTGTGCTCGCCGCTGGACGAGAGGGCTCTTGTTGGGTGGCGTAGCGGGAGCGATGTGGGACGCTGAATAACAGATCATTCACGATATTGGCCTTGGCCTTGTGGGTCGGTGCGGCCGAGCGACGTGCGGCGGGGCGGCCAGTCACAGTCTCCCACAAGCGCCCATATGCGGCGTGACGGCGTGACGGCGCGTGTGACAGGCCTGACGTTATCCGGGTGGCTACCGATCCACGATGAGGAGGCTGACTCCTGGCTGACTGCAAGTGCTGACAAGAGGAGCAACACTCAACCGATCCAGCCGCACAAATGTCATATATACAAGGCGCGGTGGAGTGCTCTCCAGCTGCCGCCAGACCGCCCTAACACCCTTCCTCTACGTCCCCCTCCCCCTTCCTCATGGCGTCCATCAAGAGTCCGACTGCAGCTTCCTCCTCTTCCTCTCTACCACCGGGCGTCTCGGCGTCTGGGTCTGCAAAGCCTGGAGTCACCGCAGCCACCACCACCGCAGAGGCAGGGTCACGTTCTTCAACCGTCGTCGACGACGAAATGTCAGAACCAAACCAGAATGTCGAAGAGGAGTTTGAGCGCGAGGCGCTGGGTCCCAGGCCAGGAGAGAAGGGCTGGGACAAGTTTGAAGTCACCATAGCTCCCGATGATCCAGAAAATCCGCAGACTTGGTCGCCGCGATACAAGTGGTACCTGACGATGCTTGGAGGTCTATTGGTTCTCAACGCGTACGGATCTCTTCATTATCCACCGTTATCAGCGTCGGCTAATATGTCTCCAGGACATTCGCGAGTTCAGCACCGGAAGGCATTGAACAGGACCTCATGGAATATTTCACTTTCAGCGAGGAAGTCGCCGTCCTGACCATCTCGCTATTTGTCGCGGGTTACTGCGTGGGGCCGCTCGTGTGGGGTCCACTGTCGGAGCAAATAGGCAGACGGAACGTGTTCATCATCAGCTTTGTCGTCTACACTTGTTTCCAGGTTGGGTGCGCCCTCTCACGGAACACCGCGTCAATCTTGATCTTCCGGTTTTTGGGCGGAACGTTCGCAGCTGCACCATTGTCCAACAGCGGGTGAGCACATAGTGCCATTGTGTCTACGCCTATTCGTTGATCGGCCTTTACTAGGGCTGTCATCTCAGATATTTGGGATGCGGGGACACGCGGAGAAGCGCTCGCGTTCTTCACGCTTGCGCCGTTCGCGGGCCCTACGATCGGCCCCATAGTCTCTGGCTTCATGGCAGATGCTGGTGTAGACTGGCGGTGGCTCTTCTGGGTGCTCACCATGTTTGCTGGCGCCTGTCTGATCCTGATCATCTTCACGCTCCCCGAGACTTTCCTGTAAGCTATATCACCGTCTCGTGAGGTTTCATGGCTAATTGCACTTTCAGTCCCATCCTGACTGTTCGTAAAGCAAAACGGCTGCGCAAGGAGACTGGTGATGACCGGTATTGGGCAGCGTTCGAGCGCAGCAGCGACACTCTTAGCCAGCATGTCAAGCGTGTGCTTGGTCGTCCATTCCTCGTGCTATTCCAGGAGCCCATGCTCATCGCGGTCACCCTTTATATGAGTGTAAGTGCGCCTTTCGATTGTCACTTGACAGCCACCTGAAGGTGTCCACAGTTCGTCTACGCCTGCATTTACATATTGTTCGAGGCGTACCCCATTGTCTTTTCCGAGGGTCACAACCTCAACGTTGGCTTAACCGGCCTAACATTCCTGCCGATTTTCGTCGGTGCCGTCGCGGGCGTCGTCAGCTACCTGGTCATCTTTAACCCACGCTACATCAAGGCTCAGAAGCACTACGCACCCGACATGGTCCCACCGGAGCAGCGGCTCGAGCTCGCGATGGTCGCCGCGCCGATGTTCGCCATCTCGTTCTTCTGGTTCGGCTGGACCTCGTACCCGACCGTCAGCCTGTGGGCGCCGCTCATCGCGGGCTTCCCCCTCGGGTGGAGCATCGTCTACATCTTCCTCGCGCTCTTCAACTACATCATCGACGCGTACCTCTTCGTCGCCGCCTCTGCGCTCGCCGCGAACACCGTCGTGCGCTCGGCCTTCGGCGCGGGCTTCCCGCTGTTCGCGGCGCAGATGTACGAGAGGCTCAACCCGCGGTGGGCGTCGACGCTGCTCGGCTTCATCGCCATCCTGTTGGGCCCGATCCCGTTCGTGCTGTACAAGTTCGGCCCGATTATCAGGCAGAAGTCCAAGTATGCGCCGACGAAGCCGGCAACGGCGTCACCGAAGGACAAACCGACGGACGCCGTGGAGAACGTGTAGTGGTGTCCTCGACCGTCATTCTGGCTCGCTCGCTCCCGGGCTGGATGCCTCGCCGCGCACGTCCATCATCATCATCATCTCGCACCCACCATTCATCGTCATCTATGTACCCTGCACGATTTACTCTCCTCGTCTCATGCTTTGCATCGCGATCGCCTGCTATATTCCAAAACAGGTCGGGTCCGCTCCCCTCATCTCCGCTCTTCACATCTCCCTGGCATTCATAATCACGACTCTCACGACTAGCCTAGACATCTTAGGGACCAACGGTAGTCTCGCGCCTCTAGTGTTCGGAACATTGTATCATATATCACTTGCTAGCGATAGACCTCTACAAAGGCATCGTCGATAATTGCATGCTTTGCTGCGTGAGGATGCTTCGTTGGTTGAGGTTAATCAATTATGCACATCAGAAGCTCCTCCCATTGAGCAGCGAGCATTATTTCGCCGAGGCGATGTTTCCAATTATCGGAAGGAAGTTACTTGAGCTCTAGGTACGAAGCTTGATAGGAGTGACAAGTGAAGTTTCCCTGAAGCGTCAGTGTACCGGCACGGATATCAACGATCCAATCGACCTTGCTTGATGTGTGAAAGCGACGTCCCTCGGTTGGTTCGGGTAGGAGGTACTCAGCTCCCTCCGATGGCTATAGCCCCCCGGAAGAAACTATCTTGGGATTGAAAAAGAAGCTACAGATATAATTTAGGGTACAATGCCGAGCGAGGTACATCCACCTGGGAATGAGTGAGACTAAGTTGTACTTCGTCATTGCCTATCTGACTGTGACGAATTCCCGATCAATTTACATACATGAACGTTCTCACTCTCGTGAAGATGTTGGTGCTACGGCGGAGTGGACATCATAAATCAATGTGCAGTATCCCCGGCAAGCCTACCGTAGCCGATTATTGAATCGACCTCTTCATAATGCGTAAATTGAAACACGACCACAGAAGTAATCATTGCGATGCGGCCGTATGCTGGTGGGATGGTTGAGAGCAACTTGGTGACTTACTACACCTTCCTGGTTGGTAGCGGGCAGCTACCGGCTTACGTCAGCGGAGGATTTGTTCCCCTGTGCGATGCCTTGTTGGGAAAGCATCGACTTGGCTGCGTGCCACTGCCACCTGCCGCGCCCGTACACCTTCCTCTCCTCCTTTGCGATACTCTTATTGTTTGTGACTCATCTGCGTGGCGAACATGGCAAACCCCTACACGAGAGCGCCACCACTGGCAGGTCCCGGCTCGTCAAAATCTCTTGGTGATAAAGACCCCTTCTATGGATGGCTACCTAGGCATGTTATTGCGGCGCAGGTGACGAAAGCAATGGTGAGTACTCGATTTCCTCGGGGTTGATCTGCAACTGAAAGATGGCCAGGAAGGGGACGTCAATCCGTTTTCGAAGCAGCCACACTCCGCCCAATACAAGAAAATTCTCGAGATGCGCAAAAAGCTGCCAGTGTTCGCGCAGATGCACGAGTTTCTGAACATGGTGAGTCAATTATGGTTCTCAACGATCGTGGGGGGAGGTCAGAGTCTGCTCCAGGCATGCGGCATCCCCGGCGCAGAGGAACGTAACTGATGACCATGTCCGAGAAAGTTCAGTGCAAACCAGATCATAGTCATGGTGGGCGAGACCGGCTCGGGAAAGACGACACAGTAAGGACTTCGTCGACTCACTCCCCTGTCTTGCCGGAACTGCCCTTTACTGACTGACACACTTAGAATTCCACAGTTCGTTTGCTACTCCGACTTACCTCACACCAAGGGCAAGCTCGTGGCGTGTACGCAGCCTCGTCGAGTAGCTGCTATGTCCGTAGCGAAGCGAGTGGCAGATGAGATGGACGGTGAGTTCCCATATCGTGATGTCAATGTTGTGAATTTATCTGACAACACCCCAGTACCATTGGGGAAGCAGGTCGGATACTCGATTCGATTTGAAGACATGACAGAGCCAGGAACGACCTTCTTGAAGTACATGACGGATGGTATGCTGCTCCGGGAGGCGATGAACGACCCAGACTTGACGCGATACTCAACTATCATCCTGGACGAGGCCCACGAACGCACGCTTGCGACAGATATCCTCATGGGTTTGCTGAAGGCGCTAGCAAAGCGCCGCACCGACCTGAAAATCATTGTCATGTCTGCGACCCTGGATGCCCTCAAGTTCCAGAAGTACTTCTCTGTGAACAAGAGCGGCGAACCCGCACCCCTGTTCAAGGTTCCCGGACGAACGCACCCCGTCGAAGTCTTCTATACGCAGGACCCGGAGCCAGACTACGTCGAGGCCGCGATACGTACCGTGCTCATGATCCACCGCGCGGAGGAGCCGGGCGACATCCTCCTGTTCCTGACAGGCGAGGAAGAGATCGAGGATTCGTGCAAGAAGATCAAGCTCGAGGCGGACGACCTGCTTAACCAGGACCCTGATAGCGTCGGCCCGCTCGTCTGTATCCCCCTCTATTCCTCCCTCCCACCACAACAGCAGCAGCGCATCTTCGACCCGCCGCCTTCGCCGCGTACACCGGATGGCCCTCCTGGGCGGAAGGTCGTCGTGTCGACCAACATTGCAGAGACGTCTCTGACGATTGACGGTATCGTGTATGTCGTCGACCCCGGATTCTCTAAGCAGAAGGTGTACAACCCACGGATACGTGTCGACTCGCTACTTGTGAGTCCGATCTCCAAGGCCTCGGCGCAGCAAAGAGCGGGTCGTGCGGGACGAACCCGGCCAGGCAAATGCTTCAGACTGTATACGGAGCGAGATTTCATGAAGGAGCTGGAGGAACAAACACATCCAGAGATCCTGCGGAGCAACTTGGCCAATACGGTGCTGGAGTTGGTCAAGCTAGGTATCAAGGTACGTCCCGCATTATAGCTACATGCTCCTCAATTCATACCACGTTCCATAGGATCTTGTCAGGTTCGACTATGTTGACGCCCCAGCACCGGAGACTCTCATGCGTGCTCTGGAACTGCTCAACTACTTGGCTGCGCTTGATGACGAAGGCAACCTGACCCCACTGGGCCACATGATGGCAGACTTCCCACTCGACCCGCAAATGGCTAAAATGCTCATTGTTAGCCCTGAATTCAAGTGCAGCAATGAAATCCTCACCATTGTTGCAATGCTTTCAGGTACGGCTCAATACTCTTTCTTGTCATCGCTCAGTACTAATCCGTACGCTACAGTGCCCAGTATCTGGTTGCGACCGCCAAATCAACGCAGAGAGGCGGACGCTGCCAAGGCCTTGTTGACGGTTCCTGACGGAGATCATCTGACGCTGATGAACGTTTATAATAACTACCAGCAGAGTGAGCACCGTTGCTTCGTTGTTTAGGACCGCTTTTCTTATCGCATTCTTCGTCAGACCTGCACGACAGAAAATGGGCGTGGGACAACTACCTGTCCCAACGTGCACTTCAACAAGCGGATAATGTGCGGGCGCAGCTGCAGAGAAACATGGAACGCTTCGACATCGATCTCGTTACGACAGCCGACCCCAAGCGACTGCACACGTACGTACGGCAGGCGCTCGTGTGCGGGTTCTTCATGCAGGTTGCACACAAGGAGGGAGAGAAGGGCGCGTACATGACGGTGAAAGACAACCAGCTCGTTAACTTGCATCCATCGTGCGGGCTGGACAACCAGCCGGAGTGGGTAATCTTCAACGAATTTGTACTCACGACCAAGCCATACATCCGAACGGTGACGGACCTTCGGCCTGAATGGTGCGCTCGTTCCATTATCTCTCCTGCACGCGAGCTGACACAAGTGTGCAGGTTGTTGGAGTACGCTTCCAACTACTACGACCTTTCCAGCTTCCCAGATGGCGAGGCGAAGCGCACATTGCAGCGAGTTGCCAACAAACGGTCCCGCAAAGCGATGGGCTCGGAGAGCGCTGCTTCGAACGGCAAGAGTGATCACCCATCGAAGAAGATGAAGAAATAGTTTCACTGTAGCTCGCTGGTAGCGATCGTTTTGTATGTACGATGGCCTCAGCTGTAGATTTTGTGGTCAGGAGTCGTATGCTAGTACTCGACCGTGTCATGATTGTAACAGCAGCACGAGGATGCCAACGTCGTTCTTCGGTGCGCATTAGTCTAGTATCACAGACCCTCCACACAGGCGGTGGGTTGCGTCGAACCTAACTTAACTTGCGTGCGCATTGAAATGCATAGGGTGTCACCTGACCGCGTAGGTAACCTCGCTACATTCGACTCTTGAGCGGTTCTTGCCACAACTCTCATCAACTGCATTATGCATTATCGTCTATGGCTGTATCGAAACATCCTCGTACGTGTTGATCATCACGTTCTGACATATCTCGGCCTTTGGATGAAGATGTCTGCCATCTTATCGAGTTCAGGATAGAAGGGACGACCAGTATGTAATGCCAGAAGTGGTACGCCCAGACAGCCCTCTGCTACTAGTTCGTGTCATGGCCGCACTGATATGGCTCAAGCTGCAAGTTCGATGAGATTTTGCCATAGTTCTGGCATTGTTTGCTGACAAAAGCACCGTGGTCAGAGGTAGTGATCATTCTGACCAGTGACGGTAAGCTATCAGTGCGTATTACTTGGTCCTAAACGCTAATCACAATGTTTGTATGCTCGGAACTCATCCCCATATGCATGGTACTTGGTATGTCTCTCAATATAGTCCAGAAACTCAATCTAAAAGCCCATATTGCGACTTGGCGAGTCGCGCTATAACGCGGTCACGAGCGTCGAAATACAGCCACGTCCCGTGCACGGTGTGGCTAGTGTGGCTCACACTTGTAAATCCGGCGCGTCTGCTCCTCACTTGTCCCGCTACCACGATCATCCACAGTACCGTCTTCGCCGACAATCAGCAACACCTACGACTGTGAAGCACTGATCTGTGCTCTCCATTGCCCAGCGCCTGCGAGTATGAGAGCTCACCCCCTTAGTGCCGCCAAGGGTGCCAATAGCCTGCACGCCACCTATCCGGTCAGTACCACTTGCGTTTGTTATGTTCAGTCTGTCTAACCCCACATCCATTGCTTCTTTGCGGCAGGCATCCATCTCACCGAGCGGGAATGGTACTGCGTTAATCGCGGAACATGCAATCAGTGGTGCCGGAGCAGGTACGGAACGCGGACACCATCCACGCGTCGACATGAACGCGTTATACACAGGATCCTGCCTCTCTACGGGACAATCTATGTCTCAGAGTCGATTATCAGGAGGGCCACATAGAGTCGTGGACGACGCGCCAAGTGAGAGGCCGGGCCACAATCACACGGGTCAGGAGGCTCCTTGCACGCTGCAATATCGTCCGAGTATGAATGTACCTGAACACAGTATCAATGGAATGGACAGAGCGTACGAGTGCCGATCTTTCGATGCCGGTACCGACGAACGTCGCCTAAGCACCTTCGGACCAATGGGCTCTGTATACGATCCCGAGCAGCTCCCGCAAGGTCCTGCAATACCATCCCACACAAGCGCAAACGAGAGTGCGGATCCTGCACGGACGACGCGTGTAAGATTCAATGTTTTGATGGATATTGAGCCCTTGGCAATCAACGACCACCACACCGCAGCCCAAAATCGCGGGGGTCTGGATATGTCATCGTCTGCCACAGAGCCCAAGACCGATGCAGGTTCTGTTCTCGCGGGCCACAACAAACCAGTCTCCACAAGGCGGCTTATTTGCGAGCATGCAGAATTGCATGACAATCCACTCGAACAACGCGGGTTGAATGCGGCCGTCGTCTCGATCACTGGACAGCGCCATGCCAATATCAACTTTCCTGACGCGACGAGCTCTGCTCTCCGTACGACACAAGCACCCCAAGATGATAACGATGTGTTGTCCAACTCATCCTTGGGGATGCCGCCCGCACAGATAACCAGCGCACGCAACCCATCGCTGCCTCTGGCACCCCGCTCACTACTAGGACCCGTCCACCTAGCGCATAGTCAGGACAACGACGCTGTTGTTACCCTGGGCCCGTTAACCGAAATGTCCCAGGAGAACACACCGGTGCCACAATATGCCGCATCCCAGACACTCAGTTTAGCACCGTCACCCAGTTCAGCAAAGCCACAGTTCGCATCTCCTGCGCCATTCTCGAATCCATCTCCGGCTCCCAGTTCCTCAACTGTCAATACGCTGCCAGCGCTGAAGTCGCCGCAACTGGCACCAGCAACTTCGCTCGATCTTAGCAATTCGCAACCAGAGAGAGCTGGACCCAACACTTCATCGCTGGCTCTGAAACCCGTTGTCCAGCTCAGTTCGACCCCTCCTGAACCAGCAAACGCGCAGGACATACTAGCTCACCGACCATGGAGTCTTCGGGAGACGTACCTCTTGGTTTTCGTCATCACCTCTCTCCCTCCCTCTATCCACGACTGGCAGTCCACCACCGACCTGTACAACTATATGTTGATGTTTCCCCACCTGAATGCTTGGGTGTTAAACACGGCGTTGAAGGCGAATATCAATTGGGGACGGCGCGAGGTCTTCTGGCGACACTTCTGGAATACGGTACGTGAGCACTGGAATAGGAAGCATAACGGCGGGCCCTATGCCCTCGAAGACAGGGAGCGAGCAAAGACCTTTCTTGACGATTGCGTTAGCGAGGCCTGTCGGAAAACGCATCAATGCCCGGGATGGCCTGGAGACTATCTACCCACTGCTGCGAGTAATGCGGACGGCGTCAGGGACGAGCAAGCTGATAGGACGAACACGCGACCGACCGAGCAGGAGATGGAGGAGATGGCACAGCTCTTCAGCGCCGACGGCTGGTACAACGTGCCCTTCCCTCCACCTCCCCTCACGTACGATCCGGCCATAGTGGGCGACCTGTGGACGAACACCTGGACCATGATGCAGCATACATCGTTGGCCCAAGACGCGGGACTGAGACAGAACGCCGTAAAGAACTTCGGTCGGCTGTATGCGCTGATAGGCCCGAGGTACCAGGTGCGAAGCCCATGGGAGTGCTGGTACCGGTGGACCGTTCGGCTGTGGACTAACGTGAGTCAAGGGGAAGACTATACAATCCAGCGGACTCTGACTGGTGCGATTCTAATCCGCTCGGCTGGGATGAGGGATCGGGGTGCTGAGGACCTTGAGGTGGCGGAGTCCCTCGTGGATTTTCAGCGCAAAAGCAAGTGTTTTGCGGGGAACGCTAGTTTGACTTCGAATGCCTCAGGAGAAAAATCTGTCCATGGGAAGTCAGACCATCTCGTTGAAGGCGACAATGTATACGAAGGGTCGGCCCAACAGGCAGTCAGAAAAGGGAAGGCCGCCACCGCGAGGACGCTACCACCTTCTACTCAATATGCAGGCACGCAAGACGCGTCACGGTACGTACCTGAACCTCTGCAGTGCGGTGCCAATTAATCGTCTGAGATCTCCAGCGACGTGCCCAATGGCGAGAATGTGAGAGGCAGGAAAGGGAAAGCAGTGGTTCGGTGAGTTTGGAGTGGCTCCCGAAGACAAGATGACAAAGAAAGGGCAAGGGATGGACACGTGGATTGCTGCCTGTGAAAGGCGGCGCAAGGAGTTCTAATACGAACCAAAGAGATCAAAGAGACGAATAACGAACAGATGCACACGACCTACATACCTCAGAAAATATGACGAGAACGAAGATTGTATATAGCTGTGTTATGATATGACAGAACTTACTGCTCGAATGCATTGGAGCTACTGTCTGTGTGCCTGCAAACCCAAATGGTTAGCGTCTGCGCGATCAACGCTGAGCCATGTTAGAGCCTGTATGCACAAGAGCCCGTCACGAACAGCCAGATGGCCTACGGTTTGGAAGTCTGAGAGTGCAAGCTCGAACCGTAAGCAACGTGTAAAACATCCACGACTGTCATTATTGGTGATACAAGAAGATCGGCAAGTCATACACGGACCGTCCCAGATGGTCGATCCAGCACAACGCGACAGCGCATGTCTATTGTGTCTGGGCGCCGTACCCGCGAATCCCCTCCGCAAAGTCCCAGTTGGTCTCCAGTTTCTCTGCATCGGATATCGACACGCCGGCTTCCGTGACCGTAGCTATTTGGTACTGCAGAACTGAAGCGTCAGTCGCCGTCGAGTGGGACGTTGCGTAGACTGCAGACCTTGTCCAGACTGCGAGCGTCTCGGTAGTACAGCACGCGCATGCACTTCCGAAGGATCTCGCGCGCTGCGTCCTCGGTGATTGCATCGGGGTTGGGATCAACGATCTCGCGGAGGAGGGGGAGGGCGATGTGTGCGCCGTACCCGGTCGCTAGTGAAGGTGCCGTGTACGTCGTGCCCAGAAGGTCGACAAATGCGAGGAATCTGCGACACCTTTGAGTACCCGCTGCGGATATATGCAACAAGCACTCACCGCTTGCCGTTCTCGAAACCGCCTACGAGGAGCGCATTCCAGAGGGGGTTCATTTTCGAGCGGCGCGCATACATCCGACGAGCGAGGAACTCGTGCAACTCTGCAGGGCCGAGTGAGTGCCCGTCGCCGGCGGTGAACTCGTCCGTGACGATCTCGTCCAGGACGCGCTGGATATATTGGAAGTCGGACATGTCGCCGGACGCACCGACGACGGTGGAGTTGCCGACGGCGTGCAGACGGGTAATATCCTTGAAGCGCGCGAGGGATCCGTAAGACGCTGCGGGCTGGGAGTTAGCTTTAGTGTAGAAGAGGGATGAGGCAAGCGCACCGAGGTTGTCTGCAGCCATCATGACGCCGTCTTTGTACTGGATAGCGAGCACGCTGGTTCCTGTTACAATCGGCTGTCTGCAGTGTGTCAGTCGTTTCTGTAGGTAATGATTCGTGATGTACGCACTGTGTGCGCTGAACCCCACCCGCGAAGGCATCGGTGTGGTTGGCGGGTCGTTGGTGCAGCGGGAAGGTGTTGTACTGGTCGTAGAGCTCATTGCGCTACACCCTAGTCGGTAAGATGATATGATAGCATATCAAGGACTTACGGGTCGGCCCCAGTTGGTCGGAAAGTGGTCCATGGCGAGGAAGAGTGAGGATGGAGGAGAGAAGCTGAGGCGTGCGTGTCCCTGCGAGCAGCAAGTCTGACGCTCGACGCGCGTCGACGCGTGTTACGTAAGCACAGACGCGATTATACTTTCAAGTGGGCATGCGAAGCACCAGTGCTGCAAAACGAATAATTGTATTCCAGTCATGGTGAACGCTAACTCAGATGATACACGAGAGGCTAGAGAATGTCGGGGACACGTATCAACGCAAAGGGAATATGAAGACACTGCCCAACGCCGACGAAACGGTACAAGGACATTAGGTTTACTGCCTCAGTAGAACTTCCATACCTCATTCCGGGACAGTCTGCTGCTGCACTCCAAGTGCTTGCAGCATGGAGTATGACCGACGTCCTCGTGGCAGAGCCGCAGAGCCGAAACGACAGTGTGAATGTTCATTACTGCCGCGCCGACATCATGAAGACCTGCAAGACATCATTAGCGACGCATCGACTGGGCTCGCGACGAAAACAGGAATGTGCTTGCCCACTGCCGCAGCTTCCGGTCGCGCTAGCGGGCTATCGTCACAGCACACTCGATGGCTCGGTGTGGTACGTTTATCAAGAACGCGCTCTGCTCATCATACGGAACAGGCCAGCGGGCATGGCCTGATTCGGGCTTCTTGGGCGAGGGGATATCTATGTTTGACCCGCAGTCGCCGCCCCAGAACTTCAAGCAGGTAACGGTGTATGAAGCTCTTAGCTCTCCTCCGGAGTTGACACCCAGGACCAGTGGGTGGGTTATGTCGGTCCACGAGTCTGCATGGGTATTTCGTAACATGTTCTCAGTATGAGCCCAAAGCCAGAAATTGATGGCGACACGGACATACTGAGCCTTTAAACCAAACTTGCTCGCTTCTGAGATCTGAGGTTTAGCTACAGAGAATAGAATATTGAGCAATGAACGAATCTCAGTATCATTTCACCGGGGTTTGAGATATTGAAGAAAAGATTGCACACGAGGGAGTACTGTACGGACTGCGCGCCTTGCCGTCGCGGTCCTCGGAAGAGTTGCGAAAGAGCAGTGAGCACCGCAGGAAGGTATGCTTACCGCACAGAATTCGACAGATATTCCTTTCTGAGGCATAGTAAGTATAGATAAGTCCTAAAAGGGGGCTCACGGGGTCTTAGTCAGGAGGAGGATTCAGGGCAGGCTAAGCCATATATGGGAATGGGGCGTGCGCGGCGGAAAGTCGAGCGTGGCCGGGAATCCGGACTGGGTCAGTCTCGACAACCAACATCGGCCACCGTCTCCTCGCAGTCTCTCGCCTCGCAGTCGTCGACCAACGCGCAAGCTGCCAGCAAGCCAGCAACAGCCCGTCTGTGTCCGGGCCACGTCGCTCGCAGCACCCGCTGGCCATCGCGTCAATTGCAACGTCCAAATCGCATCATGTCCAGCGCCTCTAGTCACACTCCGTCCCTCACACCGGCTTCCTCTCGCCAGTCTACCCCAGAGCCCCCCGTCCAGCCTGACCACTTCTATGGCTCCGACAACGCCCACCTTCCTCCGTCCCCGCATTCCGACGGCAGGACATGGCTCACCCCCGAAGACGACCCGTGGGCCCAGCGCGGCATCCCCGTCTTCAAACCTACCGTGGAGGAGTTCCAGGACTTTGAGGCGTACTTGAACCGGGTCGAGTGTTGGGGTATGAAGAGCGGTATCGTAAAGATTATCCCCCGAAGGAGTGGTCAGTCCATCGCTTGCCGCTGCGCGGGCGTCGCGTAAGTTTGACCACGGTGTTCTACAGGACCGATTCCCTCCCGCCATTGAACGACCAGCTGGGCCAAGTGAAATTGAAGAACCCGATCGAGCAGCACATGTTCGGGCGCGGCGGCCTGTTCCGGCAGGAGAACGTGGAAAAGCGGCGCGCCATGAGCATGCGCGAGTGGGCCGAGCTCTGCTCGAAGGAGGAATTGCGCGCACCGGGCATCGACGACGTCGGCCTCCACGCACGCGCCGCGAACGCGGGCGCGTCCACTCGATCGCGCACTCGCAGGACGCGCAGGAAGAGGGAGTCGGAGACTGCCGAGCCTGATCATGACCCTGACGCGCACGCGATCAAGCAGGAAGAAGACGATGTCGCCACACAGGTCGTCCCCGCCGCCGCAGAGCAGTCCCTCGCCTCCCCACCTAACAGCGCCGCCGCTCTACCCACACCTCCACAGCATGTCGAGGACGAAGCAGCGGCAGACCACACACAAGTTCAGGACGCCGCCGGTGAACAACAAGGTGCCTCGAACGAGCAAGCGACAGAGGAAGCGGTCATGCATGACGGAGAAGTAGAAGCAAAACACGAGGAAGAGGAGGAAGAAGAGGAGGAAGTCAAACAACCCAAAGGTAAACGGAAGCGTGCCACACAGTCGCGGCAAGCGCGGGAGGCGAGCCTCGCCGACCGGGCGGCCAAAGACAAAGTATTCCTCGAGTCATTTGATCCGCACTCCGATTGGCTCCCGCCAAACACCACTCCGTTCGACTACACGACCGAGTTCTGTCGAGAGCTGGAGAGACGGTATTGGAGGAACTGCGGACTGGGCAAGCCAGCATGGTATGGCGCTGACATGCAGGGTGCGTCTGATCGTGCAGTGTCTTGTGGATGCCTACTTAGCCACGTTGATAGGCTCACTATTTACCGACGAGACGAAAGCCTGGAATGTTGGCCACTTGGACTCGGCACTGTCACGCTTGCTCCCGTCGTCGTCGAAGGGCCTACCCGGTGTCAACACGCCCTACCTGTACTTCGGCATGTGGCGGGCGACGTTCGCGTGGCATGTTGAAGACATGGACCTGTTCAGCATCAACTACATACACTTTGGTGCGCCGAAATACTGGTATGCGATCCCTCAAGCGAAAGCGCCCACCCTGGAGAATGCCATGAGAGGTACGTCGCTCCATTTCATGGCGCATATAGCAATCCTCATGATTTGATTTGCGTGGCACAGGCTACTTCCCATCTGACGTCTCGAATTGCAAGCAGTTCCTGAGGCACAAGTCATTCCTAGCCTCGCCTCATCTCCTGTCCCAGTCATCATGCCGACCGAACACGCTCGTTCAGCGTGAGGGTGAGTTCGTCATCACCT
The DNA here is from genome assembly GCF_022376445.1 of Fomitopsis serialis. Classification (NCBI taxonomy): domain Eukaryota; kingdom Fungi; phylum Basidiomycota; class Agaricomycetes; order Polyporales; family Fomitopsidaceae; genus Fomitopsis; species Fomitopsis serialis. The sequence continues at coordinate 26,039 of NW_025954987.1, read as the reverse complement.
TCCCGATGGGTTACCATGCCGGCTTCAACCTGGGTCTTAACTGTGCGGAGAGCGTCAACTTCGCCCTTGACAGTTGGATCGACATCGGGCGGAAGGCGAAGGCGTGCGCCTGCGTCAACTTCAGGTGAGGCCATACGTGTGTCCTTACTACAAACAAGCCCTCTAATATCTGCAATCAGCGTCCGTATCGACGTCGACCAGCTTCTGCGTGATCGTGAAGCCGAGCGAATGCAAGTCGCGCGCACGAACTCTCGTCGACCCAGCAGTGCACCCAAGTCCGAGAGAGCACCCAAACTAAAAGTATCGCCCCTCAAGCGAAAGGCGGGCGACGAGGAGAACCCGAGCCCACCCAAAAAGCACAAGTCCGGGAGCAGCAGCAGCAAGTCGAAGAAGAGTGATAATCGCCCCGCGTCCGCGGAGGGCAGTGTGCCGACGAAGGTGACCTTGAAGCTCCCGCCGAAGCCGAAGGAGCCGGACGTGTTCCCTTGTTGCCTGTGCGTGTCGATGGGGAGGGAGAACTTGTTGAGGGTGCATGATCCTCCGTTGTGGAGGAAGGAGGGCGAGGGCGGGTCGAGCATGGAGGCGAGCGAGGGCGTGTGGATGGCCCATGAGGTGTGTGCCAACATCGTCCCGGAGACGTGGGTGGATGAAGTGGAGGTCGGGGAGGCGAGGTTAGATGGGAGTCGGGCGAAGGAACGGGTCGTGTTTGGCGTGGATGCGATTGTGAAAGACAGGTGGAACCTAGTACGTGACGATCTTGTCCGATTGGAGAGACGGTTTGCTGACCTACGAGGGACAGAAATGTTCTGCGTGCACGAAGACGCGGTATAAGGCCCATGGCGCCCCGATCCAGTGCACCAAGGGCAAATGCCCAAAGGCGTTCCACGTGTCGTGCGCGCGCAATGGTGGCGAGAATAACATCGTGTACAAGGAGTTGAGGGAGGTCGAGAAGGAGGTCGTCCTGTTGGATCCTCGTCGCCAGCCAGATGGCTTTCAGGTTCCGATGGACGCATCAGGTATCAGTATCGCTGGCGCAGAGCAAGTGCTGCCGGTACCCATCGACCCGAGCCTGCAAATGGCCACGACGTTCACTGCGCCTAGCGGGCAGTCTGAACCCCGCGTCCTGAAGCTTGTCAAGAAGACCGAAGTTCAGGTGCTGTGCCCGCAGCATAATCCTGTACGTCGGGTTTGCGGTATCCGTTCTGTATCCGTTCTGATGCTAACGACCTGCTAGGCTGTTGCGGAAGCGAAGCGGGCCGTGAAGCAAGACAAGATTCGCAACGACCTGCTCGCGTTGTCGCCGATGTCGCGGATCAAGTTGCGCGTCAGTGCGGGTGTCTTTGAGGTCTCCCTTGTCCGTGTCATGGAGGAGTCGTGCTCGGTTGAGGTGCTCTGGGACAGGGGCCTGAAGCGAGAGTTCAAGTGGGGCAGCGTGGTCTTTGGAAACATGGAAGGGGTGACTATTGGGCAGAAGCCGTCAGAGCCTGCACCCGAACCGGATCGTGAGTTTCGACTCTTGTTCGCCGTTGAGTGCTGCGGATGACCTGCGTTACAGCTGCAGCACCCACACCGTCTTCTGGTCAGTCACGGTTCCGGTTCGCGCCTCTGTCGTCCACCGTGCCCACCATAGAATATCGACCGACGCAGACACCGTTGTCAGCGACCCCTACTCCCGGGCCGTCCACTGCACCATCGGTCAGTGCTCCTCCTGCTCCTCCGGTGCACGCCCCCGCAGCGCAACAGCACTACGCTCCGCCCCAGGCACCTCCTTATTCCACCGGTGCTAACTACCATTATGCACCGACGAACTGGCGGTACCACTACCCTCAGAGTGGTATGCATTACGTGCCACAGCCTCATAATTACTCTTACTCTAACCCGGCGCATCAGCCGTACTCGACCACGACGTCGTATGAGTCGTACTCGATGTACGCGCAGGTGCAGACGTCGACGCGTGGATTGCAGTGGCAGCGTCCGTATACGGGCCCAAAGGGAACACAGCACGCGACGGCGCCAGGGACCCAACCGGGTCCGTATTATGTCTACCCGCAAGTCCCTGCGGGTCAGAATGGAGGGATGACGCAGCAATGGCCCACCGCGTACAGTGCTACAGCACCACCCACAACGGGGCATGCTGCCACTGCGCCTCCTGCTACGTCCCCTGCACTACCTACCGCTGCTCCCACTGCTGCTTCGGCACCTCCCTCTCAGTAATGTGCTTCGGATGGGTTGTTCGTTGTATCGTCTTGATGTATGTGTGTATCATTATTCGCTTTCTATTGCAGACATGAATGCTGTCTTTGTGGAACACTTTGGCCATGCGCAACGCCTGCCACGTGACGCAATATTACCATAACGGGCGAAATATCGCTTTGCAGAATGGCAAAGCGTCCTGAGCCAGCTGCACGTCGTTGTTCAATTCGGAAAAGCACGTAATATATGCATATACATTAGAACATTAGTGCAAACAAATATTACGCAGGTACATGCAATAGCAAGAGCAGAATTAAGGATCGACTATCATGAGTACAGGAGCTCCTCCTCCTCGTACTCGCAATCAGTGTCAGACTTGTTATGGCACATGTTCAGGTCTTTGTAAGGAAGCATTAGTGAGGGTGGTTGTCACGTTCCGTGCCACCAAGACCATCTCCGAACTCCAGTTCCGTTCTCTCCGTCTCTGTTTCTCCGAACTCCGGTTTTATTGTATTCGCTTAGCCTATCTTCTCCCGCATTACAATTAGTGTACTGCATGGTCTCTATCTTGCACGGACAATTAGCTTATTGTATTCGTTCCGGTTACTAACATCTCCGGTCTTCCGTTATTGTTCTCCGTATCCCTTCCTCTGTCTTATTGGCTTCCATTCACAATTAGACTCACTGTATATAAGGTCGAACTGTAGCACCGTTGTACTGCATTTCGAATATCTCATTTAACCAATCCAAATTCCTTTCCACCGAACTCCTGTCTGAACTCCAGATTTCCGTCCGACCCACATTATTTAGTGTGTCTAACCCGTTCGGAACGGTAGACCCGGAGTGAGATTTGCCCATTTGGAACGTTGACCCGGAGGCCGGCCGGAGCAGCCCCAGGGTCCGGCCGGAACGTTTGCAACGGTGCCATTGCAACACTCCGGCCGGAGGGCATGGCCGGCTGGTCATGACTCATCCACCGTCTCCAGTGTTGCGGCCGGCCTCCCCTGGAACCTTCCCGAGACGTTGCAACGGTCCGGCCGGAGGGGCCATCAGGAAACCCCCCTGTGCGAATGTGGCGCGAATCGGCGCCAAACCAGTCCGGCGCAACCTCCCATGTAAACGGCTTCCAAATTGGTGCGAACAGCTCGTAAACACCATCTGAAAAAGCTGGCAGCGCGAACTTACTGAAAATCACTGAGCAACTTACTAGTACCTGGCTTGACACACTGCATGCCGCGAGCCATAGCATACACTCACTCACACTAGGCCGTGTAACTAGCACCATGTTATTGATATCACGTATATTTCTGTATCGCACACGGTAGCCTACGCAGACACGAGTGTTTCTCAATATAATTACACATGGCCAGGGCGGCGGAGCAGACGATGTCTCCATCATCCGCTCACAGTCCTACCCCAGCCATGCGGCTCCCGTCGCGCCCATCCTGTCCCAAGTGCGCTTACTTCCCGCACGCCTCGTCGACGCGCGGACGTGCTGGCGATCACATCCACGAGCACGCAGTACCTCGCGCGGGTGGTGATGCTCTCGGAGGAGGACCATGGGGCGGTCGTCCTGCTGTACCACATGGTGTTCCACCGCGCGCGCGCGGAGATCTGGCGCGGCGACTGCGGCGGGTGGGCGATCGACGACGTCAAGCTGCTTGTACACCTGATTAATGAGCACGAGGGCGAGGGCGAGGTGGACAAGTGGTGATACAAGTCGAGGCGGGCCAGATCGAGGTGAGGGGAAACGCGAGGCAGGTGGACGCGAGGTAGGAGGACGCGAGGTAGGAGGACGCGAGGCAGGCTGGCACGAGGCAGCACGCTTTCCGCTGCCAGCGTGGCCGAAATTTGATTGCGGGTGCCGGTGGACTCTGGAGGGTGGCTTGCAGCTGGCCCCGCGACGCTGGAACCAGGAAACCCGGGTCAGCTGCGGGCGAGAGGGTGTGGGTGAGAGTGTGTGGGCGAGGGGCGCGAGCAACAGGGCGCGAGCAAGAGGGTGCGGGCGAGAAGGACAGTGAGCGCACCGGCAAGACGGCACGCGGGCGAGACAACAGGTGAGACGACGGGCGAGCGAGACGGCGGGTAGACAACAGGAGTACGAGATGGTGGGCGAGAGGGACGGCAGGTGGCACTGCGAGGTGACGGGCCTACGAGATGGCGGACCTGCGAGATGGCGGACCTGCGAAATGACGGACCCATGCGACGGCGGGCTTGCGAGACGGCGGGGCGTGCGATGGGGATAGCGGGACTGTGGGCAAGCGGGATGGCGGGCGAGAATGGTGGCTGAGCGAGACAGCAGGTGAACGCGTGGTATCAGCTCTCACCTGTCTGTTGAACAAGGAGTGGTGTGGCGTAGCTGAAGGCAAGACTACAAAGGAGCAAACAAAGGACTGCAATAAAGGAGGACTTACAACAGATCTCTAGACTGCTGAGAGGGAAGACTCAGGAGGCGTAGAATGAGAGGAGAGATCGTTACATTACAGGGGCATCCAGCCCAGTATATATACACATGAGAGAGCCATCACATGATCGTACAGTAAGCGTAATGGCATGACATCGTAATGGTGCAATGAGCAATGATGCGATGATTGCACCATGGATAGAACGTACTGGAAAGGACTGGACAGGACCGGAAGGGAATCTGGACAGTCCTAGAACATGATATCATAGTGATGTCATGGTGATGTCATCAAGGAACGTGCTGGAACATCCTGGAATGTACTGGAAGGTAGTGGAATGTTCCGTACAAGTCTAGAACAGATCATGTGCTACAGGTCTGGATCAAGTCCGTAAGAAATGTATGTAATATGTAGCAACGAAGAACATAAGTCCATAACGGGTAAAGGATAAGTCCTATCCCGTAGTGTAACACCCAAAATAGTCGAAGTTCAACACTGTCTCCCAGTAAACTTCCGTCCCTTCCAACTCTCCCTATCCCTCGAGCTCACTGCCGCAACTCCAAGTCGAGCAACTTGATCCGAAAACACGCACGAGCGGGGTCTGTGAAAGTGTCGACGATGCGATTGGTACGCAAAGCGTACACTCGGCGAGTCGGAGGATGCCATTTTGAACAGAGAAAGGGCCTACACAGCAAGCATAACACAGTATCTGCACGTGCGATACCCTATGCGATACCGTATGAAATACTTAAAGTAACCTCGCTCCGGATACTGTATATGGGGATACCAAAATCGTAGATACTTTAAGTATCCCAGAATGGAATGCTCAAAGTTTCCCATTATGGTATCACAGGTTGGGATACTTAAAGTGTCCGCGCCGATTACGGGTGACACTGTGACCGACAATAGATGAGATTGAAGACAATTAGTTCAGATGGACCATTGACCGCCACACTCGGAACTCGAAGCCTCGCTGAAGTGGATTACGTAATACTGGTGGCACAATGCACGGTGGCGGCATGTCACGTCGCGTCGCGGCATGTCACGTTGTGTTGCGGCAGGTCGCGTCAAGTCGTGCCATGGCAAGTCGCGTCGCGTCGTGTCATGTCGCGTCGCGTCGTGTCATGTCACGGCGTGGCATGGCATGTCATGTCATGTCATGTCATGTCATGTCATGTCGCGTCGTGTCATGTCATGTCAAGTCAAGTCATGGCACGGCGCGGCGCGTCATGTCATGTCTCTGTTGTACTGTAGTGACTAAATACAGTAGGAATATGCCATGGATCTAGCCACATGTTATAACAGCTGTTTGAATCAAAGAATTAAGCTTGGGGGCACTCAGTTACTCATAGGATTGACCAACTCGGAATCAAGAGACTCGGGGCAAACACAGTACAACAGAGACATGACATGACGCGCCGCGCCGTGCCACGACTTGACTTGACATGACATGACACAACGCGACATGACATGACATGACATGACATGACATGACATGCCATGCCACGCCGTGACATGACACGACGCGACGCGACATGACACGACGCGACGCGACTTGCCATGACACGACTTGACGCGACCTGCCGCAACACAACGTGACATGCCGCAACGCGACGTGACATGCCGCCACCGTGCATTGTGCCACCAGTATTACGTAATCCACTTCAGCGAGGCTTCGAGTTCCGAGTGTGGCGGTCAATGGTCCATCTGAACTAATTGTCTTCAATCTCATCTATTGTTGGTCACAGTGTCACTCGTAATCGGCGCGGACACTTTAAGTATCCCAACCTGTGATACCATAATGGGAAACTTTGAGTATTCCATTCTGGGATACTTAAAGTATCTACAATTTTGGTATCCCCATATACAGTATCCGGAGCGAGGTTACTTTAAGTATTTCATACGGTATCGCATAGGGTATCGCACGTGCAGATACTGTGTTATGCTTGCTGTGCTACGTGCGGATAGTTTCGCTCGATGGTGAGCTTATTGGTCATGAGTGAGCAGCGCGAGACGATGAAGTCAGACAAGTGGCAAGTATGCCTGCCCTGAGTGAGATGGGTCACATGACTCACCTCGCCACGTCGCACATCCGGTCGTCGAGTGCACTCTATCCAAAGTGCTCGCGTTGGGCCCCGCAGAAACTCGATGAGAAGACAAAACGAAGGGGCAAGCAACTCCAAAGAGGGCAGAAAGGCTCGCAGGTGAGTTCGTCGCCCGTGCTTATCTGACTACCCTTTTACAGGCCTGCGTTTCCACCCGCGCGTCCGCCCGCCCAGCCGTCTGTCTGCTCTGGCACCAGCTCTATGGCACACCCGCTCGCGACTGTGGGCGGGGCGGGGGCACGCAGAGCACACAACGAGGGACGGCAGGCGTGTTGACGAGGGACGAGCGAGCAGCGGTGAGCTTAGACGCACGCAAGCGAGCGAGCTGAATGCAGTCACAGGGCGTGGCGACCTGAAGCACGATGCGTACGTCGACCGCGAGCGGGCTCGGCAACTGCCCAGCACGCAAACACGGTCGACGAACGGACCACAGGCGCTTGAACGAAGGCGTCGGAAGGATGGTGGAGGGGCAGGGACAGGGTGCAAGGCAGGCGCGTGAGGGAGTACAGGGTGACCGCGATGGTAGGCAGGGCCAGGTCGTGCTCAACACATGCCAACCGCGACTGACACATGGACTGTACGCATCGGCATAGGGCATAGTAGCGGCGAGCAGGTGGGCGGGCGACAACACAAGCCGGCGAGACACGCACGGTGACCGCGAGTGCACAGGGCGGATGCCTCGTACGCAAGCACGGCCGATGAACGGGCTGCGCACGAGAGCAGGAGATGGGAGCCGGCGATGGAGAGTAGACCCAGGACATGCCCAACACACGCCGACCGCGAGGGCGCTGGGCAAATGCCCAGCACGCAGACACGGCCGACGAACACGCGCCCGAGCGGGCATGCGGACGGGTGGACGGACGGCGGACGGACGGGCGGACGGACGGGCAGACGAGCGTACCTACTGACAATTTCCATGTCCACACCTTCTCGCCCATCCGCTTGCACTGTCGTGACGGCGGGCGCGGACAACGAGCAGGGACAACGAGCAGACGTTGGGCGCGGAAGGCAAGCGGGATGACGAGCGGATGACGAACGGACGACATGGAAGGGTGTGGCTGCCGAGGGCGAGCGAGGACGAGAGTCCACCGGTGAGTGAAGACGCACGCGAACGAGTCCACTAACGTAGACACAGAACACAGCAACGTGCAGTGCGACGACCGCGAGCACTCAGGGCCAATGCCCTGCGTGCAGGCACAGCCGACGGACAGACGGCGGGAGTACCTCGCCGCCGCCCAGCAGGACCGAGCGCAAGGTGTACGTGATGACACCGAGGACGAGTTGAGCGACACCGAGAAGGTCTTCTCTGACGACCCGTCGGAGCATGGGTCGGACGAGTCAGCGTCGCTCGACGACGAGCATGTCTTCGAGTTCGGTCACACGGACGACGAGGTCAAGGACGATGAGGACGACGGGTACATACACTACGTCGAGGATGACGTGAACTACGACCCCACAGACCCAAAGTTCTGGAGAGGGCGCTACTACGGCGACCTCAAGAACTTCAGCCTCCGGATGGGGCCCGAGCGGGAGTTCCACACCTCGTTCAAGGATGTGGCGTGGTACGATCTGAAGAAGCCCAGGCGGGTCACAGACGAAGAAGACCTGCGTGAGACGCAGGGCGCGTGGGACGACATCGCGCTCGGGCGCGGGGCGCTCGAGAGCAGGCAGAAGCTCGTCGAGGTGCACGAGAGCCTGATGCGCGCGCTGAACGACCTGGACGACGAGGTCGCTTGGGGTTCGCGAGTATTCGTTGGGGCATGCTCGACATGAGTCGCTACACCCTTCTCGATCTCCTCGGGCGTACATGTGATATCCATGTACACCTGCAGCAGATGAGTAGGTGAGCAGGAAGACGGGTGGGTGTGCAAGCGGGCAGGCGAGAGGGCGAGAGGGTGAGCACACGGACACAGGGCGTGGTCGACCACCATGCGCATGGTGACCGCGACCGCGCTGGGCAAATGCCCAGCATGCAGACATGGCCAACGAACACGCGCCCGAGCGGGCATGCGGACGGATGGATGGACGGGCGGGCGGGCGGGCAGACGAGCAGACAGATGGGCAAGCAAGCAACCACGTGAGTGGACGAGGGGCGGGGACAGCAACAGTGAGTGCTCTGGGCAAATGCCTAGCTGTAGGTATGAGTAGAGTAGGGTGGATGTAGTGGTTATGCGTGTAAATACATGCAAAACAATGTGAATTGAAGTACCCAAATTGTATGGCCGAGCTAGTATTTCCTTGCAATTCACAGCCATTGGATGTGAATTCACACAAATTCGAGCGAGGGAATCCGGGGGGTCAAGTAAATGGGGTCTCCAGGAAATTTGTGCGAATTTGTGCAGATTTCCACAAATTCGTGTGGGGTAGGTTTCCTGATGGGTATGTGGGCCGGTCATCCTCTTTCCAACAGTCCAGCCGGAGCAGGCAGATTTCTGAGCTAAACGGAGCGGCCGGGCAGTTTACATTGCAAATGCTCCGGCCGGTCAGTAAATACAATAAACATGGTACCATTAGTAACGGCCTGGCCGGAGTTCCTGCCAGAGCAATGTACACATTGCAACGGTCCGGCCGGAGCACATGGAATCAATTCCCAGCAATGCAAATGGTCTGGCCGGTCAGTCAATACACCACTGCAAATGGTCCGGCAGCCAGTAGAAATGTCAGTGTCAATGGTCCGGCCGGCCGGCTTTTTTCACCTTTTGCCGGCCGAAAATACAATGTCTCGGGCTGGGGGTACAGCCAAAACTTGGCCAAAGCAGCCAGCCATTTTGCCGGTTGAGCTTTTGCTTTGCCAACCGGGCATGGATTGTCCCGGGCCGAGATTGTTCAGATTGTCTCGGCCGAAGATTTTCAGATTATCTCGGGCTGAAAGATTTTTGGCCAAAGCTTGGTGAAAGTGGCCAGACATATCACCTGCCAAGGGTTTGCTTCACCAATGGGCAAAGCATTGTCTCGGGCCGAAGAGTTGGGCATTTTCTCGGGCCGAAGATTTGGCCGAAGCTCGGTGAAAACAGCCGGGCTATCGGATTGCCATATAAGGAAATTTGGTATTGACTAGTAGTACTTCATTGATAGACTATAGTATCAATTCCCTAGTGACCAAAGATGTCTAGTTAGGCCAGGATGTGCAAAACAAGATTTACTCACAGGCTTCTTTGCACAGCAAGTTAATCAATTTCTGAAGCCAGTTTTCTTTTCCCACACTGTTTGACTATCTAGGATGTGTTGTTTCAATGCATAGAGTATATCCCCAACAGGAATAGTCTTATTCTTTGAAGCTGGATGCAGGACAACAGATAAGGGGCATACAGGTATGGTACCGTGCTGCTGAACAATGTTGAATCCTGCAGACAATGTACATTCAAAACACTGTTTCACAACCTCTGATGGTTCATTTACCCATAGGGAGTGAATCCTCCAAAGGAACAGTCTTATTCACACAAGCTGAATGTGGTACAGAGTTAAGGCAAGGGTGTATGGGTATACATGTCATACTGTGTTCACTTCCTGAAGCCAATATGCTTTCCCCACAATGTTCCACAATCTAGAGTAGCACATTTCAATGCAACAAGCAAGTCTCCCAAAGGAATAGTCTTATTCTTTGAAGCTGAACTCGGGATGAAGATAAGGTGAATATGCATTATATTGTGAGAGACATACTTTGGATTATTGTCTGTCTGGGTGTCACACTGAAATGTTGTACCAGCATGCACATTGGACTTGCCACAGAAACATTTACATTGGTAACAGTCCAGCCGGCCAATCCTCATCCTCATAGGAGATGGTCCGGCTGGAGTGCATGATCCCCTTAACTCTGTACCACATTCAGCTTGTGTGAATAAGACTGTTCCTTTGGAGGATTCACTCCCTATGGGTAAATGAACCATCAGAGGTTGTGAAACAGTGTTTTGAATGTACATTGTCTGCAGGATTCAACATTGTTCAGCAGCACGGTACCATACCTGTATGCCCCTTATCTGTTGTCCTGCATCCAGCTTCAAAGAATAAGACTATTCCTGTTGGGGATATACTCTATGCATTGAAACAACACATCCTAGATAGTCAAACAGTGTGGGAAAAGAAAACTGGCTTCAGAAATTGATTAACTTGCTGTGCAAAGAAGCCTGTGAGTAAATCTTGTTTTGCACATCCTGGCCTAACTAGACATCTTTGGTCACTAGGGAATTGATACTATAGTCTATCAATGAAGTACTACTAGTCAATACCAAATTTCCTTATATGGCAATCCGATAGCCCGGCTGTTTTCACCGAGCTTCGGCCAAATCTTCGGCCCGAGAAAATGCCCAACTCTTCGGCCCGAGGCAGTACTCAAATCTTCGGCCCGAGAAAATGGTCAACTTTTCGGCCCGAGACAATGCTTGCCCCGGTCGGTGAAGCAAAAGCTCGGCCGGCCGGCAAAATGTCTGGCTGCTTTGGCCGAGTTTTGGCTGTACCCTCGGCCCGAGACATTGTGTTTTTGGCTGGCAAAAAGTCCGGCCGGACCATTTGTAGTGGTACGGCCTGAGGCCGGCCGGCTCGTTTGCAATGCTATATCTGTTGACCGGCCGGACTGGACTGCCTGGCCACTTTGAATTCTGCCTGCTCCGGCCGCAACATTGGGAACGAGGGATGACCAGCCGGCATACCCTCTGGCCGGAGCATTGCAACGTTGGGTGAAAGAGGCCGGGCGGATCGTTGAGAAGTGGGGGGGCGGCCGGGGTGTAGTCCAGCCGGAGTGTTGCAACGTCCGGTGAAAACAGGCCGGCCGCAACATTGAGGAGGGGGGGCGGGCTGGGATGCACTCCGGCCGGAGCGTTGCAATGTTTCATGAAAACAGGCTGGGTGGATCATTGGGGACAGTATACAGGGATGGCAAGGCCGGCCGCAACATTGGAGACGAGGCAGAGCCGGCCGGCATGCACTCCGGCCGGACCGCTGGCAACGTGCTGGCAATGACAATGTCTGCAACGTTGACCCGGACCCCTCCGGCCGGCACCGGCCGCACCGTTTCAGACGGCCAGATGTCACTCCGGGTTTACCGTTCGGAATGTCAAATCTTACTCAGTAGGCTCTCCGACCTCTGTCTAGCTTCTCTCTTTCTCTCGTCTTCTCCTCCTTATCCCTCCGACTCTATCTCCGGACTCCGTCATAGTCCACCTCCGTCCAAGTCCAAATAGAGGACCTCGTCGAGTTCTCCCAAGGGTGTTGTCGATAGCTTCGCCAAAGTCCTCACTCCACTGCGCTCTGAAACTCCGGACTTTGTAACTCCGACCTTGGACTTTGTCTCGAGCGCACAGTCGTAACAGTATATTCGAACTGACTCTTGGGACCTCGATATGACCGATGATTTCCGCGGGTTCTCCGCTCGACGTATCCACGTTCCGTTGGTCAACAACCCCACTCCAAGCACGCCCACCCGGGCTGTGCCAGTGACACCTACCGTTCGAGGCACGACAGCGATACTTCCACCAGATACCGTTACCTGTTCTCCGGTTCCCTTGTCTCGTCGTACCAGCCACAATCCATTTGAGGATCCTGCTTTCCGTGAAGGAGCAGCGAACCCGACTTACAGTCCGGGCGGACCAATAAACTGGCCACCATGCCTGATTCCGGAACACTCTCCAATACTTCTGGAGTTGGTTCCTCTACCTCCTTCCATCCTCCTGTCACCTCAGCATAACTCGCCTCCAACGGGTCCAGACATCAACCATGAGCTCGCCAGAGCAATCTCACTCCTGGCTACCCAGGCTATACTGCCATATTCATGTATAGAATCACAGTCATTAGTGTAAAGCCTTCATACATAAATGCCAGTACTCACCGTGGCCTGCTCTCATACATGAGCTGCCACTCGCTCATGTATGAGCGAGGCGCCGTCATGTATGAACGAGGCGCCTTCAGTCGTTACCCGTTATAGCAGCCACGCCGGGGCAGCCCGGTCCCTTCGTCCGTGGCGGGGCAGCACCACCGGCGCGTGATGCAAGACTGCCCCATATGGATGGCACATCGGGGTCTGCGCATCTGAGATCGGTACGATCTCGAATCCCTGCGCCGCCGCCCTGCCCGCCGTGTGGCGTCAACTTCGGCCAATCCCGGAAGCCCGCAACGAGCCGAGCGAGCGGCGACGGTTCCGCCCGCTGTTTGCGACCTCCACCATCATCCTGCGTCGGTCACTGACATCGTTGAATCACAGCGCGTACGACAACGACCGGACGGCGGGATTGTCAGCGAAGACCGGGCTTTCGAGGTGAGTCCAAACGCACACGAGCGACGGAGCTGACTGTGACCACAGGACGCGGCGCGGGCGATGCGCAGCACGACACGCGCGTCGACCGCGAGTACGCAGGGCTAATGCCTCGCGTGCAAAGACGGCCGACGGGCGGACCACGGGCACGGGCGCGAGCACGAGCGAGTGAGCAGGCAGGCGGGCAGGCGGGCGAGCTGGCGGACGCACGTCGCGCGCGCGCGCGCTGCGGGCAGGCTGATGGACAGGCAAGTGGACAGGTGAGCACCCGGATAGGTAGGAGAGTAGGCAGATGAGCAGGCGACATCACATGCCCACTGCGAGCGCGCTGGGCGAATGCCCGGCATGCAGACGCAGCCGACAGATGCAGGCGCAGGGACGCAAGCTGATGAAGAGCAGGAGGGCGGACGGACGAGTGGGCGGACGGACGAGCAGCGGGTGGACGAGCGGCGGATGGACGAGCGGCGGGTGGACGAGCGAGAGGGCGTATGGACAAGCGGGAGGGTGGATGGACGGGTAGGCGTGTGGACGAGCGGGCGCGTGGACGAGCGGGTGCGTGGATGAGCGGGCGCGTGGACAAGTGGGCTCGTGGATGAGCGGGCACGTGGACAAGTGGGCTGGTGGATGAGCGGACAAGCAAGTGGGCGGGAGAGCGGTGGGTGGGCAAGCAGAGGGCAAGCAGGCAGGAGAGCGAGAGAGCGAGCAGGTAGGCACAGCCACGGACCACTACCACATGCACGGCGACCGCGAGCGGGCAGGGCAAATGCCCAGCACGCAAGCACGGCCGACGAACGGAAGGCGGGCGCATGAGAGAAAAGCGGATGGCCGCAACGGTGGGCAGGACCGGGGCGTGCGCAGTACTCACCAGCCGCGAGCGCACAGGGCAGCTGCCAGCGCCCTCAAGCTGCTGCCCTTGCATGTAGACACTGCCGATGTGTTCGTAGATAGAGATGTTGTTGCCAGTAATAACATACTCCGTACAGACGAGTCCGGTATCTGTCCCGCTCCCGCCGCAACACCCCTTATGCCCCGAAACTCAGAGAACCCGTACAGTACTAGTAGTGTACTTAGGTAGACATCCCTACTGTACACGGAAACTTTAGTTTGTGCGCTGTACAGCACCTCATATATTGTAGTACATGCCACTGAATATGTATCTAGTCCATACCACATGCACACACGGTGCAGAAACGGCCAGAACAGGCCAGAACGCGACTTGCAGATATGTTGCAGGTCTCAGGGGGATCTTTAAACGCGTTCTGATTGGCCAGGAACAGCCCGACGACATCGGGTTTGCCCAATTTAATTTGGTCAGACAACAAACAGACACAAACGTTGGGTTTACGGGGGGCGCCCACAAGGCTCGCCGCTCACCTTGTGCTCACATCACTTACCTGTGCTACCGTACCCCCACAATCCTGCATCCATGTCCGTCTCTGCGTGGAAGACCACGGCGGAGACTTGAGGACACGTTTAGAAGTGAATCAACCAGTAAGTTCGCCTGGCTCGGTCGTCTATGCACTCACTAATCTACTACCCACCCCAGACTCAACCCCTTGTCCTATCGTTCGGTGCGTTCTTTTCTTGTCGCCCGTCGAATCACTCGTTGACAAGTATGTCGGACGGCGCATCGATGAGTGTGTCCAGTAGCATGTCGTCCAGTACAATCAGCGCATCAGTGGGTACGAACTGCGGTGCGTCGACCAACACAACTTACGGTGCGTCGGGTACGAACGGCAGCGCGTCGACCAGCACAAACGGTGTGTCAGCGGGTCCGAAGGGGGCGTGTCAGCGGGTATAAAGGGCGGTGCGTCGACCAACACAAATGGTGTATCAGTGGGTACTAATGGGGCCGCGTCAGCAGGTACTACTCGCAGCGCATCGACCAGGACAACGGCGTATCAGCGGGTATGAATGGGGGCACATCGACGTGTGCTAACCACACACTAACCAGTGTGAACGAACTGTTGGCCGGCTGTCAACAAGGGTTGCCGCGGCCGCCTCAGCTACAGGCCCGAAGTTCGTGCTATGAGCGGGCGACATGCGGGAGGCTGCAGGTGGCGGGTGGGAGGACGACGTGTCGGAGGATGAATGACAAGGACCTATGGGCGATGGGTGGGACGGCGACGAGCAGGGAGGCGATGGGCAGGAGGAGGATGGTGCAGTCAATGTTGTACAATAACACTCGGTGACCTTGCCCGCCCATTCCAGCGTAGTCGGTATGTACTATATTGAATAATGTCGACTTTTTTTGTGTCTACGACTGTAGTGTTTGTTAATATATGTCATGAGGTGCGATATGTGTGATGCATATGTCATGGACCGTGACACGGGCTGTCCCTTTTCGGACCTCGTTATCCAAACTGTCCAGGCACTGTGCTCTACGAGAAACAGGTATATATGGTGCTGTGCCTAGTCCGAAAATATATGTCATGAAGCCCAACATACGTGCTGTCCACGTCCGAATCTGGATGCCCAAATTAGTCAGGCACCAAACTGAACCAACCGCTATATGCGGCACCATGCGCCGCCCTAGAAAATGTCAGATCTCACTGATCACAAATCATGATCGTGTTCGCCCGATGGGCCCGCGACGGCACCCAAAGTGGAAGAGTGTGATAGGACCTACTATATTAGGGTAGCCACTGGTAGCCATCACCGCTGCGAGCTCTCCCGGCGCCGGGCGACCTGGGCTGTCTCTAAAAGGCAACTGCCCTTTCGGGTAGCGAGCAGAGCGCCGGGCGCGGTGATTACTGTGCTTTCATATATGAAGGGACATGGTAAGTCACCGTGATTCATGTATGAAGCATTTATGGTAGTCACCGTGTTTCATACATGGGCCTGCCAGCATCTGGTGGGCTACCAGCTCCAGCGACAAGCTTCCCCTCCGACGCAACCCTCTTCGCGCGAGCAGAATAACGTCCGGGATCTGGACCAGTTTGACAGTTCGGACTCGACCAAACTCCGGTCGTTCTTCACCCAGTCAGAGCTGGTCTTCAAAGCTCGTCCTCAGACCTTCAAATCCAATGAGAAGAAGGTTACGTACGCTGTCTCCTACTCAAAGGGCACTGCTCTCCAATGGTTCGAGCCGTACCTTCTGGAACAAGCCTCATCCTCTCCGCCCTTGTTCCTGATGGATTATGAGGAGTTCCAACAAGAACTCCGAATCAACTTCAGTCTGTATGACGCTACCGGACAAGCAGAACACGACCTCGTAAATCTCTCCATGTCTGACAACCACCAGATCGCAAAGTACATCACCAATTTCAGCCGTCTCGCGACACAGGTTCGCTGGGGCACGTCCGCCCTCTGCTATCAGTTCTACAAGGGACTTCCGGCGCGTCTCAAGGACCACATCTCCAAAGTCAGAAAACCCTCCACTCTGGAGGAGCTCCGAAATCTGGCCCAAGCGCTCGACCATCGTTACTGGGAGTGCAAGGCTGAACAGTCACGGGAATCCCCGGGCTCTCACAAGTTTGGCCAGAAGTCATCCAACTCCAAGTCCGACCCCAAGGTGTCGCAACCTGCAAAGTCCGGTTCCTCCGGCTCGCAGAATGCGACCTCCTCTACTCCGTCCAAGTCGTCGACTTCGTCTACTCCAAAGGCGCAGTCTAAAGCCCCCGCTAAGCCGTACTCCGACAAGCTGGGCAAGGACGGCAAATTGACGCAGGAGGAGCGTCAGCGACATTTCAACAACAACCTTTGCCTCTTCTGCGGCGGTGCCGGACATACCGCCAACACCTGCCCGAAGAAGACGTCATCCGCTGCTAAAGGCTGTGCTGCCGATGCAGCTCCGGCGACGACTCCAGAGGCTCCGAAGGAGTCAAAAAATTAGTCCGCAGTCCTCCGACGTCCGCGCACGGTGGGGACTGCATTGACGATACCCGCGCGGAACAGGTTCTTCGACTCAACGCATCCGCTCTTTCCGACCCCACGTCCCTCACGATTGAATTGTTCTCCGACTCTGTACCATCACCTTTCCGTGCTCTTGTCGATTCCGGATCTTCGCATTGCTTTGTAGATTCGGACTTTGCGGAGAAATACCATCTTGTTACCTCGCCTGTTACTCCGCTCCATCTGCAGCTTTTCAACGGCACATCCAACGAGACTATCACTCGGACCACCTCGATTCAGCTCCACTTTCCCTCCGGGGAAATTCTCTACGTCGACTTCTATGTCACTCTGCTTGATAAGTCGGTTTCCGCTGTCCTGGGATACAGCTGGCTCTCCGCCTACAATCCATTGATTGATTGGAAGAAGTGCAGCATCCAATTCTGAACCGCACCTCCGGCTCGTCCCGTATCTGACCCGGTACCAACTCCGACCCCTCCGGATCCTTTTCTGGATCCTCCGTCTGCTCCGCGTATTGCTCCGCAGGTATCTCTTGTGAACGTTGTGGCGTTCTCTAGGGCCTGCAAGCTTGCCGGATCCACAAGCTACTCGCTCAATCTGGCCGTCGATTCAACCTCTGCTCGCAGCTCGTCCATCTCTGACTTGCCTCCGGACCTCACCGGAATACCGGAGGAGTACCACGAGTTCGCGGATGTCTTCAGCAAGACCAAGGCAGACATCTTACCGGAATACCGCCCGTACGACCTCAAAATCACCGTTGAGGACAGCGCTGTTCCACCCCTCGGACCTTTCTATTCCTTGTCCAAGCTAGAGCTCGACACTCTCCGAGAATACATCGACGAGAATCTTCGCTCCGGCTTCATCCGACCTTCCAATTCTCCATGCGGAGCTCCAGTACTCTTCGTCAAGAAGAAAGACGGTTCGCTTCGTCTCTGTGTCGACTACCAAGGTTTGAATAAGATCACTCGGAAGGACCACTACCCCCTTCCCCTCATCTCCGACCTCCTGGACAGTCCTCGGAAGGCCAGAATCTATACCAAGATTGACCTCCGACACGCCTACAACCTTGTCCGGATTGCTCCGGGAGATGAGTGGAAGACCGCGTTCCGAACTCGATACGGATCTTTTGAATGGCAAGTCATGCCTTTCGGACTTTCCAACGCCCCGGCGGCGTTTCAGCGTTTCGTCAACGAGATCTTTTCCGACCTACTCGACGTCCACATCGTGGTCTATCTCGACGACATTCTCATCTATTCCGATAACCCCGAGGACCACCGGAGACACGTCAAGGAAGTACTCCGACGCCTCCGAAAGCATCACCTCTACGCTCGTGCGGACAAGTGCGAATTCCACGCCAACTCCGTCGAGTACCTCGGGTACATCCTCTCCGCTGACGGCTTAACCATGGCTGAGTCCAAGGTCAAGGCGATACTGGATTGGCCGGAACCGCGCAAAGTCCGAGACATTCAATCATTCCTCGGCTTCGCTAATTTCTACCGCCGGTTCATCCACAACTACTCCGAAATTGTCCTACCACTTACCCAACTCACCCGGAAATCCATTGCCTGGAACTTCTCCAAGGACTGCTGCAAGGCGTTCGACGAGCTGAAGCAGGCCTTCACCACCACTCCGATCCTGCACCACTGGATTCCCAACAAGCAGATCACCATTGAGACCAATGCGTCGGACTATGCGATCACTGGAATACTGTCCATTACGGCGGACTCCGGTGAAATCCACCCGATCACTTTTCACTCTCGGACTTTGACTGGCACGGAACTGAACTATGACACCCACAATAAGGAACTGTTGGCTATCTTCGAAGCTTTCAAAACGTGGCGGCACTATCTTGAAGGTTCCGAATCTCCGGTCGACATTGTCACAGACCACAAGAACCTTGAGTATTTTGCTACCACAAAACTCCTGACGCGCCGTCAAGCGCGTTGGTTGGAGTTCCTTTCGCAGTTCAACATGATAATCCGATTCCGCCCCGGAAAACTTGGAAGCGAACCTGACGCACTCACTCGCCGTTGGGATGTCTACCCAAAAGAGGGGGATAGTGACTACTCCGTTGTCAACCCACACAACTTCCGACCTGTCTTCACGCAGGAACAACTCGCATCCTCCCTCCGGGCAACCATTCTCCGAGATCCAGTCCTCTGCGCATCCCTCATACACGACGAACATTTACTCCGTTCCGACATCCGGACTGCCCAGTCCATTTCCTCCCCTAACTCCGAGCTCGCTGCCGGACTCGCTCTGGCTTCTCAGGGCGACAATGCACGCTGGTCCATCGATGAAGAAGGCTTCCTGCATCTTAGTGGTCACATCAGGCCATATAGGCATAAGTTTGTATAAGATCCTTGTAGTGAGCACGGAGTGATCATACATAAACTCCAATACTTACCTGTACATCAGGAAAAACATATTTGTCTTTTTCTGACATATTCTGCAGCTTTAAGACATTAAGATTGCTTAAGCCAATGAAGCTCAAAATACACAAGTCTATTTTATAAACAGGCGAAAAAAGTACTCATAAACCGATATATGGAGCATGATGTAATAAAAAGCATTGTACAGAGGTATCCACACTTGTGCAACAAATGCATGCTTAGTTGCACTTAAGTAACATGAAGTGTCAATGATGTGTCAGTATGCTTTGGCACTACAGTAGGTAGCTTGCTTATTTATTGCAGCTTCAGCTTACTTCGTCCCACTGAAGCTTGCATGGTATTTGTAGGCGTTCAAACTGCGTTCAGTACATATACAGCATAACAAATGGTACTGGTACATGCAACGATCACGAACAGACGATCAGCTACAGTGACTGGCGCTTGATGTAGCCACAGCTATATACGTACGAGTGAGGGACAGGAGTGATGGAGACGTCGATGGCATGGGATGGGGAATGGCTAGAGCGAAAAAAGCGAATGGCAAGAGCAAAAAGGAGAGCAAGGAGTGAGGGCGAGGGCGAAGGAGGCATTAGCGGAGGCGTTAGCAGTGACTCGTAGTAGCAAATCGTTAGCTAGGCCCTTCTGCATTGATGAATGTCGTACTCAGGCATCTCCATTGTTCGAGGGACTGGCAGCGACAGCAGGTTCTGCACAATGTCAATGCCGAGAGATTTTTATTGATGCTAAGTTGCACTCACCTTCCCCAGGCTCCTGCAGCTCGTCTATCTCAGCTTCATTGCCATTGCCGTCGCCATCGCCATCGCCTTCGCCATCAGTGGCACCCGCTACTCCGTCGTCACTGGCATTGTTGGTCGTTGACGTTGGCTTCCTCGACGTGCTGGGCGGCTGTTTTGCACTCTTGGATGGGCTAGGAGGGGTACGTATTGCCTTTGAAGAGCTGGATGGCTTGCCTGCGGTCTTTCGCGGCATTGATTTGCTCGCCTTCTTCGCTGTGCTCGACTTGCTGCTTCGAGGCTTGGACACGCGCAACTGGAGCAGGGGGATGAACCCACCCGACTGCTCATTGTCGTCCACAGACGCCTCAAACACATTGGGGCCAGCGTTGAGCCGAGTGCTGTATGCAATCAGTAATCAGAAAGTGTGCCAATATCTGTAAAATACCTGACGTGCTCCCAAATTACCTCTTGTGTCTCCTCAAGGTACTCCGAAGCTTTGGCTTCCAGAGTCTCTAGGATGGCCATAATGCCATCCCACCTACAATCATTAATATTCACTTTCTGTTAGTTGAAACCGATTAAACTCACTTTGCGGCGAAGTGCTTGTTGGAGAATGCAATGGGCTGATGCGACATCACCTCCATCAACACTGCTTCGATCTAGGTAATACGTTTACGAGAGTAGTGAGTAAATACGTTCAGTGTAAAGAAACCAATGCTTACTGCATTGCAACAGACAGCGATGAGATTTAGCGGGACCTGGCTGAAATCCTCCAGCGCTGCATTGATACTAGCGTCTGCGCGTCCGGCCAAGCCATAGTACTGGTAGATGAGTTCGGGGATGCATTCGTTGCGGAACAGCTCCATCTGCTCGACCTTGGTGTGCTAGGACCGACATGAGACCAACGTGAGTTCAAAGTGGTGTTCTAAATTCCGTACACCTGTGCTAAGCACATACCTCTCGATTGAGATTCTTCTTCTTGCGGTTGAAGTGTAATTTGATGCCTCCGAAAACAAAGTTTACAATGTTACGAGTGCGAGTGCTGTCGCTTACCACTGTGGGATGCATCTCCAGAAGCCAGACAGCGGCCTCCGATCGTTGGGCTACGGTGAGGCTGCCGAGCTTGAAGACCTGCTTGATCACTTGCTTGGCCTTCTTTTTGAGCTCGTTCCTCGTTTGCGAGGAGCACGTCCAGACCTGTAATGAAATGAAGTGTCCTACCTTCTCAAGGAATTAAGTCAACAATACTCACCACCGTGTATACCTTCCCCTGCATCTCTTCCCTCTCTTCGTTAGCCTCCCTCTGCTCCTGAACCTCCTTCTCTTCTGTAGCTGTTATCTCTCGGACCTGCAGCGACTGAAACACCTTCTTCAAGGTAGCGTTTGTTTTGCGATTCTTGCCGCGTCCCAAATATGCCTCGTGGAGGCACGCTTCGATCACTTTGTCGCGGCGATGGAGCCACTTGGACGTGACAGAATTCTCTTTCGTCCAGGCGGATTTGAGGGCGACGTACAGCCGCAGACTGTTCTGTGCTGTCGACACCAGAGACTTGACATCGGGGGAAAGTCCGCGACCTTGACACGACTGCTGCTCTCGCGTTCACCACCAGTCACTTTGGCGGGAGCACACTTGCGTCGGGTCTTGGTATCAGACAAGACCTGTACGTTGTGAATGGCATGTTGATGATGTTTAGTCAATTGTATGGCGGCACTCACTATTACATCACCCTCATCTGAGTTCTCGACTTCCGCATCCACATCTTCATCCTCCGCATCTTCATCCTCCGCATCTTCAGACCCACTGTGTGCACCCCCACCCTCAGCCCCATCGTCTTCCTCATCCTCGGAGTCACTGTCCTCTCCCTTGGCCTCTTTGATGGCCTCTTCCTCGACCTCTTCCTCGACCGCTTCCTCGGCCTCTTCCTCGACCTCTTCCTCGACTGGCGTGTCATCCTTGCGACTTGCTCTAGCCTTGCCCTTGTCCTGTTGGTTCTCAACAGAAGTGAGCGATTGCAATCGGATTCTGCGATGATTAGACTTACTTTGGCACTTGCCGGCGTAGCTTTCAGTTTGCCAGCTCCCTGTCTAGAGTTGCCGCTGGCGCTGGCAGACGCGCCAGTGGTAGACTTGAGCTGTGTCATCTTCTTCTTCAGCTCCCCTCCCTTGCTACCACTCACAACATTCTGCTTAATTTGACGTCTTCCTCCACCTATATAAATTTTGAAGCCTAGCCGTAATTGGTATATGTGTGATAGCACTTACTCAACATTTGTGCGAGGTCCTGCTCGGCGGGCTCCAATGCGGTCCCGGTCTTGGCAAATTTGCCGTACGCTGGCTTCGGTTTGGCTTCGTACAATCACGACGACTGATTCAGCAGTGTCTATGAGGGATAACGGACCAACCATGTACGCCGAGAGGCCTTACACTGCTCAGCAGCAACATCCTCCATCTCAACGTCCTCTGGGTTGTCTTCAGCTGTCTTATCATGCACGCCCATGTCCTGCTTGTCATCTTGAACGACTTGCTGCTTCTTCTTCTTCTTGGGTTTTGGTTCTTTGTCCGCCGAGCACTCCTCTTCCGCCATCAACTTAGAAGCTCTCTTGCGTATGTCTACCACACAGCATCAACCATCCCAGATAAATATTGTCGCACAACTGCCAGCACTCACTCGCTGTTAGTTTCTCCTTCTCCTTCTCCTTCTCCTTCTCCTTCTCCTTCTCCTTCTCCTTCTCCTTCTCCTTCTCCTTCTCCTTCTCCTGCGCCTTCTTCTTAGTGGCTCCTTCGTTCAACTTACCCTTCGCAGGCTTGGTGCTTTTCTTCAAGCTGCCTGTGGCTGCAGAAGCCTTCGTTGACCTGGTTGATCGCGTGCCGGAGCCTTGTTTGGTTGTGATCGACCAAGTGACGCACTTGGTCATGACTGGACTCGAAAAAGGCGAAGAGAGTGAGAGTATAGATTGTGGTAAGAGGAAAGAAAATACGCACCTCTGATAGCCTGTGCCGAGACAGTGTGAAGTTCAATGATCAATGCACGGAGAAGTTCACAGAGGCCGAGTGCTATTCGCTGGTAAAGCGCTCATATTATTTTACAGAACATCCTGAGCGTAGTGAAGCAGTGGTAAGGCCCAGTGAAAATTGTACCTGCTGACCCGTATGCACCTGGGAGCAGATTCGGGCATAATGTTAGATGCGACTGTATTGCACTAGCTGCCAGAGTAATAATACATTTGTCAAGTGTCCATCCGCATGTTGCTCACGCCCTGCGCACCGCGCCCGCTCATGCCCTGCGCACTGTGCCCACCGCCCGCATATCGTGTCTGCCTGTCACTTGCCTGTCGCTCGCACCCTGCGCACCGGCGTGCGTTCCTTGGGCTTTGAGGTGTCCGGCTCCTGCTGAGTCAGTTCACAATCAAGCTCGTACTGGCCCACCCACCTTGTTCGCCTTGCGATGCGGCGACACCACCATCTTGCGAAGAGAGGCTGAGGGCGTGGCAAGAGCTTTGATGACTTCAGGTGTCGCATGAAGGTTGCGAACTCGGTTATGTCAGGTCAGACAGACCCGAACATGGACGCGCTGAACGTCCAGCCCGTCTTGAGGCCCAGATACACACTGGAGACATGGCAATAGGTCAGTCCACGCTCATCAACCAGGAAGCCCCCACATACTTGCTCTCCGAGATGACCACGCCCAGCCTCAACACGCACCCGACGAACACCGCGCGGAACGTGAACTGCTGCTCAACCTGCACATTCAGATCGGCGGGGAGTGATCACCGCAGGCGGTAGTGTGATGTCGTGGTCGTTGCGAATGCCACACGCCAAGGCAGGCGACCAATGGGGTAGGTTATGCAGAGACTACGTGTATGCTGCCTCCCGGACACGACACTGCAGCCATGTCAGTTAGCCTCGAGGCGGGGTCTCTGTGTCTGTGCTTTCAGTCAGGCTCGCATCCACGTCCATTGCATGGTCGGTTGAGAGCAGCTCAGGCCCGAGCTCGGACGAGCCAACACGCACTGCGAGGTGCCAGTGAGATTTGATGAACAGCATGGATGCATCTTGTATGCAGATCGTAGAGCTTCAGAAGGGTATTCCCTGATTCAGAGCAGGCAAGTGCAAAGCCGCGGTGGCAGGCATGCAGTAGACGAGCAGTGGGTGATCGAACACTAGGTGATGGTGGTGGTAAGAGCATGAGAGAGAGGGACAGGAAGACGACGACGACCGCCGTCGCTGCAATGAGATTACATCATACCAGAGCGGGCGGCGCAGTGTCACCGTAAGTGCTTAACACAAGGGAGCCAGATATGTAGGCTACGCGTACATAGGGGTAGGTACATCAAATGAGATTATTGTTACTCGACCATCCATTGCGCTGCTCTAGCCACTTCATCATTTCCTTGTCCGTGTGCAAAACAATGGATGCTCGGCGACCCTTGTAGTGTAGATTGAAATGCGTTAAGGTGCACGAAGGAAATATGACGAAGTCGCCGTTGCAGAGAGGGATGACCAAACCCGGTTCATACAAAACAAGCTCACCCCCTTCAAAATCACCGATTGCGAGGACGAGGCAAAAACTGTCGTCCTTGCTATCTCGGTGGGCCGCCGTCACAACGTTAAGATTGATGACCAGGCTGAGGAATGGTGCGGACACTGCAGTGTTGTTTCCAGGCAGTATGCGAGCATATGCATCAAGTCGTTCATATACTCCTGGCAGCATATCTTTAAGCTGAGGATGCCTTTGCGTTTCAATATTGCATTGGTAGTACAAATAATGAGATTGCTTTACCTTCGCGTCAAGCCAGTCAAACACAGGTCCTAAGATATTCTTCACGGACTGGTAAATTGATGCATTTGTAGACTGGTCATGTCCTTGGACGGGTATGGAATGAACTGATGATAGTTAGTCTTGAGACCGCCAGTCCTCTTCATGGTCATAGGCGGCACGTTCACTGGAGCGTCTTTTCCCTACAAAGGTGCATGATCGTTAGTAGGGAGCAACACTCAATCAGTTGAGAACATGAACGTACAGTGGTACAATGGCGATTGTACCAAGAGAAATGCATGACCTGGAAGACATGGTCACCGCCAACCTGAGATGTGTCTATTGCCTCAGGGCATCAGGCTCAAGGCACGCTGCGAGACGATCCGTCAGACCGTCTCGCAGGCTCTGTGGCATTGATTTGCAGATATTTGCAATAACACCTGACTGTACAGACTGTATAGCGAGTACGTCCCTGTCGATACGGACATCAGATCTTCAGAGTCAAAGAACAGTTCGCATTGTTCTGTCTTACTCAAATAGATCTCGTTTGAGCCTGACGTATCCCTTGCTGGTTGGGCGCATGCCGTCCACATACTGTGTCTGTAGCTATCAATTGGTGATTGTGTTAGCTGTGATTACGAGTACATGGACTGCAACTTACCAGTGATCGCAGCTCATCTAGGCTTGAAGGTTCCATGGCTTCCATTGCCACGGACCCTTGAAGCTCAGTCCATTGTGTGTTCTTCTCTCTATGCCTAGGAGGTTTGAACTGTCGGTTGTGCATTAGGTCTGCATCGTACTTTGATGCGATAATTGTTGCAGTTGTAGCGAATCCAGTGTCGTTGCGAATAGTGGAAGCGGACACTGAGCGTTCAGGCAAACAGGAAGTTGTGGCGTGAAGTGATCGATTTCGAGTAGTGGTGACAATTGTGACAGCGGTGTGAGAGGGGAAAGGGGTTCTTCTCTCTGGCTACAACTAAAATGAGCCCAAGCTTCTGGGTTGCGTGGGACGGCAGTAAAAGAGCTGTGTGGGAGATAGTCAGTGCCATTAACCAATTGCCGGGTCTGTTAGTCACTTACTCTGAAGGAAGAGCACTGAAGAACCTGTCAGAGATATTGAGGTCGCCGCATAGGCTGTCAGCTGAGACACCCAGTGCGGTGAGTGTATCTACTGTGAATAGGTCGCCCAGTCGTATAGGGGACTGGTCGGATAGAAACACCACAGTGGGAATGACAGTCTGCAGGACTTGTTGTCCCACTGGGCTCTCTAGATCCAGTTGAGTGTTTAGTGCACGCAGCATGACACGAGCAGACTTGGACTCACCAGCATCTGGGCATCGCAATATTTTGGCGAGGT